>NC_091940.1:7838153-8163961 GCF_041260155.1 Ptychodera flava
GATGTGAATTAGTATTAACTGTTTCATATTTCTAATATTGTACCAAATTCCAATACTTAATTAAATGACTCTCTAAGATCTGCGACGATAATTTAAGAAACATTTGAAAACTTCGTGTATGTTAATATAATAGCAGATAGCACATGCTACAGTTTGCTTTAAAATATTAAATTGTTGACAAATTGTAACGAAAGACCTTTGGTCTATATCATAGAAATAACGGAAATCATCATAAACTTTAAAGTCTTCAAGTACTGTATGTGATGACAAATATTTGCACCATGGGCACTTCAGTGTGTATAAATGCTTGTAGCGTGTACCATAACTTCAGTGTGTAAATGCTTGTAGCGTGTACCATACATGTTAATGAAATGTGTCAAGTAGCTGACGGCAGGTGCAAGTTATGATATGAATGAGACATCTTATGCTATTGAGTTTGACAAAATCAGTGACTGTTTCTTAATTCTTCACCAATATTGATATATATATCCATTATGGTGATAACCGGGAGGGCACATTGTATACATTTTGTGTGTATATATATATATATATATATATATATATATATATATATATATATATATATATATATATATATATATATATATATATATATATATATATATATATATAATGTGTGTGTGTGTGTGTGTGTGTAAATATAATGCTTGTGAGATAATAACATTACCAAATGAACAAAAAAAGATAAAATAAGAGCTAGCTTGAAAGATTTCATTGTTTATGTTCAGACATCAAATCATTAAAGTGTATCATCTTGATTGTCCATTTTTAGGAGTACTTGACCGTTGACTGTAAGGGTATCAACATTTTCCATTTGGATGGAAGAAAGAAAGACTTTATTCAGCCAGATGAAGAGTTTACCAGACTGATCCATGCCAAGGAAGTCAATGAATACATTGGCTGGACACCAGGTGGAGATGAACTACTTTTGTTGTCTGATGAATTTGAACTTATTTCTGTCGGCAAAGTACCTCAGAAGATTTATGCCGTCGTGTACAATGAGCAGTGTAATGAAATAGTTACTGCTGGTGTTGGCAATGTTACAGTAAGTATTAAAGACATGGAATTCATGCACTGTGTTATAGTTTATTTTTGTTTTTGTTTTTGTTTGCAGAGTTTAATTTGTTTACCAAAATTGATAAGCCTTACAAAGGCTGAATGTTTTAAAATATGTCTTCCAGGTGATATTGTGGGGACGGCATTAGAGAATACTGTGTATGGTCCCTAATGTACATCCTGCTTTGCAGGTTTAAGTTCAGGGAGTTCTTTTGGTGTTTTGATATTTCTTGAAAGCTGACGTAATCGTTAATTTAATGGATTATTGGTTTACAAGTGAGTTGCAATAATTATCATCATACTCCGATACAAAAGTTCAAAAATTCTCACAGGTACCTTAATATCAGCTTTCTGTGGTCAGGGGAAGCCTGTTGGAAGACAGACAGTTCATTGTAAGAGGCAAAAGTCCTCATTCGAAACAAGTTGTGGCTATAAATAATAGAGCCTAAACATGATTTGAACTAAATTGGGATAATTGGATAGTGAAGTAATGTCGCTTTAATCTAATAATGTAAGCTCATCTGCTTTCCTTTTTAAGCAATACACTTGTTTTTAGGAGTAATTGTAATATTGCAACATTCAGCTATAGGGCACCTAACACTTTTGAGAAATTTAAAAAATGTAAAGATCCAATTCCCCCAAATAAGTTCCCATCGTGTTCATAGTGAAGGTACAGAACTCCAATATACTTTGAACAACCGATTTATTTTATTGTTTGCTCATGAGTAATTTTGTTATTATAAAATTGTTTTCTCTCTCTCAACTCTCCTAAAGTTGTGGAAATCTTCGAAGTGTGCAATTTGTAGTTCAATTAAACAAAATATAGTTACTGTATTGAAATAGCATTCTTTTTCTTTTTGTTCAGTCATGGAGCTTTCGATATGCAGCCAAGCACCTTATCCCGAGGAAGATGGCCAAAGAGGGTCTGACTGCTCAAGACATCTTTCCACTAATCTCACTGGAGGACACAGCCAGCAGAGCTCAGAGAGCTTTCACAGCATGTGGTACTGCAGTTGCAGTGTTCAATCTTTATGAAGGCAAACTAGTCACATACAAAAGAGACCTTCATGTCAGGAATATTACAAGGTGATAAATTTATACATCTTTGCATAATTAATGTCACATCATGAATTAAACCATCTATGTTCACTGGTTTTACATAAATTTCTCATGATTAATACCGTATTTTAATTCTCAAATATCATTTCCTTACAATCCTATTTCTAAAATGCTATTATTTGTAATAGGCTCTGGAGGCATCCAACATTTTCTCTCTGTGATCTGTTTCATTGTTTGTCAAAAAGCACTAAGGCAATAAACTTCTCTTTCACAAATTCTTTTCACAAGTTGTTGTTAAACATAAGAACTCAGTTATTGTTGGGTGATCACACCCTGGGGACTTTTACCTTGCTTCACTCAGCACAATACATCTGTGTCTGTGCTCAGCATATATCTTTGACTGGCCATAGAGGGCGCTACATGTATCTGCAGCTGCCTCCAACTTTTTGAGGTTCAAGAGAAAAAGCTTTGTCATCAGACATATTTCAGAATGTTATTTTGAAATGTGTGGGTTTAATCAATTAAAATAACTATTTCGAACATATTTAGTTTTGCAAAGAGATTTTGAAAAATTTATGATGAGGCAGAAATTTGTCCAGTACATACTATTCCATCATCTTCCACTATTACTTAAATTGCTCTCTTCTCTACTTGATTCTACAAAAGATAAGATAAATAATGTCAAGTAGTCATTAAAAATTTTAGATGAATATTAACGTACTCTTCCAACGTGTCCAACGTATTCCTCCCATTCTGTTGTAAAGTCACTTACAACTAGTTTTGTTACTGTGAAGAATACAAAAATACTACAAATTTTTACACCAGCAATACATGCACGTGCATCACACAATTTGTACTGATTCAGACATGATAATTTAGTATACCAACTGGTAAAAAATACAAGTATTTTTGAAAGTTGTCTGATTCTTAGTATTTTTATAAATATGTATTCATTGACAATAGTTACAGAACTTGTGTTGTTGTGCTGTATTTGTGTCTTGCAGCTTGCTGTTCTTCAACCCACTGAAGTGTTTGATCACAGCAGCCAGAGATGGAACTATCAAAATGTGGGATGAAACATGGCATTTGAAGCTAGTCTTTGTAGGCCACAGTGGTGCTGTTAGCTGTCTGGCTGTCTATCCATATGGACCATACATCATCTCAGGGTCCCATGACTGTACACTCAGAGTATGGAGTTTAGAAACCTGTGATGAAGTGGACATGTAAGTATTGCTATACAAATACCCACATGTATCAGGTATAAAAATTCTGTGAAAGAAGAAATTGTCATTATGTGTGTCTCATGATACGCTTTTTGCCATAAAATGGCTGGTTGAGGACTCCATACCTGTCGAATTTTACCTTGGTGTCCCCATTCAAGATAAAACGGCTGTCCAGGCTTTGACAACAGTGAAGTTTTCTGCAACTCTGCCAGTTCATAAGGCCAAAAAAAATATGTTGTGCTGTTCCGATAACATGGTTTTCAAAAATTAGGGTAGGCAGGTCGGAAGGATTTTTTCCAAAATATTTTTATTTTTAAATAAGCGCGTTTCAGGATTCAGGGCCATCAAACACTTGCCGCATCTCCAGAAAAACGTATCATGCATATAAAGGAATAAAAACATAAAAGGCGTTCTCATTCAAGCAAAAATCAAATGCCAGGTAACGAACACGTGATTTTATAGGTTTTTCCTTTCTTTTTTTTACTTCCATGTTTACGTAGCTCTAAAAAGTTTAGGGTCGGCAGGCAAAAAATAGGGTAGGTTGGGTTATCGGAACAGCCCAGTTTTTTCTCTTTGACCTAAGTGACAGTCATCTCTTGGGATTCTACTGTTTGTGGCCTATTCAAAATACATGATATTTGAATATCTATTATTGGGAAAGTTGACTGGAACAAACGTAGCCTGTCTTTGTTCAATATCAGAATGGTTATATTTATTTCATTTATTATTACAATATTTGAAAGTGGTGTAGCATTACACTACAAAAGGTATAGATACACACTGAATTGAAGTGGTAATATGAAGCCAGAAAAACAGGTTTATGCTAGTGGAGTGTAGCCCCATTGACTCTTGTTTGTAAATGTTAGAAGTAGGTAAATAGCATAGGTAATGAAATTTCATGTGCAAACATATACTTAGTGTTCATTTGTCCACATTGTATTTTCCAATGCTGTCAGATTTCTATTGTGTTGGGTAGTAGCATCCTTTTTTTTTTAAACAGGATTGAAACTGCAGAACCTGTTGATGGTCTAGGTACAGTCCTCAAATGTGACAATGTACACAGCTATTCAGCATTCACCGTCTCTCTGTGGAAAATCCGGGATATACACACCATGCACACAGCAATAGGGTAAGTTCTTTAATTCCTGCATAGTGATTCCACTACATTCCTTCATAATGTTGTTTAATAATATGTAGGAATACCTACTGGAATCTGCAAATACCAAATAATTGAAAATTTCGTACAAAAAATCTCTT
Source organism: Ptychodera flava (assembly GCF_041260155.1). Classification (NCBI taxonomy): domain Eukaryota; kingdom Metazoa; phylum Hemichordata; class Enteropneusta; family Ptychoderidae; genus Ptychodera; species Ptychodera flava. The sequence goes on from NC_091940.1 coordinate 7,842,770, forward strand.
AATGTTTGTTTTACAGTTGAAAATATAGTGTATCGGTAAGACAAGAGTTGCTTATTATTAAGAACTGCATGGGCAAGTTGTATCTTTACCTATGAATGTCTGTGTACATTTTTATATACTATGACCATTCTTGCCCAAATATTTAAAATTTACATAATTTGTGTTACATGTAATGGATAATTTAATTTTCAGTTTGTACTATGGATTCACAAGAAGGAAGGAACAATCTTAAACATGAATGTAGAGTCTGTCTGTATCAGTTGTACCGTACAGTCAGCGTTCTCCCCAGCTCAGAAAAACAGCAAAATTACATAACAATACATAATTTGCATATTCCTTTGTTGTGGAAGGTTATTCTTTTGTACTGTTATTAACATATGAATAGATTGCTCAAAAATGAAGGGGTGGCCCACCCCTAAAAATAGTTTTATAGAGAAGCCTGACATTGATTATGATGTTCCTACTTTTTATTTGTCAGACATAAAATAGATGCAATACGGCTCACAAACAGACCTGAACCTGAGGTGAGTGTTTAGATGACTATGAGATGTCACATGAGTTCATGAGTATAAGTCTTTCAGTCACGGGATATTATTCGTTGCTCAACAATTCAAATGATCTGTCAGAATTTTATGAAATGAGATGCTATTGAAGTTACCAATGGTTCAATATGCAACAAATTTAAATATTGAACTGCTTCTACACATATTACTGAAAGAAGATTTGTTTATATTGCGTTTCAAGGCCTCCAGCCCATATGCAAGGGGAGTTACAGAGATTTTTTTTTGTTATTACTGAAAAAAAAAACTGGCGATTTTATTCAAGGTTTTTCACTTGACATTCAAGTTTTTTTTTTAATGACAATCTTCCAGCACATGTCTAAACAACCATTTATGAAGCTTTCAATTAATTCAGAGAAAACAGAATTTCAAGAGATTTTGTTGCATTAGTATTTCATGTGTTATGGTTTCATTGTATTACAGTGCCCACGACGTGCGTTAGTAGTAACTAGAGATGCAACAGTCAGAGTGGTTGCACCCAGCAATGGAAATGTCATCACATCACTGATTGTGGATAGGAAAGTTGGAGTTGTGGATGCAATTTATGCCCAAGCAGAAGGTAAGTATAATCTTCAGACATTGTTGTTTCAACTTGAACAATTGACTGCAACACAGAATTTGCAATAGTGCAGGGAGTGATTGAAATAGAAAAATGGCCGAAGTGTTTTCAGTGTTTCATCGCTGATTTCATTGTGTCATTAGCTCATATTTGGTGTTTATATAAATACCAAAAAGAGCTTATATGGTGAGTCGGTGGCATCTGTATGTATGTATGTTTGTGGGTATGTGTGTGCGGATGTATGTCCATCACACGCAAAAGCTCCCATACCGCCTAAGCTACCATCTCAGTATTTGGTGTACAGGTAGATGCAGGGGTTGAGATGTGACGTTGTTCAAATGAACACGTCAGTGTCAAAAATGTGCAAATGAGGTAAGAAAAAGGGAAATTCTGCAAATGTTCAGGAGTGGTGGCATACCAACAGCTGAAACAGGATACTCCACTGACCTGTAGTCATTTCCTGTCATTGTTTATGAACTGTTACATATGAACAGACCTGCTCAAACTAAGGGATGGACCATTAGATCTTGGGAGGGGGTGGTCACAATGAAATTGTGAACATTTTTTTTACAAATTTCTAAAAAATTTTTTCCCAAATGAGAAGAGCTGTGTCAATTTTTTTTAATGAGTAAATTTTCAGATTTATAATTTTTTTTAGTTCGACGCTGTCTGAGGATACAATGTACATCCATATCACTAGCGCAAATAAGATTGCGTGCTGTAACTACAATTACATACATATGGCCCAGTGATTTATATTGCTAATAGATTTTGTGAAATGTTGCAGATCATCTTTTGACAAGCTGAGAAGCTGTTTGCAAAAAATGTGGTGAAATTTCAATATTTGTGTTTTTAGGACAATTTTTGCCCTTTTTTGATCAAAACATCTATTTCTCTGTAGCAGTATGTCCAACTTCTGTCATTCTTGTTTTTCTGGTTTAAATACTTCTCGTTATTTTTCTGGTCGTACTGTGCCGAAATCATTGTCATAACATCAAACGTAGAATTTTCCTGCACTGAACAGATAGAAACAACATTTATTGTTGATCTTTGGTACTGGTATGTACCAATTCTGATCAAATGTGAGCGACACCGTACAATTGCGGTATTTTTCTATATTAAAATTGATACCATAACCTGGCTAGGGTCACAAGGAAAAATATGTACTGACAGCTCCAAAATGGCTTTTTCAATCAGAGACTACTGGCCTGTGCTTTTTTCTAACCCCACTGTTTTTAACCACGCAGAAACATTATTTGTTGCTCTGAAGAATGGTGACATGGTACTGGCTAACACAAAAGTCAATCCCAGTGTTGTCAAGCATACATGGAAGGGCAGTGAAGGAAGTGGTAAGTTTTAAGAAATGAGAAATCACCATTGAGAAACCATTAAATTGTATTTTAGGAACATGGTCTCATGTCCTTCCAGCAGAAATCAACAAACAATGAGTAGTCATTCTAATCTTCAGAACATTTTCCAAGGTTTGCAAACATGTATGTTGTTCAAATTGATTAAACTATAATTTCCTTTCAAATTTGACAGTGTGTAGCAATATTGTCAAGTTTGTGTTAGTCATAACTGTACATCAAAACATAAATTTTTATGACAAATTGTCACTTTAAATTTCTTCACAGCAAACCAATATGAATGTGTTGTTTCAATGATTAGATAAAATTGGAAATTACAGTAAGATTTTGCAAAAAAATGAGCACAACCGAACAGCTAGTTTAGCCTGCAGGAGGTCCAAGGCACACATAACAGAATTTGTAACTGTTCATTCCATTGCTTTGCAAGTAGTTTATGTGGCTCACATTTTGTGAATCTGTAGAAAGAGAACATTTCAACTGCCTGTGTTTGTATGAATACATTGTGGAGAACTCCCTGGAAACTGATGTGTGGAAAGGACTGTTCAGGTCGGCCAAGGTCACAGTTCAAAGTCCCATGAAAAGTTCCAAGATGAGAGGCAAGGACAGAACACTGGTCATGGGTGGTCGTAAAGATGGCTACTTGGCTGTATTGGACTGGGACACCATGGAAGTCACCTACAAAATTGAGGTAAGAATTCTCCGAGTACATGGATGTTGTGTGTCATAAATCAGTAAATGTTATTTTCACACTGTACAAAGTATGCATACAGCAAAAAAGAACATGATGTTTGCAACATATTTTGCCAAGTTCAAAAGTTGCTATGTAAATAACAGCAAATAAATAATGTTTGAATATGAACTATTTTCTATAGGCGCATGGCTACAAGGGTGTTCTGAGTCTTCTTGCCAACTCTAAAGATGATCAGCTCATCTCAGCTGGTCTAGGTAAGTACAGTAATCATCATATCACAATGCACAAAACCTTAGTTTGTTTTTGTCCTTTTTTCCTGGATGATTCCCATTATTATTATAAAGATAAATTCACAAAATATATTCCTCTTTTCCCTTGTAAATATTTCTCCCAGTGTTACGATCATTTCACACCTTGCAAGATAGACTTTTGACTTGTGGCATTTTTCAAGATACACAAGATCTAGATTTGTGGAACAAGATGATTTGGCACAAAAGTGTTACAAAGTTCCTGAGAAATTTTTCTTTACTTGTCGCAAAGTGCAACCTACATTCCAGTCATGGTGACCTTTTTTCGTTAGTTTTAAATATGGTACAGTTGAGCATTGTACAGTTAACTTATGAAAGAATGTACTTTCAAATGAATCCCTTTTACAACTAGCAAAACCTGTTTTTAGATGAAATTTTGCAGTCAGTGAGTGCCAACTACATTTCACACTGTGATCTATATTTAGAAAGTTAGCTTCAGTGGTGTTCTGCCTGCCTGACGTTTTCACTGTACATGTCTTAGTGAATGTATATAGCACTGTGGATACATCCATCACTAGTTGTAAAGCATGTTTAAATGCCTGAATTTACAGGCTTTGTCAGGATGAGATAAAGCACCATGTTGTACTCAATATGGGTCAGCAAGATGAATAATTATTACAAAATTGTGTAAGTTCTTAATGGAGGAAAGTTCTTTTATATTGAATTATCAAATGTTAGAAATTTACAGAGTAAAAAACACATTAATATGGTTACCTTTCCACAAACTGCAGGGTAAAGTTCATTACTGTATTTTGATCTACTCAGTCAGTAAAATGACATAAATTCTGTTTGTTGAAACTTGAAAAATAAAAACACCCAAACTTTTATTGTAATCCATAAGTTACTTATTTAAATCACACAGAAATTGAAAATATTTGTAAAATATTAATAGAATATTAATGTGTAATTATTACTGATGCTTCTTACTTCAATTCATAATTTTTGTTACCAAAGTTCTCAAAGGCATGTTTCAGTAACAATACTTGCTTCAAAGAATCAGCATTGCAGGGTAGGATTGAACAAAACAAAGATATTCCAGAGAATCATATCATAGTATACATGTATGTATTGCTCACATTTCTGTGTCAGTGTGTGACAAGAAAAGTGTCCATTGTAAAGGTAACCACTGCACACCTCATAGAACCATCAATTCATAAATCTGTCATTTACAATCATTGCATGCATGCTACAACAGAGTGTGATCATGAATATGATAGTAAGTATCACAGGCAGCATTGCATCAGTGTGGCCCCCTCCCCTTCCCTCCCTTCTGGAGTGATCTGGGTTTTTTCTCTCCACTCCTTGCTAAATTTACCCCATAACATCATAACATTGTCTGCAGTGGGGAGCAACCTATACAGTTCCTCATCATTATCTCCCACTGATTATTACAATGAAACTACCTGACCCCTTTGATATATAACCAGTAATAACATGATTTTTAAGTTAACTACTCTTGATTAATCCCTCAGACTTGACTCAACTTCACTCCTGATAATACAAAGAACAGACAAATATTACAAGATGTCAATCGCAAAGTGTGAGGACTTAATCATTTGTTACAAACAAAGTTGTTCATACAGTTACAGTGAATGGACTCAAACACTTTTATGCTTGCCAAACATGTTCTGGTAAGCTGAGAGTGACACCCCCTGTATTCACCAATCACAGTACTGTAGTGGTTATATTTGCAGTTATAGACAGTTTTGAGTAAACTCATTCAGAATCCTGAATTTGATTGTTCTCAAACTAGGTGTGTCACATGAGCATGTACAGAGTCGTCTCACTGCAAGAGTGCAGGCATTGAGCATCTGAACAATAATCATCAGGAGAAATACCAATTATTTCATCTTAGTGCAAATATCTGTGAACAATGCACCTTATTCACAGAAAGGTTTTCTCTTTGCATGTTAATACAGTAAACCCTCCTGGTGTGCACATATTGTCTTGTCTTTCACAATAACATTTTACTTGTGTGTTTGTATTTGTCTAATATGCAAATGTTCTTATGTTACTAACATGCTGATATTTGTTTGTTTGTTTGTGATTACTCAATGCAAATTTTCAGATCCTGAGACTTCGAGTAGTAAGTACATTGAACTCTGTCATGGCCCAGCATTCCCGTCTACTCATGTCACTTCCTGTAGTTAGAAACTCTCTAAAACCATCAGTAAAACCTCTATTGTACCCTTGTACATGTATACCCCAAATTTGTCCTAGTCTTGGAGATAATTTTGTACCAGCTGTGTGTGAATAGTTTTACATCACTAGTTTGGGCAGACCTTGAGGAAGGGGTACTTGCTCAGAAAAAAGACATCCCCTTTTTACACCCCATTTCTACTCATATTGGTACAAACCTACCATTGGAAACACCATGGTTGTACCTATAAGTGGGTTTGAAATAGGTTAATAGAATACAGTCATGTAACATGTCTGCATTTTATTGATCATCAGAATCATATATACGTAAATCAGGATACTGAAGAAACCTGTGATAAAAGATATTTTAAAAACCTTCAGTATTACATGTATATGTAGTTCACCACCAGTCATTATTCCACTTGATTGCCTAAACTAGTGACTCATAAAATCTGTCATCATCGTAGAGTATTCTGTCTGTCAATTGTTTTAGTGATATCATTTTGTGCTGTCTGTCTGTCTGTCTGCATGTACCTCTGTCATGTCAACCTTCACTATAAAATATCCAAGAAATGCCCAGTGAATTAAATTGTAAATAAATATCTAAATATCTTCCGTAAAGAAAAATATAGAAAACAATAATCTTTCAAGGAAGAACTGTGTGTTTGCCGCCTGACATGCAAAGCCCCATAAAACTATGAAAGGAGTGTGAATTTTCAGAATTTACCAGTAATCATAGTGATAATACTTACAATGGGTGGATTCTGGTCAAGCAAGGTCAGTGTCAAGGTATATGAGGCATGTTCCTGATTAGAAATGCAGTCAATGCCTTTGCTCCATCAAATTACAAAAGTTTATCATGATGTGATAGGACATAGCTATTTCCCAGTGTGTGAAAAATGCCCTACAGAAACAGCATGGAAATAGTTATGTTACATGACAGGAAATCTAATTTGCACACCAATGAAAGCCTTTGCTTTTTATAAGATGAAGAATGACAGTGCTTCATAACTCTGTGTACAACCATAGATATATGAGCATGGAATAAACAAAAATTTACTTGTAATGTCAAGCTGTATTCCTCAAAGATTATTTTAACTTTGCTTCAGTATTTGAATGACATACGCCCCAGCTTGGGACATACCAAACAGATTCTGTGTCTATAAACAGCTGAAGAAGCACCTTCTCTGCAATTATTAAAGGCATCACTCTTTTCAGATAAGATGTATTGCCAACATTTCATGGAAATAATCTCACTTTGTCAATGTTGAGCGATATGCAACTGTGAACAATGTATCAACAGTTATAGTAAAAAATGAAGTACTTGCATGTACGCTTGATAAAAATTGATCAATGATGGAGAAACTCAATAAAATTAGAAATTATAGTAAAATGCTGAGTCAGACTCTGACAGTGATAGCAAGCAAGAAATATCCACTTGTCACCTGTCACTTTTCAAGATTATTCTGGTATTACAATGACTACAAAGATTTTTAACTCTGCAAGTGAAAAATTCAGTATTGATTATTAATGTGACTCGTGTAAAGTTATATCCCATTCTGCAAAAGAATACTTGATTAAACTATCATTTTAAACAGTGAAACATTTACACCGAAACAATTTCACAGGCCAGAAATTTCTTGTGGTAGAATGTGAAGTATTCAATCGTCCTAGAATACCATTACTAAGTTAAACCAGTTTAAGTCAGTTTCGTCAAGTACAAATACAGCAGTGTGTCAAAGTCTGTACTTAGAGTACTTCAAAGTTGCTTAACATGGACTGTTTCCATGAACTTCATATACCTACCACTTATTATTCTTACTTGTCATATTTCTTAATTCAAAATTAAGTTTCTTCAATCTAGTTAAATAAAGATTTTCCCTGTACCATCTTCCAGGTTAAGTATATATCAATGTATGTTCATAACCGTAGTACAAACTTTGTGTTAATTTCATCATTCTGGTGTTCATTTCACAGACAATGTCATCAAAGTGTGGCGGGTATTTCCATTTGCTGAAGAGTCCCTGGCACCGCTGATGTCGTTTTACTGTGCAAATACTCCACTACACATGTCAGTCATGAGAAGTTGCTTGATGGTTGCTTTTCAAGAGCCGTCTACTGCCACCTACAGCATTGTCAAATATGACATCAATTCCAAAAGTAAGTGTTCCAGTCTCTATGGTTCCTACTGAAATAGAGGGGACTCCGTCACAAATCTTGTTAATGATGCCATGTTTTATTGTGTTCATTAAGAACAGCAGGGCTCCCGCTACCTGATCACCAATTAACCAAATGCTACAGAAAGTTAAAAATGGTTTTAAAAATTCCAGTTTGGTTAACGTAGTGGCTATTGAACTTTTAGACAGTGCTTCCTCAACAGAAAACTACAGCAGACACAGATGTCATAAATACACAGATAATTAATGCGATAAGAACTGAATAAATATTTCTTTAATGTAAAAACTATCATTAACAACATACAAAACATCTTGATTTGTATATTAAGGAACTCCTAAATGCCGAGAAAGCTGTTGCCACACTTGAGATCATAAACTGGTTAAAAGTTGTTCAAAGTGGCTACAGTATTTTTGGTTTGATCAATGAGATTGCTTATCATTTTGGTGACTTAGGGGGAGCCCTGAGCAGCATGTACAGAATGTAGAAAGGACTCATTGTGGTAACAAAGTTTCATAGAAGAAAAATATGCATGTATTAGTTTATGTATCAGTAAAAGAAAATATCAATTGAAAGAATGTGTGTGAGTGAATATCTCTGCTTGTTTTTCGTTTACACGTTCATAAAAAAATCACACACTCCCTTCTGAACAACACAATTCCACACTTCTAAACATCACACCTCTGCCCCTCCATGAAAGGAACCATGATCATAACCATGTACAATTTGGTCCATAGGCAGTTTGCTTGAATATTCTAATCGGGTCTGTTGTGATTTTTTTTTTGTAGATCGGTTTGATCACAGTCCAAACGAAGACCACATTGATGATGTTACAGGGCTCAGTTGCTGCCCTAGAATGCAGGTGACCGCTTCCTGCAGCTCTGACGGCACACTTAGAATATGGAATGAAGCTAACAGACTCATTAGGTATGTACATACATGTATACCCATACAACATACCGGTACAACATGACAGCATCAATCTTCATCACCATTGACTCCATCTTTTACCGATGATCAGTGTACCCAATATACTGGTACATTAAAATAGAAGTTACAGAGTTAAATAATTTATTGATTAAATTTATTACATTTCAAATTTGATAATTTCTTTGTACTCTTGATTGTAGGATCGTCAAGCTGAACGCAATGCCCACAAGTCTGTGCTTCTGCAGTGAGAAAGGTGACCTGCTGATAGGAATAGGCAAACATTTACACAGGATTGAACACTACAAATGTAAGTTATGCATCAAAGTACTTGTCACATTACTGTTATCAGGTTCTTACACATGAACATGAATGACCATGAAGTACGGTGTTACTAATTAGCCTATGGGATACCTATATATTCCAAAGTGAAACATTTCATGTACAATTTTGTTCACATTGCATGATGAGTGAAGACGACAGTGTGATACAACCATATAGCTTTCATGGCAAAGTCAAATCCAGTCCAGTGAAAAAAAAAAATTTGAAGATAAAATTTTGTCAACGGAATATTGTACTTAAAATTCTAGATACATTTCGATAAGAAACATCAAGTCCACTTGTGAACATTTTTCAGTCTTTGCAATGGTTTGGTCAGACAACAGTGGTCACTATTACACTAGTGAAAACTACTTGCAATGAGTCGTAATACCAGGTCGTTAAGAGTGTTACAGAGACATGGCATGCTTAGCCTAATGCCTATGAAGCATTCATTTCAACACTTTCACATATGTGCTAACAGATACTGGGCTTCAACTCAGTGAACAGCTTATCACAGAAAAATACTGAAAACAGAAAAACTATCAATCCGTATCAGACAGCTCCGAATGATTAATGTCAACTTTCCCCTATTTTTGCGCTTTTCATTTCAGATATGCCCAAAGCATACATGATGAAGATGGTATCCATGCATTTTCCTGATGAGATTGATGAAGATCCTTTACCCTATGACGGTGATTTGATACACTACATGACCCATGAAGATGTCAAGAGACTCAAACATGCACACTCCTCACTCTACAAGTATGTACTTTTGTAATTCTTCTAATATGGACAAATGCATGTGTTTGTGCAATCATACCTCTTTAGAAAAAATACTGACCCATACAGAAAAAAGGAATACTACTGTTAGTAGTGTTTTGTGTACTTCAAGTTACAATAATACAATAAATTAAAGTAAATTTTGTCAATTTTTGTCAGAAATATTTTATAACTTTTATATTAGTCCATACATTCGGTGTGTATTATCCACATGCAAAAAGTATTATCCACATGCCAAGTCTATGATCCACTGTCTTTACATTATCCAGATTTGATCATTTTGTGGATGTTCTCACTGATGAAGAAAATGAAGAGCTTACTAGAGAAAAGAAGACGAAGGAAAAAGTAAGAAATTACTATAATCATGATGTTCACTTGGAAATGATACTACAATGTACGTTATATGAAGACAGTTTACCAAACATGCATTTCCACACTAAGCCGTTGCAACTTTGGTTTGGATCAGTAACAGCTGTTAGCAGCCTTCATGAAGAACTGTATTTGGTCATGTGTGGTCTTTCCTACAGCTCTGTGCCTTGTCAAAACAGACAAATTATATAGCAATTCACTCATAGCTCTTAAAGGGACAAAGTCGGCCATTTTTCATGAATTTTGTTTGATACGAGATACTACTTATTTTGTTTAAAATGTTGAAAAATACTAAATGAATGGGTGACCGTGCATATATTCGACCCCAGTTTTAGACACGATACATGAAACCATGGCAAAAATGAAAAGTATCTTGTATCAAACAAACTTTATGAAAAATGGCTGATTTTGTCTATTTAAGCCTCCAATCAACCACAGAAGTTTTGCAAGGAAGTTGATAATTCATCGTCAGGAGACCATGTGCATCCTAAATACACCACAAGATAGCCTACCCTACACCTCTATTAACTGAACTTTCCAATCCCACATGTATGTATGCATTAAATCTTGTATGCTCTCTATCGTGTAAATATGGTTAGTTTGATTGTTGGTAAGTGAAGCAATGAGTTGTTGGTAGCAAAACTTTCATGGCAGTTGAAGATGACAGGAAAATATCATCATGATGTCATGGTGAATCCACATTTCAGAAAAAAAACCAATGATGTGTATTTGTTGACAGGAGTATGCCATGTTGGAAGCCAGAGACAGTGAATTGAGGAAGATTCGAGATGGAAAGATTGCACTGAAGAAGAAACCAAGACCACCTCCAAGAGTTAGAGAAGAGGCTTTTCAGAAATACTTAGAGTTACTTCCAAGGCCAGAACAAATATTTGTGAGTTTTCTGTAAACATTGTTAGTACTGTTTTTGTGTTTATGAAATTAATCTTAGGACAAGCTATCAGCTAGACATTCTGATACTTTCCTTATGTTTAATCCTTATATCCAAATTGTAGTCATAAGGTACCTGTATAAGCGCCAAGTCGCAGATGAATAGTTTAATTTCTTCTATTCGTTTTTACTCATCAGCTGATGTTACTACAATGAACACCAATCTAGAAATAATGGTTTATTCTGCAAAAAGTGATCAAATAATGTATAATATGATCAAGCAAGAGCCATAAAGGGCAATTTCCAGGAACTGTGAAAGTTTACAAAGGAAAGGATGCCAAATTGTTTCTTTCAGTGGAATTGTCAAATTTTACTTTGACAGTATCAAGATAGTGTTTGAAAACAGGATAAAGAAGTGTGCTTTTCATATCCTCCATTCATTCATTCATGCAATGGTGTACATATCGTTCCTAACATCTAGGTACCCAAAGATGATTACTTCAACCCCAATGCATTCATGGATGTGCCAGACATTCAAGGTGAGACACGTAAAATGTCTTTTTTAATGAAAACCAACGGCATAAAGAATGTCTGCCTTTCTCCTGTAATGTGAATCTATGGGCTGTTTATCACACTGCAAATATGTTTGTATCATTCACATGTAACTGTCTTCTATGGTTCAGTCATCACATTTACTCAAACTGTGTTTGTATTGAACTCATTCCCATAGGAGAGGCACCGTACCGTGAGTTTTCCCCAATGGGTTTCTTTCCTAATCCTGCCTCCATCGTGCGGGAAGAAGATGAGGAAGAGGACGGAGTCAAAGTCACAAGGAAGAGACCTCTCCCCATCAACCCTTCGGGCTTCATTCCCAATTCCGTCCTTATACGTTTACTGTGGAAAGAGGAGGACACGGCACAGATGAAATCTGACTCATGGAGGCCGCCAGCATTGAGTGAAGATCAGTTAGCAGAGATTAATGCCAGAAAAAGGGTGTGTATAAAATGAAATCTTCATCTTCAGATAACAATACATACATGATAATTAATTATGGGCTATTTAACCTTAGGAAAAAAACCATATTGAACATTTAACATTTTTCAACCTACAGGTGCATAAAAGTGATCAAAACACCATATGATTCCATATAAAATTTTTCATCAATGTGACATCACAAAATATTACTTTGATACTTTGCAAACTCAGTTTCCACTTCAATCTTTTCTCTTTACTGATGTTCTTAACAAAAGCCTAAACTTTTTTGTTTTTAAGGGAAGAAAGGTTGAATTATCACATGCATGTTCTGTTAATCAGGAAAGTGTTTGTAAACGTGCACTTTCACTTACTTCAGCAAAAGTGCCCCTGCCTTTTTTCAGGAATTCAGTTTGAATCTATAAATACATGTAAGCTGCGTATTAACATTCAGATTCTGAGATAAAGTTAATTTGGATAATCCATTAATGAAGGACCCACACACACTAACAAAGTTATTTGTTTATCATTTATTAAAATCAGCTGCTATACTTTAACAATTTAAAATTAAAAAAAAAATATTTTTCTATAATATTTCAAATTGGTTGTTAAGAGTGGAAACTAAACTGAATCTCAGTTGACCTAACTGCCTAGTTCACAGTTTTGCATCTAACATGTCCTTTCATTCATCACCGTTTTTATGCTCTTTGTTTTTATCAACCCACCAATCACAGCCCAAGGACGAGGATATCGAGGTGAACTGCGTTCTCCAAATCTACATTTTGACCCCACGTGACCCAACAAGACGTGTTTGTTTGTTTGATTGTGTACTGCATGTTCCCTCAAATAATTGCTTTTACTGCTAGCCTTGCTGTTGGTTTGCTGTGCTATTTGAAGTCACGTGTTAATGCATGTTATCTGTGCTCTAATTCTGCACTGTGTTGTGGCTTTATCTGCTGTGTCAATCACTACAAACAGTATTCTAATCAACATGTCTATGTCCTTGATTTTTACTGTCTAACATATGTATTCCAACAGAAAAAAACAAACGAGAAAGTAAAGATTTTCAGTATTACGAATGCAACATTTATCAGTCACTGATGACTGGTACTCAACTTCTGTTTTTCATGTTGATTTGCCGAACAAACAATGCTATCATATGCCATCATGAAGTGATTTCACATATTTCTTTGTAAATTTCATGTTGCTATGTACGCATTGTCCATCGGCTATCAACATGGAAACTTGACAACCAATGACTTCATTTTTTTACTTCTGTGTGTTGTTAAAATATCCAAACATTTTTGGAAATTTGAAAAAAATCATTTAATTACTCAATCAATACTTAAAAAAATATGCAGGGTAGACATGTATAATAGTTAAAGAAAATAATACCGGAAATGACTCACCACAAGAAATTAACAGAGATTTACCAGACTTTGAATACTCTTTAAGTTGTACACAAGTGACATGTTTCTAGAGCATCTCTATATGTTAGGATTTTTCAGAAAAACCAACATTGACAGAAGCACATAACTATCAAGTTTTAGGGCTTGAAATTTTGATGTCTCCCATATCTTTCATTTACAAGAACATTTGAAAGAATTCAAATAAAAATACAGCCATAGATGTAGAATGTATAGGTAAAGTTGTTAGATTAGTCATATGTGTTTGACTTGTGTAATTGCATGTATCATTGATTTTGTCAAAGTATTGTATGAAATATTAAAAAACAAATATATGTATACACTTAATAATATGGCGTGAGATATGAGCATAAAATATCAGGCTCAAATACTAGCATAGTATTTCTCTAGCATTTATAGTCTCAGAGACAAAAGAAATTTATTTGCATAACCATAAAATCCTTATAGTAGCCACATGTAAAGATGCATGATAGACAAAAATATTCCAGCATTTTCAAAAATTCATATTTTACTCACAGGCTTGTATTTTAGCATTTTACCGAGATAATTTTCAAAGTGCTTTTCATTCAAAAACAGCAAAAAAAATGGTTATGTCATGCATGTGCTCTAAACATTTGGCAACCCTATGCTGTTGCCCCAGAGCTCACACAAAATGCAAACTTTTAACCACTACCTCCATGGAAAGATGGACCATACCACATGGAACGTAGGGTTGAACAGGTTCAAAATCCAACACAACAAATACTCACACAGTCTCTTATAAGGTTTGATTCCATAAGTTAATGCATGGGTGTGATATTTCATATTATTATAGCCATATCATCAATGTGGTAAGTTCAACCCTGTAGCACTTATAGAATTTATACCCTTCCCATATATTTACTTGTATATTAGTATGTGTGAGAGTTGTATGTGCTGGTGTAGTTTTTTGTGCGCATTTTTTTTTCTCCGCCAACAATGAAAGGAATCTTTTTCCCACCTTTGATGCTGCAGCGAGTTTTCGTCTGGAGTGATGAAGAAGAGGTATTTTCATCTTCAATTTTTTTTTTCAAATAATTATGAATCTATTTTATACATTATTTAGAATTAGAATGTTTAGTACATGTGCAGGTGTGCGAGTTGTCATGAGAAGATTGTAAGTTGTGGAAGTAAAAGAACGCATGTGTATAAGACTGCAAATGGATGAAGTGAACCAGTGTCAAACTTCCTATACTGTAAAGAAATCTGTTGATTCTTATTGTCATTTGGCCATCAGATTTGTTGAATAATTATAGAGCTTTGTATGAGTTGTTAGCATGTAAAATATTGCTTGGAATGCAAATACCAACATCAATTATGTCAAAATATTCCTAAGTTTGTATCACTGGTTTGTTTGCAACTTTGATAGTTTTATATGATTGATTGTATGTTATCAAATCAAAAAAAAAATTGTCTATTTGAAAGTAGGATGGCTTTTGTGTGAGGTGCATGATTGCAATTCCTCAATGTGGTCAGTGTGTATGTGTACTGGTGTACATGCATCTAGTATTCATGCCAGCTATAGTCAACTGAGTTATGTTACATGTACAATGTGTGCATACGGTGATGAATGTCCCCTTGTAGATTTATCAATATGCATATGCGTATATGTGTAGAGTGTATAACTGTATGTGATCTTTGCATTTGATATGCAATGTCAAGTATATGTACTGGTGTATTTGGATTCATATCTGCATATATGCAGGGTGGTTGTGATATATTCAAAAAGAAAGATTTCTGAAAAGGAAAAGATGTACAGGACCCCATGTTGTCAGATATCTCAAGATAGGTCACTGTTCCAGAAATTTTGCACAAAATCCAAGCAACTTTTTTAAGACTTTTCCTTGATGAATTTTCTTCTTACAGCATGTCATTCATTGCATGTAAAGGTTGCAATCAAAATGACTCTTTCTATAACAAACTGACACCAAGCTCTAGAGGGCTGCGCCAACTAAAACTATGCTCACTGTTTACCCTTTGTGCTTGATCCCAATTTTAACGTTCTACATATAAAATGTACACAAATATTCATCCACATTTAATGTATGCAAACATTCATCTACATTTAATGTATGCAAATTATATTCATTATTTTGTATTTCAATGCGCTTTTCTCAATAAGGAGTATGTGTTTCCATCACCTACGCCAACTCCAGAGGTAAACCACACAGCATGTTACTCTGCTTGATTGCACATCTGAAGTGACGTAGTTTTCTTTTTGTAGCGTTTGCACGACTATCAGTTGCTTTCATCTTGTGTGCTCTTTGCTGTGTATTTTTTGTCCAATCCATTGTGAATTGACAACCATACAGAGGACTTTACTCATACCAATTTTTGAAAATCAATTTTTTCATTTTGTTCAAAGTTTTCATCATTGATAGATTTAGCCCCTTCCCATCTTCAACCATTGGCCAGTTCAACAGAATTTTATGCACAAGATTCCATATGATACATTTTACTTAAATTTCAAGACCAGGTTTAAAACAAATCATTCTCAGACTGTCTCAAATATTGTGAACAAAACTAACATCATCTTTGTTGACAAGATCATAACATTCTATGCTTTGTAACATCTTTTAATTTTCTCCAACCTCAAAATCAAAAAATTTCACTCCAGAAGACAAGTTTGATAGAAACATTTGTATGGTTGTCAACAATGTTGTTTGCTCACTTGTTTATCTTTATCATCATAGAATTCATCATAGCATTTAATTCATTCTTCAAGAATTGCATGCTATCTTCATCAACATCTCCCTATCATAGCATTGCACCAATATACCCTCATTTACCGTTACATCCATAGAAGCCTTCATCATTTCAAAAACATCTTTTTTTCTGAGACCAAAACTCAGCAGTACAAATGGTACCAACAGTACTGTGAAACTTATAAATATTGACAGCTATGCTTGTTGTTTTGTTTGACAATATTATCACTCAAGTGAACACAAAAATTCGTTTCAGGTCAATTGACCAAATAACCTGTAGAAACACATGAGAATCAAACCAGATAGTTTTGAATTTGGTATGAGTTATGTGTAAAAAGTGCAGAGTTAAAAAAGTCTTTGAAAAATAAGCAGTAAATTTCACAGTACATGATCATTTGAAAACCATCTCCCAATCACAGGAAGAGTTCCATCTCCCAATCACAGGAAGTCTTTGTCCATACCCTTCATACAATCATATCATTAGTTTTGTTCTCCATCCAAGGACATTCACATTGCCATTTTTGTCATTGTACAAAAATTCAATTCTATTTCAATAGCAACCCATCATGTGTTCTGTCGTAAACTCCAACTATGTTGTCTCTTCTGAGTGTTTTTGCTTTTTTATCAAAAGACAGTTTTATGATGTTTGTGTGAATCTACAGTTTGCAGTGTGTGTGTATGTCATGCTTTTATATCATGATTTGTTCACCATCATTTGCTGACATTAGTAATCCTATTGTCCTTGCGTCCAGTCCCACTTTACGCTTTTATCATGATCCATTTCTCCATTTCCAGAATTTTTTCCTGTAGAAGCACAAGAGGAGCTGAACTTCCCAAACTTGGCTTTTTAATTCAATGTTTCCATTGTTCTAAAATCGTCTGCTCAATCCAACAGGCCAAGAAGATTGAAGACATGGTTGAACAAGAGGAGCGTGAGAAAGCCGAACTGGAAAAACCCAAATCAGTACCCAAATCACGGGTCCTCAAACAACTTGACATTGATATGACAAGGTCACCTTCACCCAAGGAATTGGAGGTGGATGTTGAAACCCCACCTCCCACCCCACCCCCTGAAGAACCTAAAGAAGAGCCCAAGGAGGAGCCCAAACCACCCCCTAAACCAAAACCTGTGCAACCCAGGAAACCCATTCAGAAGCTCATAGCCAAACCCAAGCCTAAAACACCCAGTCCTGAACCCCCACCTCCACCGACCCCATCACCCCCAAGACCGCCAACTCCTCTACCAGGATTTATTACACAGTTCAGAGGTGCTGAGTGGTTTGAAAAATACTTCCCAAATGCTGGACCAAGTGTGAGTAGTGATGCTATTGATGTAAATCCTCATTGATCTCAACATTGTATTCTTGTTTTGGAGGCAGGATCGCAATGAAAAGCGTATTCCAGTGTCATGTTTATACAAATTTACTTAGGGACCATCTCAGATTGTCGCATAAGTTCATGAAACGAAATTCCTTCGTTTACATCAATACCCTCTCTCCCTCTCCCTAAATGAAAGTTCAAAAGTGCGAAATATTGATGCCTGCCTGTAAGTACAATGTAGCATTTTGCTATAGCTACTGAAGAATATGTTCCCCTGACCACATTACATCGTCAAGTGATCAATCACATTTGAGTACTAACCACTGTCAGTATGACACAAACGAGTCAGCAATAGTTATAGAAAAATTTGTTCGTACAAGTGTGCAGTTTTTGTTAATTTTTACACACAATGTAAAGAGAACTATAATCAAAAAATAAAAGTGAGAAAGTGAAGTTCATTAACTGAATGGAGGTCAAACCTCCTCCCCCGTTAGCGAACAAATTTTGCTTTTTGAACTTATGTGACAATCTGAGACGGCCCTTACCCATGCACTACCCATGCTGCCTGTCATTGACCAACTTACTCTGTATTTACAATATTTGTATTATATGCCTAACTGCCATTTACAATTATAACTTTTTATGCTCTGCATGTTCTGCTGACAACAGTATGGAAAATTAGAGACTCAGTGAAATCTGTGAACTGTTCCGGCAAAGATGAACAGTAATCAGTAGACCTAATTTACCAAATAAATATATATGGTATTAATAACGTGTGATCAAGTCTGGCAATGCCTTGTCTTTGTGATTTGATATTATAGGTTCTGATGTCATACAGTATTTCTGTATACTGACTTCTTCATTTGGCAAATAGGAATCAACCTAGTTGGGTGACAGTGCTTCAGAAAACCACTTAAAAGTTCATATTAACACTGCAAGAGAAGTGTCTCAGTTGTTGCAAATTTAACTTCAGATTAGTTTTTTTTGCCAGCCAACTGTAAAGTGTAGCTGAACATTGCGTTCGTTTTTCTACTGCAGACCTTTCCCAAACCCTGGACAGTGTCAGCATTCACCACTACTCTGCTGAAACTGGAAAAGATTGCAGACTACGAGATGAAAACTCAGATTGCAGATGCCATGATGACACTCCACGTCCAGGACGGGCTGGCAAACTCCCAGCAGGTTGCCGACACCATACTTGGTTTATTGAACTCATCCTCCCCACCCACAGTACAAGACGAGGAACAGAAAGCATTCATTCTACATGCGTTGAGATTGTTACAGGGTCTAGGATCACGTGATGAAGCCACTGTGGTACAGATGATTGTACAGTACTTGGATGGAGATGAAGAGATAAGGTATGCTTACACTGAATCAGATCACTTGTTTAGTACATGTAATTGTTCAACCAAGGAAAAGCAATACGCATCGCTGTTTAATGTACAAAACATGCATGTTCACTTCATGTTTGTTCTTGACATACATGCAGTCTAAAGAATTCATCAGCAATTACCGATATGTGGAGTGCATGTATCAACAGTGTTGCATTTGCTGTATGGATTTCATAACTCATCATTTCTTAATCTTTCATTACTCCAAGAATTTTGTTGTATTAAACTTAAAATATTTGGACTGAAGTTCTAGTACAGTATTTGAAGACACAGTCATCAATCTTTTGTTCTAGTGCTCGTTGACAGTGATATCGTCTATGTGATGTTAGGCCTTTGTTCTACATTGAAAATTGTGCCCTGATTATCAATTTGTTCATGAGATAAAGCAAGTGAAAAACCTTCCCCTTTAGTTTAATACCTGATGTATCCGCACATAACGTCATATTCTCTATATTCTCTCAGTACAACACGTAGAGTTTAGTCTGCTCCCGCTCAGAGAAGTTGCTGTCTACATAGAGATGGAAATAACATTAGAAATACATCTTTTACTGTGACATAGATCTCACAAGTTCTCACGGTTGAATACATAAAAATGTCACTATAAACTTTAGAAATCATTAATCACTTTTTTCTCTTTGCAGGACACAAGTGCGTAATCTGTTCATTCAAATGGGAGTCCAGGATCCTCACAATTATTTCTTCAAAGAATTGGATTCCTGGGAAGTGTGGAATCTGGACGAAGCCAATCACAGGACAGAACTGCAAGCCATGGCAAAGAATTGGGTTCAAAAATGGACGGAACTATTCAAGGTAACTAAGATCATTGTCAATTACTTTTGACATAATCTTGTTTCTAATGTTGTTTCTAATACACAGTACATGATTGTATGCTTTACACGTATCATTCAGTTTTCCTATAGCATTGTTACACTTTTAAGAAACAGACATTTCTGAGATAAAAGTGGTGTGGAAGTGAGTTTGATCCAATATTTTGATGGTATATTCTATGAGTTCAAATTGATCATAACATTAGTGCTTTTCAAAGGAGACCAATTTGCTCAATATTGACATTGACTAATTTTGGAAACATAGAAGTGTGTTTGGCTTCATACTTTAAACACTGAACTGAATGTATACTGGTTTTCTTTTCCTCTTAATAAACAGAACCACATCAGGCGAACCATTGAACTCTTGAAGAAGGGCAAAGTGACTGGCAAGATAGCCAAGCTGCCAGGCAAAGGGCGGCAAACTTCACCTTCTGAACCCTCTAGAGGCATCTTAAAAAAGGTACCAAGCATGGTTCTTCAACGAGTTTTCCAATTTTATGTAAAATGAAATGTGATAATGTGGAATTCATATCACGTTTTCTTTCCTTTCGATAATTTTTTCAACATCAATACTTGCCTGTGATTATGTGACCTTTTGAACTCAAATACAATTCAGTTGCAATAGCTCTGACAAGATTATGTGGCAGTTAATTTAAAACAAAAATATTTTGTCAGTTTTTTTTTGAATACTTTCATTGTGAATTTAAATGAGGATACAGTCACATGATTGTTTTAACAAGTGCACTGATTGAAGAATCAAAAAAATTGCCAGGATTTCATCTTTGGTTTCAACAACTGTGTCCCTTTTTCTGCCAGGATGATGAAGACAGTTCGGGAGACAGAGTGTCTACTGCTGGTAGTAGTGAGAAAGACAGGCTGACCCCAAGACCACTGTCGCAGACCAGGCCTATCATGGGTACGTCTCATTCAACTGTGATTGCAATTATACTCAAGACACTGTTTGTTTTGTGTGTCAATTTGAAATATGCAAATGTATATCACAAAATGCGAAGTGCCAAATTTTTACCTACCTCATGATGAGAAACGTTTGGCAGAACCACAGGAAGCACAGTTCATGACCACAATCATCCTATTGAGTGCACATCTACACAGGTTTGAACATTACAATGGCAAGACAATTCACAGACATTGAGTCAAGATATTGTTTGTATTTATACATATATAAACATCCAATATGAAAATGAACAGGTCACATGCCACAAGTGCAGAAATGCACTTGATGATATACAGCACTGATTTTTTCACTGTATCTCTTTCTTTTTGTATTAGTCACTTTTGATGCCCCACCAGACCAGGCAACCATTGACAATGCCACACCCGTTGAGGCCATCAATTATTTCTGTGAAATGCAACTTGAGAAGCACATGGAAAGACTGAGAGCCGCGGAGACCCCTGCAGCCAGCAAAGTGAAAGAGGATGTAAAGAAAAACACTGTACTTGTCTTGCCAAAGATTAAAAGGTGAGTTTTGCCATTTATTCAACATTCAGGGCTGATTTTTGAGGAATATATATGAAAGTAACATAAACATAAACTATATGTAGATGATTTCAGTTGTACATGGTAATTTGCTCAGGGTATTAAGAAACATTATTAACAGGATTTTATGTACATGTACTACACAACTTGCAGTATAGCAGTTGTAGAATTTTATACCAATACCAACTCATTCAATAGCTCCCATGTGTCAAACGAGATCGAAAGAAATTATTTTCTTTCCATCAACCAATTTACAGCAATTTTCTCTGTATATATGCAATTTACAATATACCACTACTTTTTATTGATTTTATTTTCTCACATCTGTTTTGAAAAAATGTTAAAAGAGATATTAACTTGTACTTATAATTTTTACCTCCACTGCATTTCAGTGAAAGCAATCATTTAGTAAACAGGTAATTTTTTTTGTGTGTGCTGTGATGGGTGGTGTAACTTTAGTAGTTGGTGATTTACACTTTATTTGATAATCAACATTTTCTATAGAACTGTGTGCCTACATTGGAAATGTGGGAGACCAGTTTTGCAGTAATATGGCCTACATATTAGAACTAATCAATATGGTCTCTTCTGTACAAGGATACTTTCATGCATTAATTTAGCAGTACTTTGTTTGAATATTAAACTACAAGTGTCCTCATACATACATATACATCACAAAAACATGACCATTAAATAAACAAACTGATATGGGTGACATTTGTCATTGATCAATGCTCTTAAAAAGTAAAATTACTCCAAGGGAGTTACAACTTTCCTTTACTCACAAATTTTTATCTCATGTTGAGTTGCATCAATATATTCAAGGCTGTATTTTGACAATTCAGTTGTTGTGCTTGTTTGAGAATTTTGTCTGAGTCATCTTTTGAAATAATGCATGTTGACTTCAGTTCTTCATAAAGCAGTGTTTTTTCATTTGATGCATGCCACACCACAGGGAGCAGGATGAACCGTCAGATCTTGAAAGTGAAGCCAGGTACTCCGACAGAAATTGATCACAACCCCATCAGTGTTTACTAACATGTGTGTGGCTGAATTCAGCATTATTTTCAGCTTCAAACTATTGTACTTACACATAAATGAATTCTTTCCAAACAAGGAATCCTTACATTTTCATTTCAGCCTTGAATGAACTCTCCTGAATGAGAGAGTGTTTCCCGTAGCAAGTCTAACATAGTTGCATTGCTGTGTACTAAAACTTTGAGCTTCATTCATTCTGTGAGGTGTTATTTACCTTCCATAATAGTTTCCAAATTTCACCAGAACTTGATAAAAATATTCACGGATGATATTCAGCCATTGCTGTACAGTTTAGATTTTATCTCAAAATGTTGACTTTGATGAGAGCACATGAAAAAGAATTTCTTTTGATCAGGAGAGGTTGTAACAATGTACATATATTCATAGAAGTAATGGTGTGGAAGGGAATAGTACTTCAAGGATGAAATAGATAAGTTGAATTTCACAAACCAATTCTACTCATAGTTAAATGATTCTTTATCAATGTTGAATATTCATCTGCCCCGAATTGTGCATTACATACATAGTTGTGTTGGAAACTCTTCTAACTAGACTGTACTCCACATTTTTTCATCATTTTGCAATCCTGCCACGACAGGGACCAAGTTGCTGATCTTCCAACAAAGTCTCCTCTCTCAGAGGGAGATGAGAGGTACTTACCTGCAGATGGCAGTCTTTATTTTCTGGATGGCATTTTGTATTTCAGAGTGCTGCAATCACTAGCTTGCATGTGTTATTCTGTTCTGTGTCCTGTGTCCCCCGCAGACACTGTTTTCTCATTTTTGTTTTTTCAGTTCTCTACTATGGATGTGAAAAGTTAAAATCATTTTGCAGAGAATCACTTTAGAAAGATGTGTTTACTACATTGAATTACTGGTAATATTAATGATCTCACAAGTGAGAGTTGAATTTACAAAAATGCAAGTTTGAAAATTTTGTGTCAGAACCAGGTGATAAATTTGTGAACAGCAAGACCCCTTCCTTTTACCTTCAACATTCAAATAGGAGAACTCATCAACAATCCTCCATTGACAGGAAACAAATTACCTTTGAACCCAATTTGGGATGTGAAAATGACTGACTTATCCTTGCAAAAATGACAAAACCAGACTAATGGCGTTGTTGTCATTCAAGCAGTATATCATGGCAATGGAGGAAAACCAAAACACGTCTTTCACAAAATTTAGTGATATGCTGTTGAACATAGCTCAGGGTTAGACACTGCAGAATGTTTTTGACTTTTCGTGTCCATTAAGTATGTTCATTTTACCAGTAGAATTTTTTAGCTTGGGTTCATTTTTCTAATTCCTGTTTTGTTTTGGTGAATTTTTTGAAGTGCCAAGATTTGTTATATTTCAGTGAGCTCTCAGTGTAGTGTTCCATTGACAACTGGAAGTTACCAATCACCTTGCAAAGCATTCCAATGTCACAGTGTCACTTGTTCAGATGAAAACTTTCTTACAGCATTCATGTTCCTTGCCCGTGCTGATATACTGTCAAGTTTTCCACAAGCATGTGAAACCAAGTCATTAAAAATAATATTTTAGAAAGGTATCACCTGTCATTGCCGTAAGGAAGAGAGAATAATCTAAACTATGTTTGCAGTGTTATGAGTGTACTCAAGATTCCAAATATGTTGATAGCTATGATTAGTTAGCCATTTCTGTATGCCTTCAGTCTATGTGTTACGCTTTGTAGCACCACCTTGTGGACAGAAACTAACTCATGATTTTATTTTGCTGCAACAAAGCGATGTGGTGGAGTTTAAAACATCAAGGTAATTTTATATTCTCATTTTGTACAGCAGGAGAAACATCGTGTATAAAAACACATGCAATTCTGTTGCCACAGTCTGTTATACATTTGATGTACATCTGCATATTTGTAAAAAATACAAAATCAAGTTATTTCTGTCTGTTGTTCAAAGAGAGTTGCAGGGTAAGCTGACCCTGACCCCAAACACATACTTTGTCATGTGAACATATTTAAATATGCTAATATCCAAAGCCTTTCATATTCTTCTGTATCTCATCAAATTTTATTCCAATAGGCTACTGTCTATCATCTGTTAAAAAACCCACAAGGGCCTTTCTATGTTATGAAACTTAAATTGCCCACTGTGATAAGACTTCTGTCAGCTTACATCCTTACTTGACGAGCACACATTGGAAGCACCTTGCTGCCAGCAGTCTGTTCTTCACTGCATGTTCCACTGGAAGTAATCTACAATTGTATCAAACTGCAAACCGCCTGCACTTGTAACCTCACTTCACTGTAATGCATCCACACTAATGTTGTATTTCCCTTTGTGCTTCATTTTGGTTTTTTTTGAAGAGAGCTTTTCGAGGAAATGAAAAGGTATCATTTTAGTTTGTCCATTTTCAATTCTTTTATTGTTTCATTTTTGCCAAACTCAGTTTTCATAATGTCACAATTCAGCATCACTTTTTTGAAAATGAAGAACAAAATTTGTGGAAAAACAAAAGCAACCATTCATGAAAACAAAAGGCGATAATATGTATGGCCGTATGATGGCGCTATTTTGATGTGAAGGAATGATTCCTTGTTAACAGAATGACTGGTTCAAATGCAATATACATCAAACCACAGATAAAGAAGGCTTTCGGAATTTTTAGCGAGTATAGATGAAAATTTAATGCAAACATTTACAAAAGTATGTTAAAATTTACCATAAAGGGAGAAAGAAAAGGAGCAACGACAGCAGAGAGAAAAAGAAAGACAAGAAAAACGAGAGAAAAAGAAATCGCCAAAGAAACCTACACCACCTCTACCAGAAAGGTACACGCTGGATATCATTGATGGAGCATTAATCATACGTAGCCTATTATGAACCGTTTACTCATTTTACCCATTTTGTATTAACTTGTTGAGTTTTAAACAAGCCTAAGTGTTTTTGTTTTTTCTAACACTGACAAAAAAAGTTGCACAAATTTTGCTGTGGTATGTATTTGTTGATCCAACTGAGTATATACATATGCACACCAATTTAGAGTCGTGTAAGTTTACCTTTTGGCACCTATTTACTGTTATCAATACACTTCACCACCTCTTCCATCTTCCCATTGAAATCTTGTTGCAGCCTTTTGACAGACACAATTTGCGTCTCATTTGCATAGCTTTGCCTGACTCACTCATGGTATTGAATTTGAAGTGTGGATATTCAGAGACTGACATACACATACACGCACTTATCATTATCACAGTGTGATCACAATCACTGTCAAATACACAAAAGATAAGTCACTTACGTTTTTTCCCACCTCACCTATTTCATTGCAAACAACAGCAGGAAGAAAGAAAAAGACAGGTAAAATCTAAGACTAGACTCCAGTCAGCTGTCACTCTTGTAACAAAATCTGCCACACAGTTTGCTTTTAGTTTAACTTGCCTTCACTCTTGAAATACTCACATAATGCACACTCCCTAACATTTTTACCCAAAGTATGGATTGATTATTTGAGCAATAAACCACTCCGAGCAACTGCATACTATGAGATTTTGACCAGTACACTTCATAAATGTAGTACATTGGTCAAAACTGAATGGTATGCCCCTTGCTGGGTGTGGTTTATTGCTATTATCTCACATCAGTATATTGAAATTTAGGCTTGAAACGTTGAAAAAGGAGATTTTCTCTTGCTGAGAGCTCACGGGTGTTACAACTGTGCTATATTGCAAATATAGCATGATTATTTTCACGTCTCGACCAATCAGATTGCACCATCAATATACTGGTATGATATAATCACAAATGTGTGCTTGATTTGCAGTATCTTGCGTAATTATTGACATGTAGATTTTCAGGGTTTTTGGAAAAATGCACTCTCACAGTCACAAATATACTAATTTATCAGGTTTCATGGTGTCCTTCCTAACCTGTGCCACCATAACTTGCAAACAACTAAATGAAATTAGATTTGCCTTTCGCAAGCATAAGATAATCCCTGCTAGATTTTCACTGTACAGCTGTGTAGCCTAAAGGGTCATTGGATTCGAGTATTTCTTATATACAAGGACAGTGGCAAAAGGTTATTGATCTGGTTCAAAATGACCCCAAGCATTAGACCTACATTTAAAACAGATAACAGGTCTCTGGAGTCTGAAATGCCGTCATTCAATCAGAGTTAATTTGCTGTCCTCGCCATCATCATGACTCTTTGATTTGGTCAGTTCAAACCCCAAAACACTTGTAAATTAGCACAGGTCAGGAGGCCATGCCTAGAAACCAATTTCAGCAAGGTAATTGACAATGCATAAGCTATGTAGGCGGCTATAAGCAAACAAAATGAAATGCCCAGGGTTGGTTGCAAACGCATAGCATTCCCCCACTGTGACATGAAATTATTGTACTATCACATTTTTTCACACAATTTGTAAGCAGGTTGTGTCTTTGTCATTTTTTGCACAACCGTCCACTGCTCATTATCCCCCAAACTTTTATACGGCACAAGTCAGATCTTTCCCATTTCTGATGCCTTTTTGTGTCTAGCATAGATTGTTCCATTGATCTGTGTCGATCACAAGCAATCCAACAACACAGTTGTTATGTCTGTTGCATGGGTAATAATCTAGGATGCTATCTGACATACGTATGCTTATAAACCATTATTGGACCTAAATTATCACATTGAATATGTAATAACATTTGTTTTCCAGGCAATTGTGTACCAGCGTCACAGGAAATTTTCCACCATTTGTCCTGCAGCATTCAAGTCTGAACATTTTGTATTCACAGGATAGTAGGGAACAAATTTTTATCACTGACTTGTTTTGATAAATATTTTTTTAATCTTAATTCACTCCACAGTAAACCAAGCTTGGTACGTCTTGGGGAAACTCATACCAGCAAATGCAGACCACACAGGGAGACTTCATTAGCGGCAATAGGTGAGTTTTAAGGACAAACAATTTTCCGGCTATTATAGTTCAAGATTTGTGTTTTGATCCAATTAATTCTTTGTGGGAGGCAGGGAGAAACCTTTTATGGAATTCTAGAGGCCAGATTTTTCCTAGAAGATTCATTTATAAATCTGAGTACACATGATATTTATGGCAAACAAGTCATTCACGACCTTAACTTACACACTAAAGTGTGAAGTCACAATACACGTTTATTCATACAAAGCAAATTTGCAGTACCAGAAAGGTCTTGGGGTCAATCGTTCCATTGCAGAAGAAATATTGCCACAAACTCAAGCAGGGCCTCATTTGATTTGGATTATTTGACAATTTTGACAAGGATTAAGTTGTGTATTGTGTTTTGTAAACAGGAATCGCAGTTCCATATGCTGAATGGCACTTGTTTGTAATACAGTGAAACAATTGACCTTGTGACCTTCCATGTAAACCTAAGGCAATGCATAGAAGTGTAGATCGGTGTATATAAACTCTTTTGGTTGACCTACAATAGCATTGTCATGTTGACCGATTTGTCAGTTTGTTCGCTTGACCAATCTAGGAATTTTTACACCAAAGATTCATGAAATTCATAACCAGTGAGATGTATTACAGTGCTTTCTAAGGTGCTGCTGGTTAACCCTGCTGGTTTACAGCTCATTTGAATGTGTTACATCATACATACCGGTAGTATATTGGGCCAACATTCTGATAGTTTAACAACACATTATTTCAGTGGTAAAGCAATGAATGTAAGCAACTTTACTCAATTTCTTCTGATTTCTGTAGAAACACATCCAAATAAACATATGTATGCAGTTTTCACCCACTGAAGTTTGGCACAATATCATCTTTATACAGTTTCTATAAAATATACTTCCAGTCTTGCCATCATTATTTGTGCTCTGAACTTTCTTTAATTACAGAGTTCAAACTACCTTCCATATATCCGGGCAAACGAATGGAATACGATGGAATGTACGGCTTCACACCTAAGATAGATCTGCCCATGAAGACAGTAGTGATGAATCCATTTCCAAGCCCAGCTGACTACTACGAACAGTATCATCAGCCCATACTGCTGAGCCTCAAATCCTCACAGAAATATTTTGTTCCTAGCCAGTCATACATCAAACCAACTGAGCTGATTTAGATAACAAAAGACTGTGAACTGAACCCACACACTAGCACGGATTTACTGACAGAAACATGACCTGTGAGGGAATGTGCTGAGTGTTTATGCAGAAATTTCTAAATTGTAGTTTTAGAACATTTGGACTTCTGAACAATTTGTCACGGGTAGACTGAAGATGTAAATATTTTTCACAAAATATGTCAATTTCAAATGGCAGGCCAATCAGATGCCATTATAAGTGTATCACAGATACCTACCATATTACATATGTGGACCTGTCTAGGAAACAAACAGTCAAAATATTTGCAAATGTAAATAATGCAAGACATGTTTACTGACAGGAAAAAAGCATACAGGGCTTGAAATGTATATACTTTCATAACATTCCAGTGTAAAATGTATCTGAATGTATCCTGCATTCTCTCTGCCTGAGAGCATCCGTAAATTATACATTCTCTTTGTGAAATTGTACAATAATTGGGATGACAATTCTGCAGTTGTAGTGTGTACATAAATATTTTTATTGCCATAAAATCTTTATACCGTCCATTAAAATATCTCTTGAAATACATTTTGAAATTGAGTGAATGATTATTTGTTTTTACAGGCATATTATAATTATTCAAAAACATAAACTCAAGTCGTATTTTTTTTCTTGTACTGATTTGATCTGACAAATTGACTTGTGGAAAGTCGTCTAATTAAATTATATCCTGTTTTCAGCCCCGTTTATGATGTTTGTGTAAAGATAAGAATTGACAATACACAGCAGCAGTCATGAACTCTCACAAGTCACGAAATTCCCCAAAGTGATACCCAGATATCACACTGGTACATTCTGTGCAGGAAAAGTCCAAAATATGTACAAGGTTTTGAAAAAACTCTGTTCTGATTTATTAATCAATGTAGCTGATATGAAAATCTGATGCAAAAATGCATGCATATACCTGGAATCAGGAAATCTTAACCTGTTTACCCCCAAGACCACGTAAAAAGGTCCACATTCACTATTGAGAACAATGGAGACGGGCTAAACCATGGTGGTGAAACGGTTAACACACATATTTCTCATGATGTCAGAAGTGGAAATGAGTACAAGTGGATACTTGACATTAGTTGAAAACAACTCTCCCTTCATTTTAAAACAACAAAATGTAATTGCGTGTATTGTCTCAGGGGATTGCTTTTGCTGTTGGTTGTTGTAAACGCACTCCCTGTTACTGCACATAGACAATGCACTGTAAAAACGCACTGTTGAAATGACTGAGATTGGTTGAAAAGACAAGAAAAACAAGGGCGCTTCTAAAATCTGGTGGCCAAAGGAACAAGATGTTGCTAATCTCTAGCTTTACCCATTTATACATTAAAACAATCACCTCTAGATTACAGCAAACTTCATTCGGTATTAAAGGTAGTATGCGCCGGGAGAGTGACTTTTACTCAAACTTTCCCCAGTGAAACCTTCAACCATTCTCTCGCAAAATCAAGAATATAAAATGGGAGTCACCATGCAAAGTGTGGCACTAGGGAAAAACACTGTCTAACATTTACCAATATTTGAAATTCATAATGGTTGCAATCCATGTATTAACTCTATAGGAAAAATAAAATTTTCGTTTTTCAAAAAAATTGTTCTTACTCTGAGAGCTTTAAAATGAGCCTCAACAAGTGATAGATCCAAATAATTTGGGTCCGAACATCTGTCCCTGAGGTGCATTCTAACTTAAACCCCCGTGCGGTATATAACGATTGCAATTTCAAAAGAAGACATAAGACAGAAACGCCTAATAATCCTCAGTTAATCCCGATCCCAGGCCTTTTACAAGCCAGGGTTTAAAATCAGCACTATGGGCAATGAGTAGGTTTTATAAATTAACCTTTTTTTCGAAGATGAAGATAAGAAGGCCATGATTCAATGTACCCGTATCTGAGTACTGACAACTGGACAGATCTTGGACTAGAATATTCATCAGCCAATGAATAAAACATTATTCCAGAATATGAGGGAAAGTATATTTTGAAAACATACCTTAACTAATTACTGATAACAAATCTGTTGTTTATCTGTAAAAAGAAGACATGATCAACTGCAGCATAAATTTTATGTCATTTCCAAAATATGCTATCCTTTTTATGTCCTTGATAGCTAAAATGCACGAAATGAGGATCTTGTTTAAATTCAATACTGTAGTTTGTGCAGGTTATCTTATCAATGCCATGTTGTCTGTTTGAGAGTTACCAACCTATGTAAATGATGGAATTACCGGTAATACAAAAGAATTAGATCAACTGAGAAGTACATATGTGAACTTATCGCATAACATGATGACTTGGCGTATAACTGTAAAGACAGTCATACATTAATTCAGTTATTCATATAAGACTTATAAGTATCAAACTTGTATCCTTGTCTCAAATTCCCACTACAGTATCCAGCCTGCAGTATCAAATGTTATCGACAGGCATGCTATCTGCGAACAAGTACCAAAATATGAATTAATAAACAAACATTTTAAAAAAGATTTTTACATTCTTTTCATGCTGTTACCATGGAAACAAACATGACTGAATCACACAAGGCAAGTAATTTCATGTAACCAAATAAAACAAAAGAAACACTATATAAGTGACTTGTTTTTCAAACTTTGCTCTGACTGCTCACAGATGGTACATTGAGGTTTCTGAAGCGATCAGATTTCATCAGTAACGCTGGATTGGTCGTCACAAGGGTACTGCTAAATCTCTTCTGCCTTCTGAAGTTTCTCAGAATTTCCTCATTTCGCTGCTGTTTTCTGGCTGCAAAAAGAAACAATGAATGGAGTCTCTAAGTATCCTGGGTTGAAGAGTGCATCAGATGCCAGCAAATATGGTCTGTCTGGATTTGGTTTAAATTTGACAAACTCATCATGAAATTCAAATAGAGTTTTAGTCAACACCAGTAGAAAACTGCCAAGGCAGCACATCCTATAAACCCTAATGGGTAATATTTTTGGATGAAAAATTATTTCCATACTTTTTCAAAAATACACAAAATCTTACTTCAGAGAGTGCAGACGACCCTAATTGTTGCTACCTCTTGCTGTCTCTGCATTCCAGTCTGTAGATTCCTGTCGGCTACAATGAATAAACTGACATCCTTACTTCAAACAATTTCCTGCATTTTATCAAAGATTTCCCTGAAGAGTACACATTTCAAAGAAAATGAGCATTTCTTGATGCAAGCCTACTAGCTTTGAACCTTGTCAGTGAATGAACTAGCAGTTAATCCATATACCACTGTACATCCATAGAGATTCCAATGACTATTCCTACTATCCTTAAACAATGGTGATTTCCGCATAGATTCTGTGTTTAATATCAGATTCTAATGACCTTGAAACTGAAATCCAGAAAAGATTTTTGGAATTTAATTTATCACTGGCTGCATTGCATTGAATTTCACGGCAAACATTAGTTAAGATAATTGTTTACACCTGATTCAATTGCATGAATAATTTGTACTAATCACATTTCAAGATTACAAAACAAATTGCTTAGTGAAAAATTCATGATCACATAGAGAACTAAATTTCCGGTTTCCTGTCCATTTTGCCTTTCAGGCAAACCTGTTTCTCACCTACACATACTACCTGTCTAAATCTCAGTCGGTGTTTTAAAACTTTCACTGGTAGATTCTGGGGTTTCAAATCTTGCTTAGAACAGTGACATTTGATCAAATTGGATGTGTTACACACGACAACAATGATCACACAAGTCACTCTGCTTTGTATCATCAGATATTCAGAGCTTTAATACTTCCAGTGTAGAGTATAAACACCTAGTGAATTCTAAAATTTGCTTCAAAGCACAAGTTTTTCCCATTTTGAATTATTTGCAAAACTATTTACAACAGTATGCATAATTTAGGAGATAGCAGTGAAATTGTCAACTATATTGCCCGTTGTCGGGAAACAATTTCAAAATAATTGAAAACGACAATTTAATGTATCACATTTGGTGAGATGCAAAGATGCAACGATGCAAGTAGCAGCAGATTGGAAGAAAAAGTTCACTCACAGCCATTAACCCGTTGTTTTTCAGTCTAAAGTATTACACTGTTGACCATTTCGTTACGCATAGATAGCATTGCTAATTACAGCCGTGAAGTAAGACTATGCTAAAATTTACCAAAAGAAGGGAAAATTCACTGCCTGTGTGACCGTTTCAATGCCCAGCAGATCAGCCAGGCAAAATCTCTGTTTTCAACAGTGCTAGTCAAAACTATTTTTTTGTCACATTACAGGACGACTTGAATTTCACAACAGTTAATTTACTTAAGTTTGACAGCCATCATGCAAATTTGCTAGTATAGTGCTATTGACATGTAAATTTTTATGAGAATGTGCCAGATTTAACTTCTTTTGACAGACAATAGTCAAAATTGCTGTCAATAATCTGATGGACAAAAAAGTAAATTGAATCCAAAAGGTATGTTTGTGCAATATATGCCATTACCAGTAAAAGAAAAGAAAAAAAAATTTCTGGTGTACTGGTATCGTTAAGGAAAGAAAACTTACCGACAGCATATATCAAAATGAATACTCCCATGATGACTGCAGCTAATACCAATGGCAGGACAATGACTGTGATGTTTGGTTTCCATTTCTCATTGTCTGTGTAGCAAGAAAAAAATACAAGGGTTGCAAACAGTTATTGAGAAATAATCATGAAAAAATGTCCCAACAGTAGAAGTGTATGATTTAACTAGTATGGGGTTAGTAGAAAGACAACCAGTGTATGTCGAATGGAATATATTTTTCTTTCTTCATTTATCACACAGCCACAATGATGTCATACTGTCTCTATGGATTCTGAAATTTAACACAACAACGGCCACCTGTAATGCATACAATATGTGATCAGCATTGTCATTATTTACATACTTCAGGCAGCATGCTATTATGAATAACAGACAATCAAGCAATATATCACCTGAATCACTAACTGAATGACCTTTACAGGGCAAAGTTCAATAACCTTGCCTTTATCTTATTGTCAAGATCAAAATCTGAAGAATTTCTTCTTGAAGGCAATTGACCAGGTCTACAACTTCAATTTTCTGAAACTACTGTAGGATGTGATAAGGTCCTGATCAAGTTTCTCTTGGTCAGTTCTCTTACATTTTCCCACATTTTTGTATCACTTTGCCAATAACTCTAAATTCTTTCTCTTTAAATCTTTAATTTGAGTAATTCATGTACATAATGGAGGATCACGTCACCTATGCTACA
This sequence comes from Ptychodera flava, assembly GCF_041260155.1. Lineage (NCBI taxonomy): Eukaryota > Metazoa > Hemichordata > Enteropneusta > Ptychoderidae > Ptychodera > Ptychodera flava. The sequence continues at coordinate 7,876,372 of NC_091940.1, forward strand.
TTGTATTTCCTTTGAAATATCCATACACATGCACATATGCCACTTACATCATACTACCACTAATAAATGATGCAAAATCGACAGGTAATGGTCACTTTTTGAAAATTAATCACACTATCAATTTCATCAAAGAGACTTAAATATCTGAAGGTAAAACTGTTATAAAGTATTAAATGGCACAGAACTTCTGCGACAAATGTTCCATCCTTCATGTATTTGGTACAGCCAATTCTTACACTTACCATCATCTTTGTGACACATTGCAGGAGCTTCATCCTCACCGAATGGACAATCTAAATTCCCATCGCATGTGTGTTTTTTGAATATCATAAAATCATAGTCAGGCGCTTTGCACTGGAACATTGCATGATATCGACTTCCAAGGGTGAAACATACATCTGAAATAGAAGAGATTCAACTTGAAATTTACATATTATAGCATACACTGACCTTTTACCATATGATTTTTAATACCATGCAACAGGTGGACATTCGTACATACACATTTGAGTGGTTTTGTGTTGAAATATCAAAAATGAAGACAAAATTCCTGATGAAAGACAAAGTTAATGAAATCACATATTTATCAAAACATTGGGTGATTCTATGAAAAGCAGTAAACTTGAAGCTATACAGCAGACATTAGCATTTAAGATTTATCACAACTGAATGAGATCAAGTTTAGCAATTCAATCTGTATAGATACAGTCTTCACATTAATTAACTCACCAATGGCTTCGTCCGTACCATCTTTGCAATGATCATATTCATCACAAAACCACCAATAGTCAAGGCCGTAGTTTTTGTCATAGGGTGACAGAAATGGTGCTATGCAAGTACCATCGTAACATTGTAAGCATGTTTCATCACTAATGCTGGTACCATCTACAGAGAAACATGGAGGTAAAGACAGTCACATATCCACTGTAAGATTGGTATGTGAGTTAAGTGAAACAACTATTGAAATGAAAGAATAATAGCCATATATCAACCTAAATAACAATACCATATGACAATTTGTACAAAATACACGAAAGAATAACAGTCACATATCCAATAGAGGTAATAATATCGAAATTACAGTCACATATCCAATAGATGTCATAATGGAGAAGAAATATCAATTACATGGCCTTTGAATAAAGTCCACATGGAGTACGCCATGCCAGGTATGATACACAAAAAAAGTATACTTTTGTCTCTACTTGTTCAATACAAGAGGCGAACAAAAAGATGCACCACTTCAGCACACCATCTTGGCCTTGTACCAGTATCTTGAAATATCACGTACAATTTTCATATGTGACCTGAGTTAGCTTAGATATTATAAGTTGACAGATGTTGGTTGTAAAGTGAAATCACAGAAAATCAATTCAGAGATCAATTCCTCATATTTACAATATCATTTCAGATTACCTTAATCTCAGTCTTCACAAAACTACCGTAAATTTTGTGAGGTTTTAAAAATTTGCAAAACAAAAAATTTTTGAAGTTAAGATTTGCAAAATAGAACATCTTTGATATGTACCAGTATTTGTGTAGTGAAGACATCAAATTAACACATTCAATTTTTACACCTAGAATAATACCATCCAAATACTCACTGCAATATTCATCTCTACCGTTTGTACAGTCATTGATGCCATTGCAGATACGATCTCGATGAATACACTGCACAGTTGAACACTGAAAATATGAGTTGTTCTTGCACGGATCTGTTTCAACAAAAAAACCACATTTCGTCATTCATTTTTGGCAGCAGCAGTCTGATCTAAACAACAGATGTACAGTAAAGCTTTATGCTTCTCATACTGTTTTCTCTGTACTTTTAACAATTCTCACTTTCATGCATGTAGCACGAAGTCTTCACAAGTCATCCATTGTATCTGTCATGTGCAGTCACAACAGTTGGTCTTGCCCCAGGCATGTGTACTTTCTAATGTACATGTTGTATCCCTGTCTCTGTAACTACAATGTACATCAGCATATTGAAAACTTACAAGGATAAACCTCAACAATTTATGAGCAGGTGTGAGATACGGACAAGCAGCTGTCTGTGCTTGCTGTAGGCTATAACAGAAAATACAAGTTCTGTCACACTACCTTGATCGGTATTGATTTCAGAAAAACATTGAGAAAACTAGCCCACTGGGATAAGAAGTTGTAAGGTTAAAAATTCGTCCATTCATATGTACGTTTGATTTCTGAAAATGTACGGCATTAATTTTCAGTGCAAAAACTTAATTAAAGTTTCAAAAGTGACAGGCCAAAGGAGCATTGAAATTTAAGCAAATGGTTTGCAGTAGCAATTAAGGGTGAGATTTACAGTAGGAATAAAGATTTCCAAATATAATTTCTTCTACTTTATCCACATAATCTCACAAAACTCATGCAAATATTCTCCATATATGATACGACTCATAATCAATCTATTCAAATAAGCTCTAACCAATCCACAATGTCTTCCCAAATGTTGCTCTCAGACAATGTCTATTATACTTGGCAGCAAACCTAAAATCCTCATGGGCAATCATGGTTGAAACCTGAGACAGCATGAACTGACAGTACAATTAAATGTAAGTTCTGAGAATGTTACATTGTAGTAAATGGTGGCACCCTTTATATCAGAGTTGTATAAATGCTTCAATACATTTGTTAAAACATGAAGTTTTCCTATAATTATGCATAGTACCAAGTGTTTAAAATTTTCAATATTTAAAAGTTTCTGATGATACAGTTTTAGCAGATCAATTTATGACTTTTATCTTTCAGTAATAAAGGCACCAATTCATGATGAACAATTAACAATTATCTCTAGACTCCAGCATGGGACAACATTTTATCAGTCCTCTCCATCTCATTTGTTTCCTTAGAATATTGATGAAAGTGACTAAAAAGCAAGGAAAATCAAAAAATCATTTATTGGTTTCGTATAATTTGGTAAAGTACGTTAAAAAGTAAATAAGACAACATCATCTTAGTACTTGTGTTGTGGATTTTGCCGAATAATATATCACATCACTGTTTTCATCATTGAAAGTAACATTTTCATCTATAAAGGTACAATTTTATTTTCTACTGCTAATTCTGTAAGTTGCCTTGTCTTGAAATCTGTGAATGACCATAAAGGACAAATTCTTTGATAAAGCACTATAAACACTGATTTATTTTTTAGATAGTTAAAAATATCATATCTCTATGGTTCTACACTATCATAAATTCAGAAATATATCTATGGCTCTATACTATCATAAATTGAAGAAAAGACTATATGCACAGCTGGATCGAGTTTGTAAAGGCATTTCCCTTTTGTGAGAACTAGGTTTTTGTGCTGTCATCTTACCTGGTAGGAGAACCTTGTATTCAGCTTGAAAGCCTGAAAAAGATCTCGAATAATCACTCATAAATTGGAGCCACAGATAGTTGCCGCGGGAGACCATCTCAAATGGTGCTTCACTCGCGCAATATTTATACGACGTCGCACTGTTGAAATCAATCCTGGAGAGATCATTGCCAACATGAAGGTAATCCCTTTGACAGAACATGGACTCCTCAATGTGAAAGACGGAATTGAATCTCAGCCGGATGTGGCTGCCTTTCGGTGCCACTATTGTCCAGAGACAGTCTGAGTTCTCCGGGTATGGTTGTGGGAAATTTGGCGACTGAATTATTCCTGATTGGCCGACAATAGTCTCAAGATGCCGACCACACTCTGTCGCTGCAAAGAAAAGTGATTTAGAAGTGATTGGAATCAAAAAATAACTACGGTATATGGCTCACAGGATTCTACATCAAAATGACAGTTACATTTTCCGACCTTGGATTTCATTGTTGATTCCGTTCCTCTTTTCTGGGGTATTCTCTGCTGAAATGATAATGTGGTCACTTTACTCCTTGGGTATATATTTTATTGATTATGGTTTGAGTGAATTGGAGCAGACGACAACCAACATGTTGTCAATTTGACTCAACAAATCAATTCATTTTATGTCCATATGCAAAGTTTCTCTCAAACAAAGCCATGCCATAAACATAACTGCATGAGATTGATAAGTAGTCTGCTGGAAACCTAAAACTTTTTTGGAATGGAAAACTAAATATACATACTGCCTTATAACTGATACTGTACTAATTGTTAAATGAGCAATGAAAATTAATTATTATCAGTGGTAATATTTTGCCATAGCAGAATAAATTGATTTATGTGCTATAAAAGAACTTATTTCATATACACTGTACATCCTATTTTACACATTTTTTGTCATTATTGAGGTTTTTTCCTGAATATACCAGCTAGTATTCCACGGACATTCCCGTAATTCCCCATAGGTTGATATAAGTGTAATATTACTCCAATTTTGAAACAGCCAAATAAAAAATTCTGCTGGCGTGAAGCAAAATTTTTCAACAACGAAATACACTTGATTCAACAGCATACAAATAGATTATCCTTGCAGTGCAAGCTACACTCAAAATAATATTTGGAACATGTGAAATAGGAAATAGTGAACCATCAACGTAACTGGTAGGAATTGTACCTTTTGAAAAAAGTCTTACAATTATCACATTATATGACATTGTTTTGCAGTTCTGTTCATTTTATAATCACAGCATATCACACTTTGATCTTTGAGTTTGAATTGCGCACAGTTAATAAAAGTCCATGCAATGCATTGATATACATGAAGAATAGAAGATTATGCCATATCTACTAAATCAAAGTTTTGCCTTACTAAGAATGCTCAAAGAGATTAATATAGCTATATGAAAGGATTACGCAGGTTTTCAATCATGCGGTAATTTAAACAAGATGGATCAAGGAGACTTACGTGATTTTTCAATGATTTCATAATTGATGTGGAACGATACTGTATCCATGGTATTGTTAGTATCAGCTGTAAATCGGTACTGGATATCAACATGATTAAACGGAAGCACCACCGGGTCTATCCTGGGACTGCCACAGATCAGCCTGGGTAGTTTTTCACTGTATAACAATGCTTCTGTAGTGTGTATTTTGATATAAGATTCCATACAGTCGATGCTCGGTGGTATACTGATTTCCATGAAACGTAATCTGTAGGAAGGAAATGAAATAGTTTTTGTTTAAAGGTGGACTGCCTTTAAATTTTTCATCAAATTGAAGATTTGTGCCTAAATAACATTTTAAAAATGAGTGCCACATTTTTTTTACATTTATGAACAAAAAAATTCCCAGGCTGATAATATTGTGTTCAAAACAAGGATTTTTTATTTAAGAAGTGAAACCTGTAATAAGGTATAGAGTGAACAGAGAGTTTTGCAGTATTTCTCAGGGAAAATTGTGGCCCCTGTTAATTTATGATCAATCATTAAATCACATGTCTCAAACCAGGTTTTGATTGATCATGTGGAGAGTCTATTTGTAGAAAGTAAGTTAAAATAATAATGAAATCAAATTTCATATAAAGTTTCAGTATTTTCAGCTTTACCTTATTACATTATATACCTTTTGAGTTGATGATATATAGGCAGGGTGAGTAGAAACAACTTACCTGATGACTTTACCTTCCGGGGCTAAAATGCTGTAATTACATTCAATTACTGACATTGCAGCATTACGGGAAATGTTGGGTGACGTGATATCTCCAGAAACAGCAGCATTTGTAAAGTTGCTGAAGACCGTTCTCCCACATTCTGCAAAAGAAACAGGGACTTAGAATCTTGTCCTTATATTTAAAAGTAGCCGGGTAATTTAAGAAAGTAGACGGGTGGACTGCGAGGGAGCGAAGCGACCGAGCGGCGAGTGAGCGTAGCGAACGAGGGGGGGAGCGCGAGAGGGGGGTGTTCCCCCCTCTCGCAAGGCGAAAAATGAAATTTTTGAGTGGAAATGGTGTTCTCTGGTGGCATCTGAGGTGACATTTAGCTGAGACTGAAACAGTACTTTTGTTGTGTGTCTTAGACGTGGCTCACATACAACAAAACAAACAAACATGATTTTGTTTTGTTTGTATTATTAATGGCACACTTATGGTTTTCTTTGCATTGAAGATTTAACGTTTAATCTTAAATCACCTGTAGTCTGCTCATTTCCCATTCTTCATTACCACATAGTTTCTGAAACTTATGACACAAAGTGAGTGATTGACAGAAATGTTGCAACAAATTACTAATAAATGCCAACCGTGCAACTCATCGCGTCTCGCTGTCCCAAATTTGATCAAAGCAGATATGCAGTATGGCGTTGGAAGGAAACAACTCTATTTTCTTTCAAATTTGCTCCACGAGTCCGTGAAAAAAATGATTCAGAGGGTCCATCGAAGACACTATCGGACAACCCAACATAGAGAACATGGAGAAGCGCAGTGAAATTGAACCCATGCCGGAATCCACGACGATGTCCAACAGGGGATCAGCGCCACGGTGAAGCCGTGAGCCGTGATGATGATGCGCCGGTCGGTAACGGTCGGCAACAGACATGCCTGTGACCGTGGATTCTGGTACGTAAAAATAATCAATGGATTCAATACCCGTTCAAATAAACAGTTGGTTCTTAAAAAAAATCAGTTCTAGCTCATTTTTTAAAAATTAATCTAGCTAGAAAATGCGTCGGTATTGCTCTGAGAATGACTTGATTTGTTGAGAAGATCATACTCGTAGTGACGTTGGCAGCCAGTGCAGGCGCGGCGGCGGAAAACTAGCTTGCCAGACTCTCATGCCATGAACTTCGAACCGTCGATCAAAATCACATCTTTTCGGCGCTTTTCTCTCACAAATTCAGCGAAATTGAAGTTTTTCATACATAAACTAAATGCATTGTTGGAATCAAGTATAACTTTCGAACGGGCTTTCTTCGGGAAAAAATATTCCATCGACAAGGTGCCAGTGGCCGACGCCACATTTCTTTTTGACGGCACCGTTAAAAATGACCTAAGATGACCTTCATACTAATCAAACCAATTACACTGCTCGTAACAAAGGCAACACTGTTTGACAAATAAAAGATCGGGCTAAAAAAGCCACAAATGGGTATATAGCCAGTTTTGTGTTTGTGCAGTTCCATGCGGGGGAAAGGGGTCGTGAAACTGGCAGTGCAATACCGAAATTAATAGGTCTATAAAAATCTAATTACGTTAAAAGTAGCCGGGAAAAAATGCAAAACAGCCGGGTTTTTTACCCGGCACCCGGCTTCTAAGGACAACACTGGATTAGAATCTTCATGCCGGACATTGCATTTATCCATGGAAGAGATGTTCAGTATAACAACTGGTATTTACGTTAGTGTGTGGTAATGATGGAAATGCATTGTGGGATGTATGGTTTCAACTAAATTCATCGGACAAAAAATTTACAAAATTAATGATAATACTCTTTGTAATATGATAATACCCTTTTATACAGCTTTAGTAAAGCTGATGGGCGAACACAAATGTAAAATAGTCAAATACTTTACAAAGTCAGATCACATGCACTTCTCTATCATACAGCCCATGGGAAAGATTATAGATCATTGGAGCCAAATTCCAGTAAAAAATTTAAAATGGACAATGGGAGCTGTGTTATATCACCAATTTAAATGGCTCTATTGTAGAAGAGTACAGACATTGCATTTCAAATCATTAGTTAAATTCATGAATGAATGAATGAATTTTACAGATGTATCCACTTCAGTTTGAACAAATTCTGCAAAATTTTACAAACAATATAACACAAGTCAGAAAATAAGGGGGCACCATTTAGCCTATAAGGAATACAGAAACAGGAGTTTCCTTTCCAATAATATCATATTATTGTGATGTAAGCTAAAAAATTGTTACATCGTTGTCATTGCTTGCTGTTGTAGCTGGCAATCTTCTCTTATAGAAAAACTGATTTATATATTTCCCTAATGATAACTTCATTAGACTAGGTTTAGAGTTTGTATGATCCTGTCCAGACCATAAAGGTCACAGCTACTGTGACACAATCTTCTCGTTTTCATTCAATTATCAGGCTCATGTTCAGAGTGACTTCCAGGAGAAAACTCATTATAACCAAAAGTTGAAGGAACTGCCTTCAGGCAAAATTACACGGTTGGAGTAAAATTCCAACAAACGTTGTTGAAGGACACTCTTCACACATCAGATGCAGAAAAACGTGTAGTGGAATCTTTGTGAGCTAGTTGCTATAGTAACTGTGATTGAACAGACTCTACATTTTGCATTGTAAATATGCATTAAGTGTGACAGTAGTGCGCATAAGACATTTCTGAAATTTAGTTTGTATTTGTTCACTGCATGCATGTTCCATTGATATACTTTGCCGACTATTCATACTTCATCTCAGTGAATTCCTTTGGAGTTCAGTCGCATGTTATGAATTTCTACGACAGATTTGAGAAAACTATTTGATTGGAATTGATTGTATAAAGTTTACGTCCTCAATTGACATAAATTTTCAACTTGACTTCTACACTCAAACCTTAACTTTTCAGGATCTGTAAGCATCGCTGTCAGGTTCCAAGTTGCACAATACATTTTTCTCAATACCAATGTTATTCAATGTCAAGTACATGTGTTCAAATTTAATCTCTCCACCAAGTCATTTTTGATAAATTTGTGAACTTACCTGAGAAATTTTGAAACTCATACGATTACAAATTCTTGCACAAATTTGAAAATGAAATACTGCTTACTGAGCAATGCTACCTGACATTTTTATACATATTTCCAAATATCAAATGAAATAAACCACGTCTATTTCTATTGTGCACTTGGAGGAAAGATTTCATGATACTAAAAGTTCTCCCACCTATCAAAACTTCATTGAAGAGACAAATCTGTAAAACTAAAGTAATTTCCCTTGTATGAAAACCAGTAATCTATGACCATAAAGGAGCAACATAGGACCTGGTGGAAATCAAACTTAGGTGACACATGTATGTACCAGATGCCTCAACACAGCAGTTAACTCAGATAATTTCTTTAATGTTGCATTTGTGACTTCAGTGTCAACCTTAATGACTTTCATACTTTGAGCTGTTTTATGTTTAACACTCTCTTCTCTCTATACTTGTCCATTTGTCTATTTGCATTTCGTAACATCAAATTCATGTATGCTGTTTTGCATTAGCACAAGAAACAGTGCTGTTATTTACAATCATAATTATTTGGAGATTGGATTTTATTTGTAGTGTAACAGCGACCTTACATTACTGTTGTGAAAACCACCACAAAACTGAAATGACAGACTGTATTGTGAACTCACATCTCAAGCATTTGTATTTTCTGGGAAGAAACGTTTGACTATACCTCAGTGGCAATATTCATGGCTCTTTGATAAATTTATCTATATACAGATCTACCGGTATATACATATTACCAGAAAACTCACTCTGAATGTAACGGGCCAGGAACATTCTTACATTAACAAACTTTCCAGCAAGTCTTGGTTTGATGTGAAAAATTTAAACATTTCTGCTTTCCCATTGTTCATATTTGTATCAATATGTAGGAAAGAATGAAAATCTTGGGTCTATGAAAATGCTCTTCTTGTACGTTGTGCCATATAGTTTTGGCAGAAGTTTTGATAAAAAAAAAAATGTTTCACTGCTGGTTTTTACTCTCCATGCACAAATGAAAAGAAGTTAGCTGAGGTACTTACCATTAACATTGCCCGGTGCAGTCGGTATGCTAGCCACTATGTGACTCAGAAAAGTGAACAGAATTTCTGCAAGATTAAAGACAAAATACGGAAACATCACTATGTTTGACTCATATGGAAGAGGAAATATATATTTCATGTGTTCAAAAATATTCAACAAGAGGAAAAAAGTTTGTCGGTACACTTCTTTGATAAAATGCCCCCGATGAAAAATTAATTGCTATTTGGGGCTATCATCGTAGATTGAAGGCATGCTTCAATGAATGTCTGTCTTCATCAAAGTTGAATTACACTTCAAATAAAGTATGTATGGTTTGAAGTAATATTAGCATTGTCAAATTGTCAGTAGCTACTATTTGCATTGAATTCATTGAATTATTACAATTACAAAAACATTTACAGGGAAGTTTGGATGTGAATTTGAAGGTCAGTGGTTTCAGAAATTTAACTTTTGACAGATGAAGTGGGCATGCTAATTGCCTTCATCAAAAAAACAATATTATCTTAATTTCTGTTTCATAACAGGACATAGTCATGTGATGGGTTTTATTTCTTTATTTCTTTTATTTATTTATTCAGTTATTATTATCATCTGACATATTTTGCTTCACTGGGTTTAACACTCAGATCTCAAGTCATCGAAGAACACAGAGGTCAACGAGTCAAAGCACATATGATTTGTCACGTTGAAATGCCTTGTGGCATGTAAACTTGTCAACACAGCTGGACTGTATGTACAGTTGTCCAATGTTATGTTGATGACTTAATGTTTGTCTGTGACAGAGATCAGTTTTTCAACAGTAACATTGTAATATTGTACCTATTTCATTGTATTTACTTTACAGAAAAGTAAAGGGATATGAACCAAAAGTTATGAATATTTTTTCAAAAATTAAAACTGTTTAATATCTTTTTAATTGAATTTTTAGCAGCTTTCCATCACATGGTTGACAAAACTTGCATCTGGCACCTGTATATTTATTGAAAACATAGCACTATGCAAAAACTCTGCCTGTCACATCTTAAAGCAAATATTACGCCATGAGTGAAGATCAAGAATTCATAATTAAAGACTTACTTGGACAAGTCTTCCATAATATTATCTTGTTTTGACTATGACAGATTTTGTCAATTTGAAAGCTGCCTACAACACATTGGTGCAACAGATCTAGTATCAAGATTTTTGATTGATCTTACATTAGAGCTTGGTTGGAGACAAAACTGTCTGAAAGTATAGTCTGATATGAAATTTATAGAAGAATCATCACATTTAATGAATGACAAATTTTACGTAAAATTCATAAAAGCAAAGAAATGCAAATTTTAAAGGTGTCAATGACTATTTCATCAGTAATTATTGTAAACTATGCAACATTCAGTAAAACAACTGCTTGCTGTTTGTATTTGCCTTGCATTATTAAAACCCTCTCATACAGTCCTCTTTAAGGTCATTGTACCTTGCAACTTTGTGTAGTAAGTGACTTAACTGACTTCTACATAGCACCATAACTGTGTAACTCTGTTTAGGGGCTACGCATGGACAAATCTCTTGTGGAATCCAAAGCATGCTGAAGGGCGACAGAATCAATAATGCATGATACATGTCTTATCCCCGTCAGCCCAAATGCAAAAAGCTTGTTTTCTCAGATTTGACAAGCGTGTTGTACGTGTATCTGGTATATCCACATGTAATACTAGCGCAGAATTTTGTGAGAAATTAGCGAGAAATGGACACTTTCCTACTTCGTGCGAGAAGGGTGTGAAATTTCATTTTTTCTTGCACTTGACCTGGCAGAAGAGTGTTTTATTTTTTCTCGCAATCATTTGGTGAGAAATTACTTTTCTCATTCTATATCTGTACGAAATTGATTTTTCGCGGTCAATTGACCAGAAATTAGTTTTCCCCTTTATGTTCTCAATTGATGACGAAAATATAGTTTTTTGCATATATACAGCTATACAGTCTCATTTAAAAACTCATTTAAGTCTCATTTAAAAACTTACCTTTTTAAAGAGAGTTACTTGTGTGATTTTTAACCATTTTCATTGCTCTATTTTTTATAACCGAAATGTAGTGCGCCTCGAGAAATCTTTTACATGGAAGGCGTTTTTAAAAAAATAATTATTATTATTATTATTACAGTGAATATTAAAAACGACTTCTCTCTAATTGACTGTGAGAAAACAATATTCTCCGAGTTGTTGCGAGAAAAATTAACTGTTGCACATTTCTAGCAAATGCAAGAAAGCGTCTATTTCTCACTATTTTCTCACAAAATTCTGTACTAGTGAGGAGGTGTATCTACTTGAGACATTTTCAAGGAACTTTGCAAATGGAATAACAGCAGTGTAATGGCAAGCTTTTGCCACTTTATGTACGGTATTAGCTCTTTATGAAGCAGAAGTTGAAATATTAATTAATTAATACGTTTTCATGGGAAACACTTTTAAATTCGTTAACTGACTTGAAGCAAATGAAGCGAATGAAACAAGTAAGCTATAGTTTTATATCTGCGAATTTCACCAAACTTTTCCTCGACATTTCATTAAGTTATATAACTGCTTGAATTTTGCAAAATATTATTTTGATGCATGTTCTGTATCTACATAGACTAGCTGGAAAACATTTCAAGGCAGGAAACTTTCATATATTTTCAATTGAGAAATTAAGCTGGGTAATAATCTCTGGCTGAACGACTGCTAATTATCTTCAACTTTCTAAAAACTTTAATTTATGGCAACTTCAATGGACTTAATATATGATTTTGGTAAATCTTTTCAGTCAATGGATTTGATGACATGGAAAGGATTTGTTAGATGGCTTGGATGAATTTGACAAGTTCTGTTGATTAAGATTGACTTCACTAAATTAAAGAAGCTGACAGATCAGTTGAAATTCATTCACAGATGGCCAAGATATGACATACATTAGAAAACTTAAACTTAAGTCAAATGGATTTTAGGACTGTAAGAAATTGCCATCTCAGCTGGAGACAGAGAGTTCAACAAACTCTTGCTTGAAACTCAAAAACACACTTGCTTGAAATACTGATGTGGACTCGAGGAGACAGCAGTCTACTTTATGAAATACATGTCTGAGCTAGCTCAAGGCTTGACAATGCCAGAAGATGCCGGGACTCTTTCTCTCTGAAAGTATTGCGGAAGCTTTTCAGATTCGACCCTATAACCTATAGTAATCATCTGAAGGCAAGTCAACACTTGAAATACAGCTCTACCAAAACAGCAACCGCTATGTACCGTAGTAAGATTTTGGTTCAGTTACGAGTCATGCTTCAGCAGTTCTTAATAGTTTAACAAACTATTTTACAGGATGATTTAATTTTGTAATACCGGTATATCATAATACTACGACAAAAAACAACATGCTCTATGAACCGAGCCATTGAGGTCAATAAGATCATACGTATGCATTTATGTACAATTATGAAAATAATTAATTTTACAGAACCACTTAAAAAGTGACAATTGAACCCTATAAGGGTAACGAGTAGTGCTTATGTTATTCATGCATCTGACATAATATGTTATTGAAAACTCTGAGATGTGTCAATCTTGAAAGTCTATTTGTTTCATGCTCCTCATTTAACATTTCTGACAAATATGTACTGTGTTGAAAATAGGTGCCTTAAATTGCCATGATTTGCATAAATTGTGAAAGCATTTCACTTTGAATCATATTGGCATGTTATTGCCATAGATGAAAACTTGAAAGTACTGCAGTTTGGTGTAAGATGAAAACATACAAGCAGTCAAGTTAAAAACTCGATCTTTCTGTTCATTTGTCTTTTTTTAAATAAATGGCTAAAAACGTTAAGGCTTAAAAATTAATACCTAACTGAGGCCAGAGAAAAAAAATAGTGTTCCTCAGATGTGTTTTAAAGCAAAGCTACAGAGGCAGTGGGCAATTTTTTTCTTTAAAAAAGCAAGAAAGACACTTGCAGTATTTTCTTGTTAACCCCTTCAAGGTTGGGTCTGAAATAACTCGCTATTTGTTTCAATTTCAATGACAAAAATTTCCACATTGGCTGAAGAAGAAGTGCACGATTCCTAGGAACAATTTGATTCTTCTTCCTGACCTAGAAAAGCAGTACCATATGTATTACTTCAAGATTAACACTAATAACATAAACTTGATCAAACATTATCCAATACTCAATCAATCCTATATTGACACAATATTGAGTTAGCTATAGTGCTAAACTCATTGCCAATATGTAATGCCTCATGTATAATGACATTAATGGTAGAAATATCCGCTACTCTACCAGTAGTGATTTTACCAATATTTCATCTCACATAGTAGGGTGTGTGTTTCATTCATTGACATATCAATGCAGAATGAATCTCTAAGCATAGAAGGCAATGTGATTGAACAATGGCACTGCAGGGTGTATACTGGTCTATTAAGCTTATATAAGTAATCTCAAAATAAATCTTTTAAAGTGAACTCCCGATATTTAAAATTGCAGTTTATTCACTTGAATGTTCCCTGAGGATGTGTATTATACTACAGTTGCAACTCAACATCAGATTCCATGAAATTCCGTTATCTTTAATGCATATATATTTCAATCACTAAGATGTGTTTCCACTCTATAATGAAGGTCACTATTTTGACATGAAAAGGATTTAGGTATTAAACTGATCCGGTTCCAAGGGAATTCATTGAGATTTAATTAAAGACGTGATCATACAATCCTGTTAATCTCCAGCTTTAGTTGAGGTTAACGTTATGGATAAGAATTTTTTTCTTTTTTTTTTTTTTTTTTGGCCTGTGATATTTTGCAGGTTCATCGTTTCTAAGTTCAACGAACTCCTGCTGTAACAGTCCATATCTTCACTGTGGTAAGAGAAATATTGATGAAATAGTGATATTTAATCAGAAACCGATGGGTATAATATATGGCATGGCATAAAGTCAAAATAGCATACCAGTAGAAAATGGGAATAAACCTGTTTCAGTTGTTGCAATCTTCTCACAAAAAGATTTTGTTACAGTAGTTTGTTATCTGATTGGAATTGCTACATATTACAGAATGTCACGCCCTATGACTGCATATAATGTCACACAATATCCACAGGAGCTCTATCACATAATTTTACAGCCCTTGTCATTTGAGTTTGCAGTATCAGTGTTTGGCACACACAGATTTCTTGACTGTAATGTAAGGTTATTTACTCTGACACACAAAATCAAAGGACATGAAGATTGCGGCGCATTCTTTTACTGTACCCAATATTTCAAAATAAAAACACTATAGCAGAGCTTTTACCTCTGGCAGAAGTGACAGTTGCAGTGGGTTTTTTTATTCAGGTGTATGATTGGCTGAAAACTTTGCAGTGCGGCCAACCCATGGAGGTAGCTCACAGTGTGCTACTTCATTGGTCACCACACCCAGTTCTACCATTTTAAGAACAAAGGGCATTATTTGTACAGATAAGTCATTTTTTATTGAGGATATCTCAATAAATGCAAAATTTGAGCTAGTCTTTCTGGAAATGGCCAAAATTATTTGTGATAAATAGAATCCAGAAGCGTCGCTCACGCTCATACTTTGTTAGTTGTGACCTATGGCGCATTATGCAGTTTTGACTGCATCCAATGATATCCGCATCAACACATAGTGAGTGATACTCATTGTCGCCCACTGCAATGCAGTTTTTGCTATCAGAATGAGTTACTGAACTGGTTTTGCAAAAAATACTGAAATGTTCTTTACTGTCGATGCTGACAATCAGAATATCTCTCTTCGTCATATGATCTACGAAACCAATCACCTTTCTCATGTAAGTTTATAAACTATCAGTTGCAAGAGATAACTGCTGGTTGCCTTTCCACAGTGTACCGTATTGCACATTCTTAATTGGGCTGACTGAGACTGCAAAGTTTTTAGCCAATCATACGCCTGAATAGAGAAAATATTACTTTTTCGAGAGGTAAAAGTTCTGCTACAGTGTATTTATTTTGTATGATAAAAGAACATGTGGCAATGGACACATCCTTCGATGTTGTGTGTTAGAGTTTAACAACGTGTACTTCACAGTCAAGAAATCTGTGTGTGCCAAACAGTGAAACTCCAAACTCAAATGACAAGCCCTGTAAAACAATAATCATTTACCAGTGGCTGTTTCCACATAAGTGTAACATTTATGATTATAAACTTGCCATGACTGAATATGCACAGAAATTAAAGGACAAAATAGCAATAATATAGAAATAATAGATGACGCGCTGACCATTAACATTTACTTATGGGCAAGGGCGAGAGGAAAGCCAAAAATTAACGGGCGAGGCTTGCCAAGCCCGTTAATTAAATTTCCTCTCGCCCATGCCCATAAATAAACATTGATGGTCAGCGCGGAGTCTGTTATTTCCATTATATTATCAACAAACCCTAATAACCATCAAAATTTAGGAAAATTTCCCGTGTGAATGACAACGGGGCCCAGAACCTGTCAGTGAGTAGTGCGCGCGCTCCAAATCAAGATATATTTTTTGAAAAAAAGCGTCTAAACTTGGCCCACAAATGCTCCATTTTATTTTGTGGTTGATTATAATCTTTGTACAAATCACAATTTTCGTTTTGGCCGTAAAGTTACTATGTTTACAATATAATTCATATTCACGGACATGAAAACAAACCATTACTGTGTATTTGTGGGCAGTCACGTGGTTCAGCTCGACCAATTATAAAAACACAATGAGCAGAACATGGTAATGCACTCATGTATGGACACAGAAAATTTGAATGATCTTGTTGCAAATTACATGAAAAACTGTACCGTGTCATATTCGATAGAAAGCAGGCAAATCATTCTTTTCAAAACCACAAAATCTTTAAAATATCCTAAAACTGGATATGAGCAAATTTCGGGAGAGTTTCATTATAATTGGACGGGTCCAATACAGATCCTATTAGATCTGTTTGGCCTCAAAAACCACTGCATTGATTGGTGACGGTTAAACTAACTTGCACGCAATGTCTTCTAAAGATTTAAGACCTGTGTGCGAGTTTTACAAATACGTCTGCTTGTTTGGTGCATTATAAGGTTCTTTCACCTGTTTGAACAATTGCCAATTATCACTGCTTGCCATCTAACAACATTTGTACAACTCAATAGCACATTGGTTTGCACCCTGACATACAAAGGTGACCATTATTTACATGTTAATCCATTGAGGCGTATCATGGCCGCAAAACAACTTGAGAGAATAAAAGCTTGAAAACCAACTATTGAAAATCATGGACAATACAGTGCTTAATAAAATTAATCAAGAAAAATATTTTTCCAATTAAATTTAACTGGAGAATAAGCGTTTTCAAAGTATCTAATCCATAGGGGCATTTTGTGGAACGTATTCCCAAAGGACTTACAACAACATTGAAAACAAGAAGTGAGCTAGTAGTTTGACAAGTGAGGAGTTTGACATAGCTTTCCTTTTTCCATTTTCCAAAGACAAGACGACCATACCACTAACCAGTACTACAAATTGCAAACATTGGGGTTTAACCACTCCCTTGTAGGGATGTAGGGGTTCATAGCGTTCAAAAATGTGCGCCAAATTGCAGACTTTCTAGCTGTCACACCTTCTAAAAAATCGGATGGCTGTCGCGAAACACAGATGACAAGCAGTGAACTGCAGACTTTAAACTGTGACTACAAGCTGGGATTATTCTAAAAGGAAATTGCTCAAACACTTTAGGCAATCTAACTGAAAAATATCATCTGCAGATGTGACATGCTCTTTTGAGAATTGCTGTGTTTACCTTTTAGTTGTACATCTCTTGAAATTTTATGGTTTTTACTTCCAGGAACACTTTAAAGCTGTTAACTGAAATTTGAGCTGTATTTTCCTCCAGCTGCTCTGAAAGTTGTCAAGTACTGACAGGAAATTCAAGCATCTATTGGGAAAGTGACAGACTGATTCTAACTTCATTCTTCAAGGATTTTGATGGATCAATACTGACTCAGTTACAACTGCTAGACCAGGAAAAATCAATTCATTTTGACAACACCAGTGGTACAGAAAAATAGTGGATACGTCAGTGATTTTTATCACTATAATTTAATGATTTCAATTGTAATTATCCCAACAAAAGGTATCTTAAATCGTATGAATTCAAAAACCAGCTGATATATTTCATCATATCCTTATATATAGTTAGCTGGCCGTGTAGTTTGCATATATTAAACACTATCATGTTTTTTTAAACATTACATAGACATTGTGCCTTTACAGTTAACTGTTTAATAAAACTTCAGAATAAACGCTGTCAGTGAGTGGGCACATGATATACCAGGTAAGTGAAAAATACGGATAATATTTAGATTGAGGGGGTCAATCTCTCCATGGTGTATCTTTCATTTCAAAAAATCTCATTGACCATGGCTATTACATCAAATGGTATCAAATTTACAAAATGAAAAAATTCCAGATCTAAAAATTGCATTTGGTAATTACTTTTAGTTTTAATAGATCAATATCATATATACCAATGGTATATACATCAATTTTCTTTGTGAATGACAAATTGCAGCCAGCATACTTTCACAATTTCTCATCACTTTTGGTTTGTCACAATAATCCTAATTCCTGTACTGTACACATGTACCCGTACAAACCATATCAGGGTATTTCACATGGGGAATTAAGCATTAGCTAATTTTTAATACAGCCAAAGTCTCTCTGGAAATTCCCCAGGAAATGACAAGAAAATTAGCTCTATACAAATCTGATCTCACTCTAATACTAATAAATTCATTCATTATTTTCTGCCAATTGCACAAATCTCTGAACGTCATAATCAAATCAAACAGTCCCTGGTGTATGCAAGAATTATACAAACTGCCATGGCTTGGTTTGGACAATGTCAAAGATCTTCCCTTAACATGAACGTGAGAGAGACAATCATACGATCACCTTCTCAGAGATCTCTTGTATCTTGTAAAGATAAAAAGTATAAAAAAAATAATTTTTCATTCAAGAAATTTTGTCCAAAGCTGGTTTTTGATTCCCAGTGGTATTTCAAATTGACTTTTTCTTTCAGCAGGAAATATGAATACACGTTTCATGTATCTCTCATTCTGTCATTGAAAAATAGCACAAGTTTTATGGAAAGTTTTTACAAAAATGTGAGATTAATAAGTGCACATTTCATGCATGGAAATATTGACGTCAAGCATTTTATTTGGACAAGAGTCAAACTGTAAACAAAAATCAGGATTAGTGTTTTAACATTAGTATACTTTTTTGCTAAACCTTTTTATACATATTCTGAAAACACATGTAGAACTAATTACAGTCTTTGGGAGGTTTTGATAAAGTTCTAAAGTGATACTCTGGATGAAGCATCAAAAATATTATATAGGTATTGTTAAATGTTTCATGTCTTTGTCTGTTTGGGCACCTGCCTCATTCTATGAAGACAGAATCCCATTTGTCAAAACTTGTCAGATGAAACATGTTTCTTTAAAAACTTCCTTTCTGCATAAAATTTGAAGAGGGTCTTCAAAAAAATACTAATTTGAGAAAAACTGTATACATGTGTTAACAGGTATTCAGAGATCATGATGTCAGTCATAAGGAGGAGTATTTAGCCATAAAGTGAGAGTTTCATAAAATAGATGACAATGATTTATGTTGAATTCAACTTTGCAAATTGGCAGCTGTCTTGAGAGGAAATTTGTTTTAGTCTAGCACATCAATTATATTTCCATATAGAGTAGATATGTTCATGGTGATCTATCCTAAAGTTGATGATTTTGCCCAAAAATACCTATGACTGATCACACTTTTATTTTTTTTGGCATTCTGAGTGAAAGGTGCAGTTTCAAATGATGAACACGCTGTATAATGCAGCACGTCAAGATGATAAAACTTTCGCCAGTTCAATTGTCAGCCCAATGAGTGTTGATCAATAGATACAAATTAATAGTTGACGACAAAATAAAGTTCAATTTCCACTCGGATTCCCTCCTAAGCATTTTCATTATCTTCAGTACATCTACAGAGATCTATGGATCTAAATTGACAGGCACCTAAAGTTTTCTGTTCGTAGGATCTAAATAGGATTCAACCCACAAAAGGGCTGTGTAGTTTGCACATCTTATTTGGCATTCAAAGTTTTATCTACAAATTTAGATTAGATATACAAACAAGGACTTTTTAGTTTCATGTATACCATCCTCCTATACCTCTTTGGAATATGGATTATATATATATATATATATATATATATATATATATATATATATATATATATATATATATATATATATATATATATATATATATATATATATATATATATATATATATATATACAAGCATGGCAAAGCGACTTACGGTAAAATTTGGTAACAAGTAGAAAACAGGACCTAGGTTTACTCAGATATATGGAAACACACATAACAGAGACAAGAACCCGCAGAACCTCGCGCGGATAGATAGGAACATCAGAAGCAAAGCAACGGAAGCATTCGAAATAAGATAAGTTAAACCATGATTCATCTGATGATCATTACAGAGAACAAATGTAGCATGAAACTCTGAGTAACGCCTAAGTCCGGGCCCTGAGTGTTTTCTACTTGTTATCAATTTTTAACATATGTTTGTGTATATATATATATATAGAGAGAGAGAGAGAGAGAGAGAGAGAGAGAGAGAGAGAGAGAGAGAGATAGATGTGAGTGTGTGTTGTGTACGAATTCATTTTTCAATTCTCTTGAGAGGATAGCCTCGCATATATATATATATATCAATTAAATGAACACTTCCCTTTTTCCACTACATTAATATGCCAAGTTGTATCAAATCACAGAGATTAGGTTGTTAGAAAACATGCAGAGGCTATGTGTGTAACATGGAAAATTCCAATAACAGTAACAAGGGAAGTCCTTCAAAGATTGAAAACGGATGTGAAACTAAATAGCCTGTGTGTTAAGGGTATTGACTCAAAACATGATCCCATCTGGCAAAATATAATACTTTTCAAAATTTTTTGGAAAATACACCTACGATTAGTAATATTATCACAGAAAATTTCAAAAATGGAGATGGTTTTTTGAGGAAATTAAACTCAAAATGTAAAATTTTCATCTTAGTAGGATGAAATGTATGTAAGCTGGATGATTGGAGGCTTCATTGGTTTTGTCCCTGAAAGGATTTGATGATACTTTTTGTTGTACTTCAAACCATTTTAATATGCAACACTTACAGCCACATCAAGTAATAATGATGTTTTCAATTGTTTTTCAAACTCTAAAGTTATGGTGTGATTGAATCTACTTCAATTTCTACATTCTGAATGTACTCTTCAAGTTGTGAATAAAAACGTGACCAGAATGAATAAAATCTGAAATGCAGAAATTTTGGATTCAAGTTTTTTTGGCAACAAATTGATAGGAAGTACTTTCTGATTTGTGGATTATATACTGGAAGTCACTGAAAATTTCTGTAGTACTTTTGATGAGATTACAACCATTTTCCAAGAGTAGATGTGCTATTTCTCAAATGTGATTGCATGATCAATGCATTGTGAAGAGCTCCTGGCAGTCACAAAGACACTCTCACAGCAATTGAAATTTCATGTTAGTACAGTATGAGAAGTTTTCACAAATCGCTGGTGACTAATTGACTTTCACGACTTTCTTACAGTGTTTTACAGTAAAATGTAAGTTTTCCTAGGAGTTTAATACACCCTGGAAGTGAAATCTTGGCTGAAATAGCAACTTTAACTGCAAAAACTGGAGCAATACTGCAAAGACGTAATCTTTTTTTCTGATCAACTTCTACAGCAGTTTGCCTCATACTGCATGGCTATGATGATGTTCAGCGCAGTCATTCAAATTCAACAAGACTTTGAGTTATTCTAGAAATTCAATCCTAGAAATCCATTTCAATGATTGCCCATAGAATAGCAATAAATGTTGCCTCCAACTTCAATAATAACAACTTAAATAAAAAAGTTTTGGAGAAAAATATTATCTCCTGATTAAAATCATAAAAAAACTAAAAAAAGTGACACTTTGTGCTTGGAAACATACAAGAGCAGTTCATAGAAGTAAACAACAACCACTTTGAAGAATATCTTCCTATCCAAAACATTATTAGTTCAGTTAAAATAGTGTTTTCTTATCTCAGACTTGATGGGCGTTAATCAATGAAAAGATTTGGAGACTTTATTGTCCATGGCCAGCTGTTTGTGTCAGATGTGATTGTATCTAGCAGTGGCAGAATATGTATTTCTTCATTTTATGCTGAACAAATGTGATACTGTTAAGTTATCACAAACTTGCACATGGCCGTACACTAGAGTTTTGGTCCTGTATTCAATACTTTGAATTTTTTTTCAGGGATGAATTGATGAACAAGCTGAAAGTGCAAATGTATAAGAATTTCACAGTGGTGACACTATAATTATACAAATTCATAGTAAATACCAAAAGTGATATTTTGTCAAAAACATAATGTGAAAAAGATCTGAAAGAGTAATTATAATTACGGTACGTCTGGTCTGACATTTGTCATGTGAAGTGTTTAAATGTTCCTCAGTATGGTTGCTGTGAATGAATACACTGAAAGTTCCTTGAATTATTAAGTTTCCAAGTTTCACATATTTCACGGCATAAAAAACCTGCATGGTTCAATGATTTTATCTACCAAGGGACTAACAAATACATTAACCTACACCTGAAATTGAGAGGATTTTCTTGTGGCAAGCTGGTGGCACAAATTTGCCTGTTTTAGCAGTCAGGGCTTGCAACAGAGTCATAAAAGGTTAGTTTTATAACGGTCCAAGAAAAAAGTCAAATTTAAACAAATGCAAAGGTACTTACCAATACCAATATGGAGTCTACGCAACATCATCAACAGTGAAGTTCAAAATCATTGGGATTGATCAACGACGAAAAGCCAAAAAATAGTCATCTGAGAAAGGAAAGTTGGTCACCAGGGCAACCTTTGAAATCACCTTCCTTAATGTTGGATCCATATTCCAGGATGGAAAGTTCATTTCCCAGGTTAGGAACTGCCATTCATTGCTGGATTAGCGTGGCGAAATTGATTCCTGCGGAAAACAAAGGAAGTGTGAGAATGCCTCAGATGGGCAAGTAATTTCCCATCCCAGTCAGAAATGACTCGCCTGTTGCCTTGTGGACCAACAACAATCTGAACACTATTACTTGCATCCATTCACTCGATGTAAAAGTGCACACCATTTCTAATAAAAGGGGGATTGAACGTCTTCCAATCAAAAGAGTGGATTTGACCATTTTTTATACAGGGGGTTTGGAGCACCTGTCTTTTTATTTTCTTGGATGTATAAATTTACATCGAGTTAAACACATGTTAAAAACATTTTCCTGAGAACAATCTGCCGATATATATCAAGTCCGATAAATCCACATGGGAATGGACACACTGACGAATGGCTTAGTTGCCATGGAAACCGATGAAGAGTAATACTGCATGATAGTGACTGATGAAATTTACAAACCTCGCATAATCTTGAATGAAAATCTTGAATGAAATGAATAACCAGATAACTTTCACTGAAGTATATTTTGAATAGCAATACTGATACTGTAAGCTTTGCAATAGATGCGTGGGTATAATAGAGTATCTGGATTTTCTGATGCATCAAAATGACTCAAAATGGATCAATGCTTTCTATATCCTCTAAATCCCTTTTGACAATGTCGCTGCTTTCATCACCGCTAGACAGTATCAAAGCTGGCAGATGGAAATGTTTATGTGCTTCAATCCAGTCCACAGGTCAATTCCAATTCAGCTTATGCACTGTTTAAACTTATAATGACATTTTTGCTGAGGATTTACACCATGAAAGCTATATGTTTAAGATTTTGCATTATGGATTTAGAGCTATCGCATGTACAATAGTGAAAATGTCATTGTGTGAGAACAAGTTGCTAGAGAATGGAAGTTGTCAGGACACTTTTCACTGAAAAAATATGAGAATTAAAGCATTATTCTCACTTTAAAGTTTGTAATTTCAAAACACACCAAAAATTTGTCAAAGCTCTATAACCTCAAAGTGTCTGACAAATGCAGTTATTTACACAACCTACTTTGTAGGATTGTGTAAATTATAGATTCATCTATTAGGAATCAAAGTTCTCTCTTTCTTGCTTCTAATTGACAAATTAGACCAGCCATTATCATTGAAAGTGACAAGACTCTACATTTTACCTTGGTTGGGGGTTGAGAAAAGTTTGTCTATTTTTTTACTTTGTGCTAGACCCCCTCCACCCAGTACCACTAAAAACACTTTATGAAAACCCATCAGTTTTTTCAATGTCCTACCGTCAATGTACACACAAAAACATACATGTAAGTTTGACTTTCAAACCTTAGCAAGGCAGTGCGGTATGTCATGGTTTATCTGATTGTTCGGTAAACATCAATTATAAATATTAGATAAATATTACCATTAATATATTAAAATGTAGAATCTTACATTCATTCTGCATGACGAGAAATATCATTAGTCAATATTCCATGTCAAAACAGGAATTTCCAATCTTAAAGATTAAATGCAAAATCCCGTCGACTGGAAACCAGACTTTCCCAGCAGGCTATTGTGAGTTTCTTACCTCATCTCCACTGAACATAATGTCTATTATGCAAGGTACGTACATGCGTTGATGCTAAGACCTATATGTTTCTGAAATCAGAAAGAAGTCTGCTTTTTCGGTATGCATTTAAAAGCTCATGTGGTACACAGCTTTGAATACACTCAGACATTGTACTTACAGTGGTTTGCTTTGATGCATTGGCATTACGCAAACTACCGTAGACATATTGTCTAATTGAGGTGTTGCCAACACTGTGCGTCAACACAAACCACTGTAACACAAACCATGAGTACGGTAGTATCGTGTGGAGCTATGAACACACTCTGTGTACAAACATGCAACAATCTTGTTTCTCGCAAAGCTTTAAACCCGTTTGACCCAATGGTTTGGCCCAAACCAATTGTTGTCAATATTATTTTATATTTGCAGGGCATCGGGGTGGAAAGATTAATCCCAACCTGAAGTCAATGCTTTTCACATTAAAAATAGCTCACACATGTACTTGGATTTTAAAACTTGGAGGAAATATCCAGATTGACAATTCCTTTGGACAAATCTTTTGTTTTAATATTCACAAAAATCATTTAAAAATTTCAAATATAAAACATGTTTAGTAATCTCCAAGCAGTTGAAGTCTGTTGACAATTGATAGATGGAGAAATAGATTTCCATATGGGCTTGATTGATGCAATAATGAAACACATCAACTGATCAACAATTTAAAAACCTCTGAATCATCTGTCATGATACCCAAGCAATGTATGTCCAATTTCCCTATATTTGAAACAATTCCTTTGCATCTGATACTGGCATTTGAGAGTCCATTTTGTTTTTACTTCAATAATGTCTGAAGGGGCAAAACGACCTTGAAAAGCAATGCGGTTTCTTGATTGGATTCACTTTGTGTGACAGGAGGAATTCCGGGAAGTAAATCGACATGAAATTGAACAGAACAAAACACAGCAATTTCATTGCAGATCAAGCAGACTTATTTACGTAATGAAAAGGAAGGAAGCCACTCAAAATAGTCTACTAGGGGGAAAGAAAAAGTTAATCCAAACCTATCGTATGGCACTTGAAAATGTTTCCATGGGTATAGGGAGGAAATTGTCTTCTATAGTTGCCATGGTGATAACGAAGCCAAGATATGCGAATAAGTAAAGTTCTAATAAAAAAGCTGGCCCTGTTGTGATGAATAGCATTGAGAAATGAATGAAATTCTGCCATGCTCATAAAACTCTGACTTTTTGACATGTTGGTTCTGCTTCACCCTTGAGCTATATAGCTATATATATATATATATATATATATATATATATATATATATATATATATATATATATATATATATATATATATATATATATATGTGTGTATGTATGTATGTATATATTTTTATAACAGTCATGCAATGCACTTCATCTGTCTCAAATTATTTCTTGAGTTTTGCTATGGTCACTGAGTTTATACCTTCAGGTGAAATGCATGCTTAGAAATCTCACTCTTCCACCCCTATTTCAAAGTTCATCAGCCCCAAACATGCACACGCATGTGAAACTGTGGGTTCAACCAAAAGCAATGGGAGTGAATTGTTGACGTAAGTGGCTTGACGATAAGTATTCCTTTGGTGTAATCTTAATATACTTTCATTTACAGAGAGTTCCTGTTGAGTTTAACCTCCTTAAACTTTAGTAAGTGTTTTGAAAAATTCATTCTCTTTCAGTGACTCGAACCTTGCTGAACGAAATCTACATGAAATTGTCTTTTGTTGAGGTCAAGAGAGTCTGTGAGTGTTTTTACACCATGCATTAATACAATACATGTATGCGTCTGAGTTGACGCGACCGTTTCTCAGTGATTTACATTGAGATATATTCTTCGGATTTCTTCAAATGCCATACTTGTGTTTCGGAACAATCTCAGCTACAAAGCATAAACTGAGAGTTGTCCGCTCAGTAAGTGAAATTGTGTACAACTAGAAATTACAACTCTGCCTGAGAAAGAGGACATTCCTAAAAAGTCTTAGGTATAGGTTTTTGCTTGTCTATCAGAGCGAAAGTATATAATTACATATATAAAAGCTTCTAGCAATAGTATTATTTTGAGTTTAATTTTCCTCATTCGCTTGTTCCAATAATATGTATGGTAGGTCTATTGATCCAATTGAAACAATAAGGATTGTGCCTGGGATCAAATGGAGGCGTTGGATTATTGTACAGTGCATAACCATTATTGCTGGTCGGTATTAAAACACACTTCAGACAGTGGTATGAAATCAATAGACAACACTCATTATAAAAAAGTACAGAAAAATGAGCACTGAAAATGTTGAATAAAAAGTTGAAATACTCAGAAAAGTTTGAACTCTCCAAGCCATTTGTTAACTTTCAGTTAACGGGTTGTTACAAAGTGGAGAGTACAAAATCAAGCAGTACTGCATGTTGGAAATTACGCTGAGAGGTAATATAACAAGTTTCCGTGACAACCATGCCTCTCAAATCCCCCTTTCCTCAAGCTCACACAATACATGTCCGATCTGTACTTACTGAGTGTGCTGCGAGGCTGCAACTAGAAGTTGTTTAAGGGAAAATTTCACATCACTACTGCTATATCAGTTGAATAAGCCTGATTTTTTGTTCTAAAGTTGGCATAAGTGTGCTCAACGCAGATATTCAATATCGCTGAAAATTGCTTCAACTGGCGGAAGACTTCAATAAAGACATCAAAAGTGAAGTTGCCGATGTACATGCATATCTGTTATTAGCTTCATTTCTGCACAGTCTTAAGGGACGACGCAATTTCCGAAAAACCACTGCAATGATATCAATCTTGGCTTTGAATCAGGAATGTTCACCAATCAGTGACAGTCTCTGAACTGAGTTACTGATAATACATGACACCTGATATTTCCTGCTTTGGTAGAAAAATCAGAGATAGTATTCTGTTCTGTACAGTTTAAAGGACTCCAAAAGGTGTCATTAATTCTGGAATAATCTGTATCGCTGGTAGTTTAAAGGACTCAAAAAATGTCATTAAATCTTGAAAAAAACAAAAAGTAAATTAATACTCATTGAGTTGTAATATATACCTCACTATAAAAGTTTTCTTTCGTTACACAAATACAAAATTTACTTGGAGATGTGAATTTTGTCAAGATATAGACAAATACAACTGTATTAAATGTTTCATAGCCAAATTTTGCTAGTTTTAACAGCTCCATTGTTTTAATGGACATCTCTCGAGTGACCATCCCTAAAGAAAAATTGGAATGAAAGGGGTGTTTTTAATCACTACTTTTTAAATGTACAATCTGCAACAGTGCATGTTCAGATTTGCAAAGCAAAAGTACACCTCAGATTAAAGAATAAAATTGTAAATAAGAAAAAATTTTATAAAAGTTTTCAGTTTCAAAGTGAATGGCTCGAGGTCTGTTTCCAGGCATGATGCAATTTTCCAAAAACTTCCTGACAGTAGAAACAAGTGATATTACATTTCAAGGACAAAGCAACCTTTGAGTGCGAAATTTTTTTGAAGGAATGAATGTTAGGCATGTTTACATCAACTATGTGTATTTTAACATTTGGGTCACAAACTTTTCGTATTTGATTGCAAAGACTAACTGTAACAATGATTTTTTTGAAATTATGAGAAAACAGGTTGCAACAATATGGTCTTGAAAGTTTTTATGTCCGTTCTACACCAATAAAAATATATGTCAGAATATCAGCATAAAAATTCCCCCAACTCCTAAAAATATCAAAATATGGTTCCTGCATGCACACAAACGGATATATGGTATGGTTATATACATGTCGGGTTTGGTACATGGCTTTAAGACGCCATGAATGGTCGGCTTATCAAAGTGATGGTATTTTGTGCATGAATAGAGATACCCCGAGGAAATTCTGAATATATGCATGGTCGGATCTGTAATGCTTGATAAAATAGCTAATTCCATTTTCATCGAACAGTGTTATTCATTCCCAAATACCAAAAAAAAAAGTGAGTTCAAATCCCAGGCTTAAAGTCTGTGAGCATATGATACCCTAAAGGCAGAATTTCATGCCGCCACACAATTGCTGCCGGTGCATCATACATTCAAGTCTCTGAGATATAAGTTTCATGTCTTAAAGTATCAGTACTTGTAAAGCAGCTAGAATTCTCCTGTGAAATCCTCTTCCTTTCTGGTGCTGTGGAATAGGACACAAGTATCAGAAAAAAAAGGGAACTTACATTGAATCGAGGCTTAAGCAGTAGTGACTTTCTGAAGATGTGTGTACGCACCTGATGTTAATGGAAACAGTAAGTACACTACAGGTTGCTGATTGTCCTGAGCTCACAAAGACCTTTTACTTTGTCGAAACTACACATAGAAGAGAAATCTGAGTGTTTATTACAGTTCATAGACTCGGCCAATGCAATCTTTTGATAAGAGAGCCAGCGCTTTCTGTAAAGCCGAGGGAATCCTAGTCTTTGTTCTTGATTTCAAAAGGATGGCATACAAACGTATCGGCTATTGTACATATTCTACCAGTGCATGTTCTGAAAAAAGGTCTTCCTTGTCAAAGATATCCACTCTCCAACAACCATGCAACAGTGCAGGGTGAAAAAAAATTGCCAGAGATTTCATCTTCACATTCAGTGAGTTATTCAATGCCTTTTTTTCTCTGGAGAATAGATAATACAAAATTATTTTAATTTGGAATCCGCATGGTTGGGATCTTACCAAACACAATTTAAAAATTTGAGAAGCTGTACTGTAACAATTTGAAGGTCGGTTAATAGAAAAATATGGCAGAAAAAATGTCCAAAATAAACCATTCTAAGAACAACAATTTCAACCATGAAGTTGGTTGGTATTCAAAATTTCCATCTGTCTTTATTTGATTTGATAGGGACTGAGCTAGTTAATACCCCACATGCCTAGCTGGTCTTTACTTTAACAGTTATTTTTGTATAATTTTTATTTTTTTCCACAGCAGATACAATAGTTTCCTTTTCACTGTATGCCTGTTCTTACTTTCCTAAACATCAATAAAGAAATGATGACAAAGTTTAAGTACTGTTGTTATACTGGTAAGTGTGAAAACAGGCAAACAGCTGTTTCAGTGCTATTAACCCTTTCAGCGCCAAGTCAATTTCTGTCACATTTATAAAATATACCCCTTTTATATACCTTTTCTGGTAAAATGCCAAACAACACAATGCAGAACTGTAAACGTGTTGGACAAGAGCATCAAAACCAGTATATTCCAAAGTCTGCTGCCACTCTAACAAGTTATGTAAGAAAATCTGTGAAGAAACATCAAAACCAACTGTTTCGCAATCTGACCTACCAAGTTTGCCAAAGGCAGAATTCATGATTTATCTCTGTATTTTATATAATAGCAATCATTAAATTACAAATGAGCAGTACTTCAAAAACGATTCGGCAACATTCAAGAAGTGATACTCATAATACATTTCAATTAGTGCCACCATTGTGGATTACTTTGCTTTGTCTATGGCAGGTACGACGTCATCAGGTTGTGGCCATACCACTTTTGTAATGATGCCGATCAGTCCAAATTTCTGAAAGCTTGAATTTCAGTAAACCAACCATTTCTCGAGAATTTAGAATCAGACCAAATGCTTTCAAAAATATGATTTCAAAATAGCATTTCACCAGTACTTGCCAGTATAATGGTGACATAGACACTAAGACCCCAAAAAATTCCTGTTCAAAACATTCATACAGAATAACATTGTACATCAAAAAAATTACACCCAGTGTACTGATACATATGTAGTTCATGTCATTGTCAACATGAACTAGGTCCAACACTGGGGAATTATTTATAAAAAGCACAAAAATTTTGACTGATTCGATCCACTCTAGGCAATGGTCTCATCTAACAGGAAACTTCAGTTCTGCACCTACAGAATGTTGCACTGACTATCTTCTGAAAAATATCTCCTTCAACAGGTATGACACCCTTCAACATTCTGCGCATTTCTCCTGCATCAGATGTGTCAAACAATGATCCAAATGATCTGGTTATCAATCTGGAAAAATTCCTTATCCCTATTATGATATCCAAGGGAGAGTTACATAATAGATTTGGGGAAATGGGTGTGCGAAAGGTTGACTGTAAAACACATTATTTTATTTTTAATTGTTGAATTCAAAATATTGAGGTTCATGTACCTAACTTTTAGAAGCAGGAAAAATATTTGAGAAAAATTTGACAATTCATTTTTTAATGTACTGAGAAGGCAGTAAAATGTTCAGTTGAATAAAGTTTGGCAAATACTGTCAATGTCAAAAAATAAATATTATTTGTTCAGGTAACCATTTAGTGTACGGATATAAAAACAATATGGAAAAGTTAAAAAGAAAATTTCTAGTAATTACAAGCAAGACTGTAGTACTCTTTATGCTACTGAAGATTATTGATTGACCTAGCTCACTTTAAATTCTGAGAAACCACAGTGCCTCCGTCATGTGATATAGGTGACATACAGTGGTGAAATTCAATGCTTTGGAGCAGATTATAAGGAGATTGCTCCCTGCGGCAGTCTAGCTTATTGAGATACATACATGCTAGACCTGCAGAAATTTGTAACAAGATGTCGTGCGTTTATTACAAGAGATAAGTTATGCCTCTGGAGTCGTGTGTGGCGCACAATAATATTCATGTTAGAATTAGAAGGTTACATTCATGGGGAGAATTGTGCAATAGAAAATAAAAAGGTTGGTATTATACTGGCAATTTGGCATGGAAATTAATCTTGGTAGAACAAAGCGTCGAAAAAGTTGAAAATTTCAGATATACTGAAGTGTTTGCCAGTCTACAATGCTAAATTTGTTCCGTCTGAGAATGCCTCAGCTGTGGACACATGATACAAAGCTTTGTTTGAGTGTTTTGAGTGGCATTCGGTGTATGCATAATTGCCGGAAGAACTTAGAGAGCGGAGAACCCAGAGAGTTGAAAACTCGTTGAAAGCTCCGGGGCTAGTACGTGAGAGCCTCACAATTGGAAACAACTCTATCATCAATTTTGTATTAATGCCAGCTTCCTGCTAGTGTATTGCGTGCTACATCAAACGTTATAAATGTTCCTTCCAACACCTTCACTCTGACGACAAGCACGCAAAATATATGTGATCAATACTCAATACTGACTGAGTCAATTACATGCTGAATCTGTCTAAATAACCCATACTTGTTAAGGCTGGTGAAACTTTCATTAGGCCTTAATTGTGGCGTATCATTTTGATGCGCTGAACTTTGCAGTATTAAAGTAAAAGCAGAATGACAATTGAGCTCTTTTCTCAGAGTTATACTCTGATCATCTAAATCATGAAGTCAGTAATTTCTAAATTATCACAACACTTAAACAGCATTATAAGCAGTCGATTGTGTTTATGTCCTGTCAGCAACGCTTTCTAGAAATGTCACAGAGAGGGTGGTTTACAGCACTTTCTATGGAACCCAAACACCAAAAAGAGTGGAAAAAGTAAAAGAAAATTCTTATAGATGGTTGAACTTAAACTCTGCTGATTCAGAAGAGCAGTGATTGTGTAATTTAAGCCTTACTGAAGTTTTCGTTTTATCTCATTATCCAGAATGCATCAGGGAAATTTGTTCTGGCAAATAGAGTTATAGACAATATAAATTATATCGTACTTGCTAAAAAACAGAGATTTTTTCAAGTATTGAATAGACAATCCAGATTATTTCTAATATGCTATCTCAATCTAATTTGAATGCAGGACCTCTAAGAAAGTTACATCTTGAAACTTCATGTTCGCTGCATGTAGAAGGACTCTTTCCTATGTCTTGAATTATGGCTAATTTGCATATTTGATGTTTATGAATAAGTTTGCATATGGTGCAGTATCTTCGCAATTGACAGTCTTAAAAAGGATGAAAAAGAGAAGTTACTCGCATTTTATAATGAATTTAAAATTGACAACTTACAATATAAATACAGATGATTTGTTGTTTTGCCTTCAGGCACGGACAAACAGATTGTAGATTGTAGATAAATTTATTCAAAGTGGTCTCATCAAATCACAACAGATATCAAACCCCCCATTTCTTTTATCACCAAAATGCAATTTCAAAACGTGTGTCATTTCAAGAGTTTCCAACATAATGTTGTATCCTTTGATGGCTCAATAAACACTGAGAGGTTTTAACACTTGCACCATGAGAAATTGACAGATGCCCACTGCTTTCATCAATGGTAGATGGTTCCATGCACAGGAAAATGCAGTTAAAGGTCTGGGCACATGTATGATAATGTTACAATTCATAAGGTCTTAGTAGATCGTGTGACATGGGCCTGTTTCACAATATAAGAATTCCTGACTCATAATTCTTGAATCTTACAGGTCAAATCATGTTTGAAGAATTCTAACAGAGATAACCAAGAGTGTGATGGATGTACATTTATCGTGCAAAGAGAAACAAGGAACTTCTTCCTTGCCAAGTAAGGTGACTCTATCATGAATCACAAATGAAGATATAGCTTTTACCATTTTTAAAAAAAAAACATTTTTCTTGAAGTCAATTTTCTGACATGGCATGCCAAAGTCTTCCATCAGAGTGGAATGCTTTGACACAATTGTATATTTATCACAACAGCAAATGAGTTGAACGGACAGCAGCTGCAACTTCTGAAGAATTTTTCACTATTTTTGTTTTCAACGGCATCTAACGAGTTTCTTTACCTACTACAAGCTTGCTTAAACACCTACTATCTTGTCAAAACTGCAACTGTACTTGTAAAATGAACTATTAATGTCTACCGTTGAATTCTTGTCCGGACCAGAATTCACTTATTAGCAAAAACAATGCAGTCTTGACAAGCTGATTTTACTAGCTGAATACTGTGTATTGTGATTTCTTAAGTGTGGGGGCTAATGTGATGAGTTTAAATTGTATTTGCTCGGTACCACTTTATTTTCTCAGACAATATTGTAAGCAAAACTTCTTTTCTGCATTTTTTTCAAAGTGAGATATTTGTCTTTATTAAGATATTCCCTCTAGAATTGAATTAAATTCTCCTGGCACACACAAGATTTGATCCAGTCACATTACTTGTACTCTGAAAACACAGGCTGCATACTATGTTGAAGAATAAATTTGAATTGATGCTCCCTTGCTTAGATAGATAATATCTGCCATCGTCTAGTATCTGGAAAGTTTTACTGCTATCAATAGTAATGACCATCAAACGGAGCATCTGTTCCATTTACAAGAGCTATTACACTAAAACATAAAGCTTTAACGTCTTTTTCATTAAGACTTCAATAGTTTAGGAACTGAGCTCATTACCCCAGACCTCAGACTTCAACAGTGCATTCACAAAGCTCTGTGTTTTACATTTCTTAATTTGTGATGAGCTGTGAAGTTCTAACTCTCTTTTGTGATTTGCAGAATGCTTATATTTGATAAAATTTTCATTAGAAAATCTCCAGTGCTTTGTTAATCTTTTCACAAATCATCTCAAACTTGTTTCAAAGAAATTTTTCTAAGAGAGAATTCAACCATTGTTATACTACATACCTCAGGCTGATTACTTTCTAAGCTTTAACTATAACTATATATATATCCTATAAATATGCAGGATCTCATGTATGCATTCCTGTACATGCATTCCAGTATACAGTGAGTCAGAATTACCAAAGAAAGGAAATTAACACTCTTGATTTGTTGTCTATTGTCAGTATAATAAAACAAATGAAAGCCAAATGAAAAATTGCATCATCAACATGATGTTGGTTTTTGTAAGAGACTTGGGATGAGAATCAAACCATTTTCTTGTTTTTGTTCAGCCAGATAAAAAAGTTCTATGTTACACAATCAATTCATTAACCATTATTGCTGCAATTGTGGCGAGGAGAGTCGGTAACATTTTGTAACGACCAATTACCAAATATCAGTGATGAAAACAGTTAGGATCATTCCTACCAACCCCATTCTTTTATCATATCCATGAAATATATGAGTCCTCAGTAAACAATTATTTCAAATCATACAACTGACTTCACAATTTTCATGTGCACATGGGTAAAATTGCTCTTCCTTGTCGATAGCAGTGATAGTATTAAATATCAGGAGGTCAACATCTTTATTGTATGACCTGACCATACAGAACAATGTGATTATTGACCAAAGGAAATCCGTAACATTTTGTAATGACCTATTATGACTGTATCTACAGGAATACAAGCCTTAGGATAATATAATACACTCACCTCAATTTTGTGACGCAGGTACACACTTCATCTGTCCTGATCAATAACTCACTGAACAGTCATCTAAGTTGCCGTCTCCCACGCAAAATAGTCAGCATGAATAATGGACCGGCCAACTGCTCCCTCTGCACTGGATTCTCCAACTTCCTATGCTCAGAGCAGATCACCAAGGGACGTCTATCATGCGCAATCTTCAAGCATACTTGGATAGTTCATTCTGTAATCTTATCGTAATCTTTATCTTCATCTGGACAGAGGCTGGCATATTAACACAGTCTTGTGGCATTTCACATTTATTTCAGCAGAGCTTAATACCTATATTGATGCTGCGATAATGTCAAAAGATTGACTTGTGGCAATAAATTCCATTCTGCTGTCGATGCCACGATCATATAAATAATTAAATTTGCAATTTTTTTCCATAGCTCCAATGCAACCTGAAGATGTTATGTCATTGGAGCATTAAAATTCATTGGACCAATAGGAATCTTCCACTATATATGTATAGTGTTAATGGCAATTGTGTATATACTTATTGACCCCATTACCATATACAGTATGCAAGACTGGATATATGCATCATTTACATTTAAGGCGCCAAGAAACCTCCATTCAAAAGTGACCTTGGCAATATGCAAACTTATTGACCCTTAGTGCTGTATATACCGGTAGACTTGTACAAGAGTTGATCGTATCTATCTCTGGACAAACTCATAGCACATGTGATAGCACTGAGACTGCCTGCAAAATGCATTTGTTCTTTCTTGTTCATTTGTGCATGTGCATGTGCATGTGCATGTGTGTGTGTGTGTGTGCGTGTGTGTGTGTGCACAATATATTGAATGCCAAGCACAACATATCAACTGCCCAGCACAACATATTGAATGCCCAGGACAACATATTGAATGCCCATGACAATATGGTTAATGCCTAGGACAACATGATATTAGACCACTTGAGTCAGTAATGACTTAATTTCCATATAACATTGTGTAGATAGGTTATTTAAGGTAGAACACGTACACGTACGTCTCAGGGACAGATACTCAGACTCTTAAAATTTTACAATTCTTTCCTGATCTACCAATTGTGGGGGTTCATTTTAAAGCTCTTGGTCTACGAAAACTTTTCACAGGTTTAGTTTTTTGAAATTGGAAAATTTCATTTTTCTCCGTAGAGTTAACACCGGGTTGGCGGTCATTTTGAATTTTAAATATCGGTAAATCTTGGGTTATTTGTTTCTCTAGTACCAAAATTTTGCACGGTAACCCCGTATTTTTATTCTTAAATTTTGAAAGAGAATGGTTGAAAAATTCATTAAGGAAAGTTGGAGCAAACGTGTAAATCTTTCACTTTCGAGATGCATAGTGTTTGTTCATTCAGCCTAAAAGTCCTATGGAGACAAGATAGTAAAAGGTTTATGGACAGCTAGCCGTCACAAGAGTAACAAAATCTTGTCACTGCATGAAAATTGAATAAGTCAAAGACCTATCTGAGGTGGGGATTTAGCTGAGAGGTTCTTACTGACGATATCTTTGCAAGTGA
The DNA here is from genome assembly GCF_041260155.1 of Ptychodera flava. NCBI lineage: Eukaryota > Metazoa > Hemichordata > Enteropneusta > Ptychoderidae > Ptychodera > Ptychodera flava. The sequence continues at coordinate 7,912,405 of NC_091940.1, forward strand.
ACAGTTATCCTACGGAGCGGGTTTGCTTTGATCGACAATTCACTGAAATTTCATTCAGTGGCAGTTGAATAGCAGGGTTTACCAATACAAACCAGGTTTTGTCTGATACTCTGTTATCATTTCAGTCATAAAATAAAAATGACATCAAATATGATGAGGTAATTTAAGAATTTAAACTGAAACTTCCACAATGAACGATCCATTATTGAAATTTAATAGGTCTGCAGAATCAGAGAAGATACTTGCTTTGGAACGATGGGGTGGTAGTGATGTATCATAAGACTTGTAAAGTATATAGGATGCCTTTCTATTAAATAGCGCTGATACAAATCCCAAGTTTTTGCAAAGAAGTAATTGTGCTTTTCAGTTTCACTGGAATTAATTTGCTACTTTTACATGCCATGAAATCCTAGGTTTCACCTATGTAATTATAGAAGGCACATCTTTTTTCATTTAATCTTTCACGGTCCCTCCACAAAAGGGGCCGTGAATCTTTCAAAAGCTGGAGTATTACTGCTGATCCATATTATTTTAAGTTTATAGCGGGAATGAAAAATGTCAAAAGTTATGGTTAAGACATTAAAACTTAACCATGACAAAAAATGTGGTTGCGTCATGTCTAATAAACATTTTCAAGATAGCTAGATTGTAGTTCTACCATATTTTTATAAAACATAGGGCCAAAGTCCCTGAAGCTACTATAGACATGGATACATGACTGTATGAAATTATCTCACTAAGGTCATCCTAGGGACTTGTAAACCAAATATTAAAGCTGTCTGACCAGTGGTTTTGGAAAAACAAGCGACTCAACAGTTGACAGAGCTCTGCTGCGTTACGTAGAGAATAACCTTTTGTGACACATGTATTGATGAAGAAGGTGGATATCTTTGATAGCTCATTTCAGGATGGCCTCACCAAAAATGGAAAAAAAGATTCCGTAAAAATACAGATTTGCATATTTCATCACAATTTTAACAAATCTAAGTTGGGTTCTCCCTAGGGACCTGTATACCAAATAACAAAGCTGTCTGACCAGTGGTTATGAAGAAGAAGATTTTTTACCAAAAACGCCTTTTTGGGTGCTAATTTGCATATTTTCAACAATATCAAAAAATTAATAAAAGTAGTTTCTCAAAATCATATATTTTATCCACACAACAAATATCAAATCAGTAAGTACTGCAGTTGTCAAGATATTTGAGTGGACGAAGGCCTAACAAATGGACATACATACATACATACATACATATATACATACATACATACAGACTGACGGTGCACGCTGGACGGATACCCATCGCAATAGCTTTTATAGACTATATTAGTCTATAGTAGCTAATAAACGAGAGTTAATTACATTCTAATTAAAGTAGACAAGACTTGCTTAAATCAAGATTTACATCATAAAAAACAGCATATACGTATCTGTCAGGTTATAAAGAATCTTAAGCTGGTTATCTTTATCAGTATTTCCATCCTATTAACAAAGCACATTTTAACTTTCAAATTAACATTGTAAGTAAGTTCTGTTGAATCAGTTGAGACTGTACGTACTCAGAGAAAGCACACTGAAGAGACAAAAGTTTGAAACTTAAGAATTTCAAGGTCATCAAAAGCATTATAAGGAATCATGTAACACTTTCATTGCGCTGTTTACACAGATTGCATAATTGCTATAAATAGCACATGAGGAATCTTACAGCCCAGCTTTACCATAAAAACCCTATCACTTTGACCACTCTTTTAGTTGACCACTCTATTTTTTTCCTCAAAGAGTAATTTTATTTTATCCTTACCAAGTCAACCATAAATGGAAATTAGAACTTTCTCTATCTCTATTTATTTGACCACCCTATCATGACAAACTATTATGAGCAATTTCTTTTAGATAACATACAGGGCACAATAAATGACGGTTCAGAATATGTCAAAGTTGGGATTCAGGAAAGTTGCCTTTACATGTTTTAATCCTCAAGATGGTAGGCATTTCACTATGAACTGTCAAAAAAGTTGAACTTTCTGATAATTCTTCACTAAAATTATTTTGGCTTTGATGATTTCCCAATTAATTCAATTATTTAAAATCATATTAATTATTTTTTTCTGGGTGAATTGATAGGGTTTATACAGTACAAGAATTACATACAATGTAAGTCAAATTTTGACCAAAATGAAAAAAAATTCCTTAAAAATACACCTTTGCATATTTCATCAAAATTTTAACAAATCTAAGTTGGGGTATCCCTAGGGACCTGTATACCAAATAACAAAGCTGTCTGACCAGCGGTTATGAAGAAGAAGATTTTTTACCAAAAACGCCTTTTTTGGCATTAATTTGCCTATTTTCAACAATATCAAAAAATTAAAAAAATTAGTTTCTCAAAATCATATTTTTCATCTACACAACAAATAACAAATCAGTAAGTACTGCGGTTCTCAAGATATTTGAGTGGACGGACGCCTCACAAACGGACATACATACATACATACATACATACATACATACATACATACATACATACATACATACAGACTGACGACGAACGCCGGACGGATACCCATCCCAATAGCTTCTATAGACTATAGTCTATAGTAGCTAAAAACATTTTGCAGACAGCTAGATTGTAATTCTATCATATTTTCACACTGTCACGGACATTGAAGTCAAAATAATGCTCCATCACAAAATGTTGGAAGTACAGTATTTTTCAATTTAAACACTACTGCAAATTTAATTTATGATGTATACACTTGAATATATAAACTACAATAGACTAAAAACTATCAATTTCAATATACCAGTACTACATAGAGCTATTTGAACATTTTGAAGTTCATTCTGAATCACTTTAGATCTATTTCTGATGAATTTTAATGGATGTTTCCTTCATGCCAAGATGACATTACTTTATAAAAACACAGCATTTCCTGATGGCCATGGAAATGAAACAGGCAATTCCAGATTAGATAACTTCTACGCAGGTAGCACAGTTTGAATTCACAATGAAGTACATATTAAGTGCCCAAAGGCTGTAGAAAATAGCTGTGTAATGGAGTTGGAATTCAGTTTCAATACTCAACTCTGTAAAGTGTGTTCACTAAACTCGTGTGTCAGTCACAGTTCTCCTTCAGTGGGAAGCAACTAATGGTGATCAACAGGTTTGAGACAAAAACATTATTTTTAGACTATTTAATGGAGTAACCGCAGGGGTACACACAATGACAATATTACTGATTTACACACCTGCAGAAGTTTGGACCTAGTACCAGTAGTATTACATAAATCAGTACATGGAATTATCATGGTGATTGTTAATTACAAGTTGCATGTACCCTGTAAAAGTCAATGTCCATTTAAGTAAATTTCTGTCAGGCATTTTATCAGCAATTGTATTGGTGGGATCAAGTGGGCTTTCCTCATTGATCCTGACTTAAACTCTTAATCTGTCACAAATCCCTGCAACAGGGCAACATGAAGGCCTGGAAAAACTCAAAGTGTAATGAGTTGAAGGTAGTATGCACCTTGAAAGTGAAAGACATAACTTTTGCTCAAATTTTCCTCAATGAAACCTTCAACCATTCTCTTATTAAATCAAGAATAAAAATCCAGCCTGGAATTACAATGCAAAGTTTAGTACCAGGGAACTAACATTGCTAATATTTGACATTCAAAATGGCCACTAGCTCTGTGTTAACTAAATGGGGAAAAACAAAATTTTCGATTTTTGAAAAACTAAGGAGATGAAAATATTTTTTACACCAAGAGCTTTAATTTGAGCCCCACACGTGATAGATCAGACAAGAATTGTAATATTTTGATGGTCCAAATATCTGTCCCCAAGGCGCATTCTACCTTAAGAGATGTCTCAGCAGACTAGAATTTTTAAGTTTGGTTCTTCCCAAGTATCTCTGCATTCCTTTCCATGCTATGAATTCCATGGAAGTAAACATATCTCAGGACATATTCAGACGATGTAAATGGCCCTCCACTTGCTTGTGAAGTCTGTTTCTCTGAGTTTTCAACCCCTTTGCCATGACGATTGATGACCAGGAGACTCAGATTGAACGAGTGGGAATATCTGTATGGTTTGGATTTTACTTCAAACTCCAATCCTACGGCTTGACAACCAATTGGCAGAAAAAGCTTTTCTCTACTAAGCAAACAGAAGCCTCAAGGACTGCATATGATGTTACATTCACAGGAGTCACCAGTTTCACCTACACATCTCTTTTCTTGTTTTGTTTTCTTTGTCCGTGAGCCATGTGCAATATTATGAAATCAAAACTGCTCTGAGCATTATCAAATGATGTCAAGGGTGGTTACTTGCAATACGTAAGTATAGCCAATTGAAATCTTTGATATTGAGTGTTGCAGCTACGCAACTATTAACGGAAATGGGAAAACCTAGATTCTAAATCTTCATATACTGAAATTTAATTTATAATTCAGCTATCTTGACAAATGCTATCCACCTAGTAGGGAATATAGATAGCATTCATGAAAATTGGAAACTAATTTATTTTAGATTGACCTTTTATACACAATTTTTTTTGACAAAATTTCAACCAATTTTAAAATACAAAACTTTCCATTTGATATTAGGCAAAGTCATTACCATACTGTAATCTGCTGCATCCATAGCCATAATGATGAGCAAACCAGAAGACTACTTGCCTTTTTTGAGATTATTGTGAGCATCCCCACATTAAACTTGACTATTGCAAAATGTTGAATCACCCAATCATCTTACATTTTGTATTGACGCTGAAGTATGGCCGACTGGACTTATACATAGGCAAAAGTGTGAAATGCAACAGAGAGCGAAACAAATTTTCATTATTTCACAATAAGATAAGGCAATAGTTGCACTGCGTCGAATGCAATAAGCTTAACTCCCTACTTTCCATTTTGTATGAAAACAGTTTAAGAAAAGTTCTATATACTCTCGATGATTAACTGTCCCCCATAGTTACATCCTGTAAAAGCACTCTTCAGCAGCCAGACAAGATCAGAATCAAAATCCGAGACGTACTTTCAGGCATATACGTGGATTATTCTTCCAGGAATTAACTTTCCACTGAAGTTACAGCATTTAATTGAAATCCTTAAGCAGCAAATAGAGATCAGAATCCTGTTATAAGACATACAATGTACTTCCTCGCATCTGGGTTCAATAAAACTGAAGTCGGCTCAATTGAAAGAAATGACGACAGTGACTGTAGGCTGGAAATGTTATCTCAGTGTTTAATCATCATCTGCATTCAAGAAAATTACCTAACATCACTCAGTTAGAGAAAACTAATACAGAAGCCATTACATGGAAATAAACTTTGCATAACCTAAATAACTAGGACACTTTGACTCCAACATGACATGGTGCAATGGACGATGTTGTGAGAAAAATCAAACAATGTTTCTCTTTTGAGTATGTGACAATCACCCTCTTTATTTTGGACATAGATGTATATAGGATGGTCATCACTTCTGCACTGACCCTATTCTAGTTAATTTTGTGCATTGACCCTATTCTAGTAAATCTTGTGTATCTTAAAGAACCTGACCTTGACTGAAGAAGTTCTGAATCAACTTTGTTGGCTATTATGTAAATTTCTCGTAATTATGCAAGCCATACCAAAAGAAAATTGGATCTTTCAAAGCCTCTCTAAATTTTCACTTTCGCATTTGTATTACCAATTGGTCCCATTTTTATTCAATTTATGATGAGTGGTCAATTTTACATATAGTATGTGCATGAACACATTCTCTGTATTATCCATTTGAGACTTCAATAGTATGAGCAGCCTTTTTAAATTGACATGAAATTTGAAGTTCTCAAGGTGAAATCACATTACAGAATAAATTATCATACACTCTGCATATGAAATAAAACCTAGCAGTGAAGAATCCAGAAGACCAAAATCTCACTTTAATCTTCCATACAGGAATAGTTCAAGAGATGCTGATGGGAGAAGATGGAAAGAACAGGTATCATCACACCATCCACTACAGTTACTCAAGGCTGCATAGCACTATGAAAATGGGAGCACTTCACTCGTATGAATTCCATTTTAATTTCACTGGTGATATAAAACAATTGAATAATAGATGAGAAAGCATTAGCTGGGCTGGAATAACTTTTAACCTTTATATCTAAAGTGTGAACAAAATAGATGAGGAGTTTTATCCCTTAGAGAGAAGAGAAGATGAATGAATGATGAGAATACTCGCAGCCAATCTCTTATCCTATCCTGTCACTGCGATTGAGGCATTCAGAGTGCCTAGCAGCGACAATATACTAGTAAGGCATATTCCTGTCAAATCTACTTATATGCACTGCACAGAAAGTGAACTAAGGTGGCTGAGTGTGAAAACCATGTGAAATATGATGCTTTGACACTTAGTGGGGGGTGTATCAAGATATGCAAATATGTCATTAATATGCGAGCACTGCATGCAAAATACATAGTAAAATATTCAGTTGCTATTGGAGCCAGTAACTTTATCTGCAAACGATGCAATACAATACACCATATGCAAAACAAATGCTCCTAGCCGTAAGTATGATCCAATAAGTTATACATTCAAACAAATATGCAAACCAACACAGTAAACCATCTGCATGATGTTGTATTACGGCAGGTATATTTCATTGTCATTTTAGTTTTTTATGTTAATATTTGTATTTTTTTATGCTTAAGTCTATTTCAATCATTATTGAAAGAAATATTAAAAGAAATATTACAAAAAATCACTGTGACTATTTGATTTGTGTGGGTCACATGGTGACATAATTTAGTAGAGTTGTGTCTGACATAGCTTTGCATCACTACTGCACACTTCATTAGGCTAACTAAACCATCAGATAAGACAACAGCACTTTCATAAATTTCAATAATTTGCATGTGCATATGTCCATCAAGGGACTCATCTGTACCACAGATGTACAGATACCCTCCAGAACAGTATGATAGATAAAGGGACAGATCTTTCCAAAGTCCAACGTTATTTTTCTTCTAAAATTCCAACAGGTGCATGATGGATTGTTACTACCGGTATATTTTTAATCAGCATAAATTCTTACATTTTTTACTCTTTCCATTCCAACAATTGGACACAAACATTTTTTGTATGGAAACATTCAATTTACAGGAATTCCCTAATTAAAACCTAATTTCACTCTTTCCTCCATTTTCGCCAATTGGACCCCACAAAGTTGAAAGAAAAGAACAATGGAAAAGCTTTGCTGTAATAAAGTTACTCATAACTTTGAATGCTACAACATCAGTAGTATCGCAAATTGAGTATCTCTGGAATTGAAGAGAAAGTTGCTGTAACTTTTACAACTGGATTAAGTCAATTGAGTAAGATGTCAATCAATATTTCCTGCATTTCTTCCAACAGTAAAATCACCTTGTCAGTATAACAACTTGTCAACATGGTCAATATATGCTAATGTGTGCTATTATTATTAGACAGTAAATCATATTTCTGCCAATATTTTCATGTACACGACAGGTTACACAAGTTTTCAATATCAAAAACACCAAATTATGATTCATGCTTCAGCTGTGCGGGTATACACCAGGTTGCGGCTGATCACAAAAACGACAGCAGAATACTACAAAATTACAGCTACACAGTCTCGAGCTCTTTTCCTGTAATTATTTCATGAAAAGAAAGAGCAAATGTGCACCTGGACTGAGCTGTTACATGCTGAGGAAAAAGAATTACAAGCACTGCAAAATCTTGGATTGAAGAAAATTAGATAAAATACAATATGTCCTTTTTGAATTTCACTGCTGTAGGTATGAGTTGACATCTATATTCATGCACAGTGGCTTTGCAGGGTTTCCTGCCAATGTTACACATTGCCAAATACTGTAGAGAAAGACATTACGATTGCCGGTGGGTTAACACACTTTCAACATTACCATAGTGCCAAGGTTACTGATTTGGCTTGGGCTTTAGGAATGAACTCAAAAAAAATGCTTCAGGGAATCTAAACAGGGATCATCGATAGGATTGTGTTATTTTCTGCCTGGTTTCACAATTTGCACCGATTTCAAACATGATTACTTGGCAAGCTACACTGGTTCTTGAAGTGAGGACAGCGACAATATCCAAGGTAGAGATGACAGAGAAGACAGACAGTCTCAGGATTAAGGGTTTTTACATTATTCCCTTTTCAAATGAGCACAAATGAAGATTCTTTTGCACATACTTGGTATTAAACTTGCTTAGATATCAAATTTGCATATTAAGTGTAACTTTTCTCTATTTTTGGTCTAATTATCATTATAATAAATATAAAGTGAAAATATTTGAAAAAAAATACCGCAATTATACGGTGTCGCTCAAATTTGATCAGAATTGGTACATACCAGTATGGGTACCAAAGATCAACAATAAATGTTATTTCTATCTGTTCAGTGCAGGAAAATTCTACGTTGATGTTATGACAATGATTTCTGCACAGTACAACCAGAAAAACAACAAGAAATATTTAAACCAAAAAAACAAGAATGACAAAAGTAATTAAGGTCTGAAACTTTAGGTACTGGAGGTCAACTTTAGCAACATGCATAGCAGAAAGGCAGCTAGCCCTCCTTAGTTTGACCACAGACGGTCTTCCTCCCCTCTACTGCATATGGTTTTAGCAGGTCTGTTAATATGTAACATTTCAATGACAATGACAGGAAATGACTCAAGTCAGTGGAGTAAGCCTGTTTCAAGCCTGTTTCAGAATTTCATTTTTTCTTACCTCATTTGTACATTTTTGACACTGATGTGTTCATTTGAACAAATTCACATCTCAACCCCTACATCTACCTGTACACCAAATACTGAGATGGTAGCTTTGGCAGTATGGGAGCCTTTGTGTGTGACTGACATACATCCACACATACCCACAAATATACATACATAGACGCCACTTAGACTCATCATATAAGCTCTTTTTGGTATTTATATATAAAACCAAATATGAGCTAAAAAACAAGTCTATAGTACAAAACATGATAAAACAACAGAAATTTTGGGTAGTTTGTTTCAGTTTAAAATTTTGATCATGTCTACATTTACCTTCCATTAATGGTATGGATGAACTGTCCATCCCTAGCTTATTAGCATACTTTGAATAATTCATCAGTAGAATGGGCAGATGTCTCCATCAGCTACCAAATGAGCAATGCAGTGTTTGGAATACATATAAAGCACTTAGATATATCTACAGTGCCTTCACAATACCTCGTTCAACATAAACTTGTCTGTCTCTACAATTATAACCTCAGTATACTGCATAGAAATAATTTTTGGATGAAAACACTGAGTCAACTTGAAGAATGTAAATTCACCACATTTAAGTCATAATTACATACTAACAGTTACACTGTACCTCTTACAAAGTATTCATGTGTATAAAAATGTTCATTTGACCTTTTTCAAATGAAGCTTGAAAACACAGAACAATAAGTTCTTTGCACATGCATTTGTAATACATTCTTATATCTAATCAACTTTTAACCTGTCCACCCCTAATTCCCTGTAAACAGACCCACAATCACCATCAATAACAATGGGTTTGGGCCAAACCATGGTGTTGAAAGGGTTAAATTTCTGATGAAACTGCAAAGTAAGCAATTATTTACTTTGGTGTGAAAAAACTTCCCTGTGACATTAGCAAAGTTCAGAAGGCTATGGTTAATTTATGGATGTGTAGCTTATTACAAAAGTTTCAGATTGACAGATCCTAGTGTAGCAATAGAAGTTCTTGAAATTTACTGTCGCACTGTATTAAAATGCAGCCACGTTTTTCATGGTTACTACCCTTTGACACAACTTTGAAAATAAAAACATTGTTGTCGTAATGAATTCACCTTTCCCCATTGTTTTGTTTTCACATCGGTATACCGGTACTGTATGTTGTTCAAAGGCAGCAACACTACTTTATTTTACAAAAAAAATTAACATGATTTTACTGTCTTCATATTTTATCATTTCTGCCAATCCTCATATGGATATTCCAATAATCAAATCATTCCTCAACAAAATAACAATGACATTTTACTGGTTTACTGGATGACATTATAGGAGTCTTCAAAACTAGAAAGTGACAAAATTCAGCAAATGTGATTAGGAAGTATGAATCAGCAGTTATTTCTGTTTTAACAGCATGTTAACCAACCATTTACAATGGATGGCAGTAACACTCTGTGAAATATTCTATAAGTAGTCACATAAGGTTGGGAGACTCCAATATGCAGAAACAAAATTCAGCAGGCAAGACAGTCCTGTTTTCACTTGGATGAAATCACATATAATTTTGCATCATGGCAGGTTCACCTGACTTTCAAGCATCTGTTTATTAACCTGTACTGTGGAGTCTATTAAGCGGCAGGGGGAGGCTCATACGGTGATGGTATGGCTTTTCAATTCAAGTGATTTGCCACAATCATTGGCGAGTTGTCCTGTGAATTTGTCTGCAGTCCAGCTGTTCAAATACACTGCTCCGCTAGATCTACGGTACAACATGTCATTCGATTATCAATAGCTTCATCATCACCATGGAAACAGTCATGGTCTACGGAAACAGCATTTCTGTATTGCTTATTTTAGTCTGATTTTTGATGCATTTTATGCAAAATACGAGAGGGTTAAGGACTTTCAGGAAATATAATGTTGCTAGTAAAAATGGCAGTTAACAATAGTAATTCAGACAAACTTGTTTGTCATTCATCTATGTCCATTGCAGCAAGTATGGCAAATGTTCTTGTAATGTGACACACATGCTTTCCATCATTACATTGATAGAAACAAAGTCCTGTGCTATGTCTGTCATCTTTGTATGTAAAAATTTCACAAAACTTTGACATCATTTAGAATCAGCCTTATCAGTCCCTTAATGGCTAAATTTTAGTACAACCTTGATGCTTTGACAGAAACAGTTGAACTTTCATAGATGGAATGGGGTGAAAAGTTCTGTATACATGTACTTTGAAGGTGAAGGAGAGATGTCATTTTCTCAGATGATACAGTCCATATTTATGTGCAGGTCATTGCCCTGCTGTGTGGGAACTCTACCAGACCTGAAACATAATGTGATCTTCTTTCGATACAGGATCCACACACTCAAAGTCACTTAAAATTCAAGGACTTTTTTCAACAATTTTCTAGAACATTTTTAGAGCCAAAAATACAGTCTTTCAGATATCAGTTTTACAATTTATCATTTTTATATATCACTTTACGTAGCATTTTTATGATATCACGACTGATCACCTCATGATTTTTGAAAATTGTGGGTAGATAATCAATTTTCAAGGATTTTTCAAGGACTTTTGGGGAGGATGTTGGGAGGGGAGGGTCAAAGCTGGCCTTAAAATTCAAAGACTTTCGAGGACTTTTCAGGAGCATACAGCCCCTGTCCATAAAAGTGAGCTGTTTTCAATTTCAAGAATTCTTGATGTATCAATTTTTACAAGAATCAAAAACAGATTTTAGCATTTAAGATTACAAGTGAGAATGCTTTTGCGAAAGAATAGTTCGTTCATATTCTTTTCGAAAGTGGGACACAGAATTTTATCCAAGAAATGAGCTGTTTTGTTCAAAACAGAACAACACTTTACGACAGACAAAAACTTGACAATTTACAAAAAATTTGTATTCTTTAATTTCCTCTTAAAGTTTGTGTTTTCAGTGCCAAAAATAACAAATGTATACAATATTTGCATAAAATATTTTTAAAGTGAGCTGATCCATTTGTTGATATTGTCTTGCTGGTTTCAACTTTTGTTGATAACTTAATTATTTTTGCATTTGTGTCAAAATTTCCTTGTCCGACTCTACTTGACAGTTGACGTAAAAATGTTTTGGTTGAAACGATAAAAAGAGTCAATTAGTGTAGAGATCAACTGAAAGTAGTAACACAATGTATAAACCTGTGAAATAAGTACTTTCAAAATGGTAATTACTTTCAAACTGTCTCAATGCACATGCAGTAGTCGAGGTGAAAGAAAACAAAAGTTATCTGACATGTTTCTACACCTATGGCAGCAATGGAAAACTCAAACCTTAGTTTGCTTGATGCTTTTAAACTCAGTACATTTTTGTGATAAGAGTTGTCCTTTGTAATTTGGTAAATTTGAAAGCTGTACATTGTCCTTGCTGCAAATGGACTAAGTTTCAGAGAAGGAAGCTGAAGTACTGCAATGTAGAGCTGATAACTATGATTTGTTCCTTTGCTTTCAGCGTTATCAGCAAAGCATACCATCTTGTCACAGATTTAAATTTAAATATGATCTATTAAAAAGTGAAAATCCAAACTTGTATGGAAATGATATCAACATCCAATAAAAATACTGAAAAGGATTTTGAACAAATCAAAAAATATATTCCAATATTTCACAAATTGACAATACACAAACATTCAAGTCAAAATGAGTTTGAACATTTCACAACAAGACATGAAAACTTTTAAAGTGACATGTATTCTTGTTTTTTACTTTACCAAAATCAAAATATTGATAAACTTTTGAATTTTACCATGTTTTCTGCAACATGTAACTAACAATTATTGAATAATCTTGAGCAGTAATAAATCTTCTATAGTTTCAATGCTGTATCTACTTTACAAGCAAAAAAAAGATACACACCAGTGTGTTGTCACAAGACTCGAAGGTTAAACTGAAGTTAATTTTGCCACATGTGTGTCACATAAATACATGAACAGGGAATTGTGTTGATATGCTGAATACAGAACTTTGAAACGGGAAAACTGCAAAAGACATCCTGAATATGTTGCTCTCTGTTCATATAAAAATCTTGATCAAATCCCTACCTCAGTTTTATTATCTGCCTTTGCACATGTCAAAGACTGTCATGAACAACTGTAAAATTGTCCATGGAGACTACACATCAGGAAGGACAGAAAACAAATTTTGCATAGAAGTTTCATTATCAGTACCTGACCTTTGTATAAGAGAAAAAAGTTTGCAATTTAACGTGATTTTCGGTCAAATCTTATTCTACAAAACTGAAATTTTGCTATGACATGCATGATTATTGTGACAACTGTCTGCAGGACAATGTACTTAACACATCTTGATGGAACAAACTTAACAACAAATAATTTATTGACAAAAACACTACTAGCCAGACCTACCTAAGCTGTTTGGAAATGTTTCCTTCATGGGTTCTGCCAAAGGACACACCAAAACATGAGCCAGTTTGGAAAATACAACAAGCTGGCGAGAGGAAATAGCCAGTTATTGTACACATAGCAGTCTACCACCGAATCAAACATGGCCGTTCTGCTTGAGGCCATCACTTCGACAAATAAATCCATACCAGTGGCACCGCTGGATGTCCAGATAGTGTGGATGATGCCAGACCATACTGCAAGCATAAGTGGACTGACACACAACAGCAGTATTGCTTGTACAAAACGACCAATTCTGTAAGGCAAGGTAAAAACAGCATTAGAAGTGACAAACATCACAGAAAGAATAAGACAAAACCTACTTCTATATTACATGTTTATCAATGCTGTGAATTAAAGTTTAATTTGCATATTCTATGTAATTTCAGTCATAATAGTCAGCCCACACTGTGAATTTGTCAAACAATCAGGTACTTGGTTGGGAGTGGACCCGGTAATAGTTGCTGGACAACTATTTTTCACTCTCATTTTCTCAGATATGTCTGAATACTTTCTTTATGTGACTGTATATGTAAGCGTTTTTTTCACACACTTTTGGAATGGGAATAAAGCATTATTATTATTATTACTATTATTATTATTATTTAAAAAAAAACAGAATTTCAGATTATTCAAATTGGTTGGAGTCTTTAAAAGCAAAAGATTGAAAACACCTGTAAACCTGTCGCTTATAAAGAACTAATTTATGTAATTCATGGGATTAAATGCTCTGAATCACTGAATTTCTCATCACAAGCTTTATAAATATAGATCAGATCTAATTAGAGTGATTCTACAGTGACAATTTGACTGTGACAAATGCCAGAGTGGATCAAACACAAGGACAATTGTTTGACACTTTAACTGCATATGTATGGTTCAACGGTTTAGTTTTCTGGGGCAACGTTTCTGGTTCACAGTTCACTGACACGATTAACTAACAAACTTGAGAAGATAAAAATGGCCACAATTCATGTACGTACTGAACCAATCAGAAAAACATCAACCACTGCATTGTAGTCAAGGCAAGACATGTGACGACAATGAGCATGAAGGAAGAGTACGAAGGGTCACAAAAAAGAGGTCACAAATTACTGATTGAAACGAAAGAACACATTGAAATCATCAATCAGTGTATGTAAAGAAAGAGCACAGAGACAGACTATAAAGAGGTCACAAATAGTAGGTCACAATTTTACTAATTAAACGAATCACTGACAGCAGAGCTTCTACTGCCCTGTACAAACCAGGAAATTAAGCAGTGTACTCCAATCAAACAGGACATAGGAAAACAAAAGAGCATCAATGCAGAATGCAAACGCACAGATTTAACCCTTTCACCACCATGGTTTGTCCCAAATCCATTGTTTTCTATGGTAAAGTTGGACCTGTATACAGGGAACTGGGGGTGAAAGGGTTAAAAGAAAAGAAATGCACACAATGTGTTCTTCCATCTACATATTTGACAAAAATTTATGGTGTTATAACTTTAAATTCAGTTTTTGCACTGATTTTCAAACATTGATATTAAAACATTGCAGAGTTTCTTTCAAAACTTTGGGCTTCAAAGGACGTCTAAAGGAAGAGTGGTTGGTCCTGTATTTTTATGGAAGTAATCAGGACATGAGAGCTAATCAGCCACCTGGAGAAAACCTGTTCGTTAGCGAAATACTTGAAGTCCAGAACCATCAATCAAGGATGCAATTCACCTTACGTTTCTCATTGGGATAGTTGCCATCTTATAATGATTGACGCTTCAAGGTCAATGACACTGACAAGCTTTTGCAAATTGCTTTCACCTTTTATCAAATTTCAATCAGGGAAAACACACACAGGTGTGTGCTCTCTCACAACGTTGACACACACTCATGATGAATGAAAATGAAACAGGCACAGAGGTGACCAAAAATTTATATCTATCAACACCCTATGAAAAAACTTCACTCAAACTGTTTGTAGTTTTAAGTGTTGATTTTCACAAGGAATTAATTTGCTATGACATTTGTAAAGATTTACTCTTTAGCTTTAAAAACAAACAACAAACACTCTCTGCACTAACTATTGCCCCTTTCATGGAACATTTCACATTTAAGACTATCATTCCATTGTAAGTGATACCTATTCTCAATTGCAGGCCCACAAGATAAAATAACTTAAGAACACTAACATAATGTATTTGTAAAAATGACAATTAATGGCATCTATTCGTTAGCTAGTTTATATGCATAATAAAACAAACAAACAAATATATTTCAGTTTTCATAATCAATCATTAAAAGATGCAAAATGTTAGATAAATTTGGAAGGAGAAAAATATCATGAATATTCATTCTCTCAGTGATTTCAGAATGTAAACCTATTGTTTTCTGCTTACTCAACAAAAATATTCTTAACTTTAAGGGAGAACACATTCCACAGGGTTAACATTTCATAATGATTCAAATGCTCTGAGCAGTGTAAAAAAGCTCTACTGCCCTCAACTTTGTAATTTTGTCTGAATAGCATCAGCACCAGTGGCTTGATGATCAGCGCCATCATGAGGTGTGATATGCATAACGAGTAATGGAAGCAAGGATTATTAGAGCTCCCTTGGTGACATGAAACAACTTTATCAAAAGAACTGAAGTCTTATAAGAATGATGCTTTGCTACGATCACTGCTTGACCGATGTGTTTGTGATATTTTTCATACCATGATAACTCAAGAACATTGCCTCTGCTTGTACATCTCCCCTACTATACAGCATGATTTGTAAAATTTACCAATTTCACATGGACAAACATTGATAAATCAATATAACAATCATAATTTGGCCTTAAAAATCTGACCATGAAATTACCTGTGCATATTACTGTTTCTCAATACTATTTCCATGACTTTAACATCAAACTATGGGATGTCACATTCCTATAGCCAAGAAATGTCTCTATTTGTTATTTCACTTGATTAAAAAGTACATGTATGGATAAATAGTCAACAAAATATCCTTGAGAACAGTACAAATATGGCTGTTAAGTGAATTCTGCATGAAAAAAAGATAAAGGCAATATTGTAGAGCTGGCTCTTTCCTATTAAGGTAGTATCATGCTCCTCGAAAGTGAAAGACTTAAACTACTGCTCAACTTTCTTTAAGGAATCTTTCAACAATTCTCTTTCAAAATCAAGAATAAAAATCGGGGTCACTGCGCAAATTTTGGTACTAGAGAAACAAATTACCCAAGATTTACCAATATTTGAAATTCAAAATGGCCGCCATCTGTGTGTTAATTCTATGGAGAAAAAATAACATTTTCGAATTTCCAAAAACTAAGCTGGTGAAAAGTTTTCTCACACCAAGAGCTTTAAAATGAACCCTCACAAGTGGTATGGTATAAGAAAAGAATTGTTAAAATTTGAGAATCTGAGTATCTGTCCCCGAGGCATGTTCTACCTGAACAATTTCACAACCACGGTTTTTTGCCAACACCTATCGCTATCAATGATGATTGTTGACCTGTTTACAGGCACTTGAGGTGAACGACAAACTCTACTTCAACCTTCTCATTGCAAGAAGCTGCAGAAGTCATGTAACAACCACACTGCAGCTGCTATACTGCTGTTTTGAAATCGGTATTCAAATTTGAAGTTGAGCCCTGTGTATCGGATTAATACCTTGCTGTGGAAAGATACACAGACAGCCCTTCAATGGGTTAATTTATTAATATATATAAAGCAAAGTGAGAGTAAAAGTGGACAATCTGCCGAGGTGAAAACAATTACAGCAGTATATAGAGAGATGCAGCTGATAAACTTGCATGATAGAAAGCTGTGTTGTATAAGAATTGACACCTCACATTGCTCAATGCTAGAAATTTTCATAATTTATCATTTTATTCCTCATGTTAATAAAGCACCGGACAAACAACAAAAACCTGGCAATATCCATCAGTCCTTGATGAACACAAATACTGTTGCCACAAATACCAATCTGTCAGACTTATTTCCTTGAAGACCTACTCACTTGCTAATGGTGGGCCTTGAGAGGCAGAAGATAGGAACGGTTACCATGGTGAGGAAATATCCTAATGAGAAGTTCATCATGGCAATGCCACCCATCAAGACACCGTGCCAAATCAAAGCCAAACACTTCAGCAGCGGCCAACTGCATAAAAATTCTTCTTTAGTTCTCTCATCTGCTTTTGTAATAGACCTACATCAGACAGGAAGGAAGAAAGTGGGTTATTCAAAAGTGGTAATCATGACCTACGCAGTCAAATGGTGTCAGATGATGATGAAGACCTTTCTGAGAATTGATCATTAGTGGTTGACAAGAAACTAGTGCACATATACCGGTACATGAACAGCATGTAAGCACACTTAAGAATTCAACAATGCAACAGGCCCTTTTTGTGATGTTGCCTTCTGTACCAAAACCATTGTGAGAAGCACATGACATGAACATTACAAATCTATGGTTGTATAGCTGCCACATTGAACCACAAGATTAATTTAAGTCTTGCTGGTGTGTTCATGTAAAACTGCAACAGTTGATATAGTTAAAACCACTTGCTGCTTAAAAAACAGAACTGAAGTAACAATCTGGCATGTCTATTATTATTATTAATTATTATTATGAAAAAAATTCTTGAAAAAACGCACTACACATACGTCACAGTGCGCTGTACAGAACACACAAAAGAATAAGCGATTTCACAAAATACAAGTGTCAGGGATAAAACGCACCACACGAGCAGTACTGCGGTGAAGAAAATGTACCGCAAAGCATGAACAAATCACTGATAATACAGATTAAAAAGATAGGTTTTCAAACGCATGTAAAAGACTCAACATTTCTTGCAGTACGAATCTCTACAGGCAACATATTCCACAATGATGGCGCACACACTGAAAAGGCTCTCTGGCCGTATGCTTTACTGAATTTACCGTGAGGTGGAATCAGACGTAACTTGTCTGCAGAACGGAGATCTCTGGTAGGAACATATTGCTCTATCAGCTCTGTCAAATACATAGGTGCAAAGCCTCTAATCAATTTAAAAGTAATTAACATAATCTTGAACTTAATACGTGCTTCAACAGGCAGCCAATGTAAATCAACTAGTACAGGTGTAATATGATCAAATTTGCGAGAACGGCTGACTAAACGTGCTGCGGCATTTTGAAGAGATTGCAAACGGTGAAGCTGATCTTTGTTAATTCCATACAAGAGACTATTACAATAATCTAACTGAGATGTTACAAATGCGTGTATCAATGTCTCGGTAGTGTCCTGATCGAGAAGGTTACGGATCTTGCCAATTCTATATAATGAGTAGTGGCCATTTCTACAAACGTGATTTATATGATCAGACATAGCACCATTCCTGTTTAGAATCGTGCCAAGATTACGTACAGAGTTTGAAGGGATGACATCAGTGTCGCCGATCCTTAGGCTAGATAGTACCGTTGCATCAGATTTCAAGAGTGACGAGAATGGACAACTATTTGACTTTCAATATTGCAAAACTCATTGATAATTATATATACCGGGTATATATGTACATCATAGGATGCAAAGCATTTAGAGCTTGTTCAATGCATGTATTAGAAATGGCCTTGGACATATGTACTGGTCAGCATCTGTATAGCTAATGGCCTTGGACACATGCACTGGTCAATGCATCTATGGTATGGATAATGGCCATGGACACATGCACACACAAATGAGGGGAATGATGGATGGATGAACAGATAGACAGCAAGCCATATCTGCCTACTCTACATCAAATGGAGCTATCATTAGAGCTATGAATTAGTATTGTGGGTAAGCATTCAAAACTGTACAGTTGTATTTCATAAATAAAAAATAACGCAATTATACGGTGTCGCTCAAATTTGATCAGAATTGGTATATACCAGTATGGGTTACCAATGATCAACAATAAATGTTGTTTCTATCTGTTCAGTGGAGGAAAATTCTACATTGATATTATGACGATGATTTCTGCAGAGTACAACCAGAAAAACAACAAGAAATACTTAAACCAGAAAAACAAGAATGACAAAAGTAATTAAGGTCTGAAACTTTAGGTACTGGAGGTCAACTTTAACAACATGCATAGCAGAAACAAGCCCCTCTTAGTTTGAGTACAGACGGTCTTCCCCCCTCTACTGTCTATGGTTTCAGCAGGTCTGTTAATATGTAACAGTTCATAAACAATGACAGGAAATGACTCAAGATCAGTGGAGTTGGCCTGTTTCTTACTGGCATGCCATCACCCCTGCACATTTGCAGGACTTCACTTTTTCTTACCTCATTTGCACATTTTTGACACTGATGTGTTCATTTGAACAAATTCACATCTCAACCCCAGCATCTACCTGTACACCAAATACTGAGATGGTAGCTCTGGCAGTATGGGAGCCTTTGTGTGTGACGGACATACATCTGCACATACATACCCACAAATATACAGACATACAGACGCCACCGACTCATCATATAAGGCCAAAAAAAAAAATATGTGCTGTTCCGATTACCCGACCTACCCCAATTTTAACCCCCCGACCCTAGACTTTTTAGAGCCTAGTAAACCCGGAAGTAAAAATAACAATATGAAAAAACGTGAAACGCATGAAAATCACGCGAGAACTGTGACAAATCGCGCGAATCACGCGAGAACTAATAGGTCATTCTTATAGAAGTGTAGTCTCGGTTTACCCAGACTGCAGTGGGGCTCTACTTCCGCCCGCCCACACAGTGTGGGCGGGCGGAAGTAGAGCCCCACTGCAGTCTGGGTAAACCGAGACTAATAGAAGTGATGCCAGACGCTCATGAAAACTTGCGACATGACACTGACAGTTGTTGCACACTGAACGGTTTCCGGTTTTCAAACTGCTGTATCTCAAAAAGTATTGTCTAATTCAATAAAATTTTCGATAAAAAAAATTCCAATTCAACTGCTCGTTCTACCATGGGATTTTTTTTGAAAATAAAGAAAAAAATATCGTGTCATTTTAGCGCTCAAAATCAAGCATTATTTTTCACCATACAGCGTGCCGTACTGCGGCACGCACATTTCTCAGGCCACTACTTCCTATGTTAGAATGGAATGGCTCGTTACAGTATGTTGTTCAGTGCCTAAACGGCGTTTTGTAGGTAGGTTTTCGCTAAAATGCAGGGACAATTTTCAGTGATCGGAGTTAGTATACCAAACAGTAACTGTTGTATTAAATTTGTGGAAAGTTTGAAGCATTTTCATGGCCGTTTTTTGATGTAATCTTTCATTTACATTCTTGTTGTCATTTCCAAACCGCGCCATGCACAGCGCGGCCATATTATGCAGGCCAAGTGAAAACCCGGAAGTGTTTTGTGATAGTGAATCGAGCAAAATTTTGGTCAATTTTACTTTTTATAGTCATTCTATCATTAAAATATAAACCCGTACACCAAAAACTGTGTGTTAAGGTCAGTTCTGAGTAGTTTCAAAATCTGTGCGTTCGGAATTTACCGTGAATTTTGCCGTACGTACGTACTTCGTTGAACAGCCCCTAACTGCCAACGCTACAATCAACTGTTTTCAAACGTTAACCCTGGTAGTTTTGCGAACATTAAACTGTGTTCATTTTTCATTTGTTGATATTACACAAAATTTACAAAATGATATTTGACAACAGAAATGAATACTCTTTCAATGATGTATGGGAATAAAGTCAGCATGCCATGGTTATTATTATAATAAATGTATGTAAACAACCTTTATTTTTAAACAGCATTAACGTAAACTGGGGAAAATGACAGACAGGGGTAGTGCAGGAATCGGGAATTGATAAACAAGACAAGTTGAAAGACGGGCAAATGAAGAGAGAATGAAAAATCTAAGGAAAGGAAAGGAAAAAAATCATAACCCTGACTCTAGATTTCAATGCTAAAGGAAAATTGAGTACAACAAGATGACAGCTTTTTGGGGGGGGGGGGGGGGGGGGGGGGGGGGAGTAATATTCTTGTGTAAAAAAGGACAGCTCCAGGGGGATTATTCTGTACTGTGAGTTGATCAGTTGAACAATGACTTATTTTATTCATATTCCTATGATTTTTGGTTTTTTGAATATCAGAAGTTCTCAAATGTAACATTTAAGAAATTTTACAGATCTAAAATATATCTATTCTTTTTTGTTATTACTCAAGTTTAACTGTCCAAAATTTGACAGATTTGACTTAAAAACTCTGAAAGTTACAGTAGTTTGAAAATGGCGAAAAATAGCTTTTTGACTGGTAGTATACACGGAGCCGTCCAATTTTCAACTCTGTCTCACAAAATTTTTGGCATTTTCAAGTCTCTGTGTAAAGAAAACAAAAGCTCCTTATACCGTACTCTTACAATATATTGCACAAAGTATTTTAAAGCAGATTAGTTAGAGAATTAATGTTATTATACAACTATATTTTTTCATAGGGATATACCCACAAAATGACTCTTTTAGCCATATGTTGAAATTTATTGACCATTTGTCAAAAAAATCGAGCATATTCTAATTCTAAAAAAATCATAACCCTGGAAGTAGACAAGATAGAACCATCATTCAAACAGTTTTTTGAATCCTGAGACAAGATCTTCAAGAAAACATACAATTCAAGTAAGTTTAACCAAGAACAAAAAGGGCCTGGTATCCCTACTTATAGCAGGCCTCGTCTCAAACAAAATGGTGACTCGGATGGAACATAACGTGTACTCAATTTTGTTTCGCAAATGCGATCATGGCGAAGAAAGGTCGATTTTGTCTTCTGTTAAACAGAACGAACATCGAAGAAATTTTGGAAGAACACCGTCCAGGTTTTTCTGAATGTAAAATGTACTCTATTCGAGTTGAATGTGCCAGTGATGCTGCTGGGCCGTGGTTGGAAGTACAGCAGACAAATATACAGGTTGGCGAGGCTACAAACAACTTCAACGTAAAGTATGTGCGTTTTTCTTGCGAGTGACTGCAAAAAGCTGAGGATTTACCTTTGGATAAACAGTTAACGTTCCTGTCAAAGAATTGTTATTCAGCCATATCAATTTCCGTGGCAGTCTAATAAACCACACACTTCAATTCTACTGATGAATATTTTATTTTAATATATTGGTATTCAATTTGAGTGCGTTTCATGAGGAAATTATTCACTGGTAGTTTGTTTGAACGCGTACAAAATGCACATTGAGAAATAAAAAAAAATGAAAAAAAAAAAAATTTCCCTACCTACACTACCCTATTTTTGAAAACCATGTAATCGGAACAGCACATATTTTTTTTTTTGGCCTAAGCTCTTTTTGGTATTTATATACAAAACCAAATATGAGCTAAAAACCACCAGATTAAAAAAATGCAGTGGAGTGCAAGCAGTATCATTTAATGTTGCATTCAAATGGTAAATGAAATTGTACAGTGATTTATCCAAAATGTTATTTCAATCATACTGCAATGGCTGATTATATATATGAAAGTACACCTACAATCCTTTATTATGCATACTTGTCACAGTTATGAATAATGTCTGTGGTAAGGCAACCCACCTTCTGGTAAAATATGGCAGACATGATGCTCCGAGTAGATAGGCAGTGATGCCGATAGTGACGGCTTCCTTCGGAGCAATGGAAAATATCTGGGCCCATTTTCCACAAGTCTCAGGACTCCAATACAACAAAAGACCTGTAAACTGTGCCACTAGTGCTGTCGGGATAACAGAGCTGAATGTGTAGGGTATAGCCTTGATGTTTGTAGCCAGCTGCAAAAATGTGAAAGATTGTGATACGATATTGTTATGGTGCATCCTCTAACTCAGATAATATGACATACAATTTTCATCAAAATAATCAATGATGTGAGAACATTTTTCATATTACATGGTAAAGATCAGCACACCTAACTAATGACATTTCTCAGCTATGAGGCTAACACAAAGAAAATCTCTGTAAGTCTGCAAATAATCATTCAAATACATGGTATAACACAAAAATCTAACAGACTATTGATCGGTTGGTATTTGAATGTTTACCATATTTTTTTAATAAAGTATCAATAATTTTTTATTCGATACGTTTTTTAACAGACACATACCTTCAAATTCTCATCTGTTTTTTTCTCTCCTTCCATTTCTTTTTTCTCTTCTTTTTCTTCTTTTTCCTTTGATTTGTCATTGTCCCGCATCACACTAACACTTGACATGTCTATCCACAGTACAATGGCTTATGAACAGTCAAGGTCAAATCTAATCTCCATTACCAGGAGTTGAAAACTTACAAAAAATAAACAGTTGCATCTTATGTGTCAGCATTTTACCATGCATTTTGCTCTCAATTAATCATTTACCTCAATTTCCCTGTCGACATGTCCAACCAACGTTGTCATGAAAAAAATTTGATTCTTCCAAAATTCGGTAGGAAAAATGTTACATGTCTTGAAGAGATTTCAAAATGAACAGGTATCGTTTTACAAAAGGTTCATTACACAACATAATTATTTTCATCTCCACTGTTATATATACAGAAACGATCAATCCATTGGAAGTACTGTCATGCGACTGAATCAACACAGGTTGGGTGTACATGTAAAGGGATAGAAAGAACCCTCCAAATTCAGTAGCTTATGCTGATTTTAGGTCCTAAATGTGGCATTGTTACGATTTTGGTCACTAGCAACAGATATTTGATTTGTTTATTCTGTGCTTGAGCTACAGATTCTTTGCTGTGCCAGGTTAAGTATTGTCATGGTAACATTATTGATAGTACCACTTTGCCTACTTTACCTGATATGTGTAATTTTGACAAGTCTTATAAGGAAATTTGGGACAAGTGATTTAATTTGCGAATTAATTCTTAACAATGGAACTGCGACACCATTAGAAATAAACCTATTTTGTCACTGATCTACATTTCCATTCCACCAAAGATTATTAATATTGTGTGGGGATTGTGAAAATAAAACATTCGCATACTTGTGGAAAGATAGTAAGTTCTAGGAATGGGTAATGCAATTGTAGTCTATGGTCTGTAAAGGATATATAGATGGCAGGAACTGCGACCAGCAGTCCAAACGGAGGCATGTACAGACCAATAGAGACGTAACGATCAATGGATGGCAAAAGGTAGAAGAAAAATGACTGATGAAAACGCTCCAGGATGTTGTTCAAACTCCTGAAGATTCCTTCCAAAACCCTGTCAGAAATATACATACATATGCAAAGTAATCATTTTCACTGAAATTCAGTCTATGCACACAAATATGTACATAGATTGCATTGAAAAGTGAACGCAGTTCAAAATGTGAGTTATTTCCATTGCTTTCACAAGCCCTTAGATTCTTTTTGCCTTGCCTTTTTTGTGCTCATGTACATATTATGTTTACAATCTTTCTGGTGAAATAAATTCACTTCAAAAGATTTGTCACCAGTGACACACGTCAAATTTGAAGAATATTAAGTCAGTTTGTACCTATGCATTGAATAACCATAAATTGATAGATTACATGTACATGATTCTAAGTGTACAGTTGGGCTGAGTACGTTAACAACATCTAGTGATCAGCACGTTGACTACCATTTCCCACCGTAGTGATCAAACTTTGCAAAAAGATGAAAGAGATCATGTCATTCCGATGTTTGGTGATTAATGGGTGTTCGTCTTATCAGTTTTGATTTTGAAAGTTTTGTAAGCCTAGACATACCACTTTAACAAACTTGGTTTGGAAGTCCCTTATTACCTATTTGTGAACTCAGAAGGAATACCGTGGTCTTCATCAATGTTTTCAAACTTGATGCTTTACATCATTGTTCCACTAACAATCTACATTTAGTGAGAAATGAGACTTTTCCTTACCTTCCAAAGACTCTGAAGCCCTGAGCTTTGTTCTTTGCATCAATGCCCTTCAGTGTTATGGCTTCGATATGGTACTTGTGGAATAATCCATGATTTCCAGAGGGTTTTCCAGATGCCTGATGTACCATATTTGAGAGCATTATTTTGGCATTTTGTTGGAATCCTATCAAGTTTTCTACATCTCTTGGCGCTGGGTCCGCCTGCAACAAATAAAACAGAAGACATCTTCTCAGTATGGTTGGCTTGTTACGGTGAGAATCACCAATACTGCACGTGGATATTCAGGAAAAAATGAGGACTTCTAGAGATTACATGTATGTCTGTACAATATCACTCTCCTACCAAAATGAGTAAATGCTAAAACCTCCCTTCTCATGGCCGTATTTGATACATGTTCAACTGTCAAAGAGCAGCTACAAAGCATCTACTCAGATTTCACAAATGAGGCGGATGAACTGCAAACCAGAAAGAGAATTTTCATCGTTTCCACAAACATGCTTATATTACACAGCAGTTCAATGATCTAACCCATGTTTAAGCTCCACTAGACGAAAATGTACTTGTTTTCTAGAACAAAAATAATGAAAACATTAAAATTTACAACTATTGTCCCTTTAACTGCCAAACAAAAATAGGTACATCAAAACAAGCCTTCTGGCCTCAAGAATTGTACATGTAAAAGTCAAGTAACCATTTTTCATTAACTGCATAAAAGACATTTATCAGCTTCCATGAATATCTTGGTAGGAGAAATTTTCAATGAAAATATATACGGCGATCAATTTGCTGCATTTTCATGTGACGGAGCAATTCAATCTATTCACCCCTATTTTGCAGTAGATAGGTCCACATACCATTGAAAATAATGGGTTTGGGCTAAACCATGACAATGAGAGGGTTAAATGCCAAGCTCTATCTACCCACCATGTTTTGAATGGTGACAGGCATCCTCTCTTTCTTGCAGAGACGGACTGCCAAATTGACAAGGTCCAAGTTTGGTAGCTGACCGTTCAACCCCTCTATCTTGATGTCCACATGACTGACAGAAGATGAGCCGAGCTCTAGGTTAATTGCCCCAAGGATGGCACCGCTGCGGCCATGCATGAGTGAAGATTTGATGTCTATCACAACAACAAAGCAAAAAATATACATGTTACATGTTGGTAGTAGATTTTGTACACACATGGTTGCCGGCTGTCAAAGACCTTTGCCAAAACAAAATAGGCACTCGTGGTGACAAATTTTACTTTTCCAATTACAAAAACAGTAAATACAAATGGACTAACTTAACTTGCACTTTCATGCAACCATCATTATTCATATACAGAGATCAAGACTTTACCTTAGAGATCAACTGACTACTGGAATGTATAATAACAGATTATGCCAGGTAGTTCTGGATGGGTTATGGGGTTTTCAAAAAGAAAAAGGTTGCAAAATAATTCCTTCTTAAGGTAAAGGGCGACGAATTCGGACGCGCACACGCTTTAGAACATTTCTGCGCAGATTAACTCCAGCCTGCCGCAAATGGGTTATTTTGTAGCGCATGTATTTGACATCACCTGTCATTGTTGAAAATGCGCTTTTACCTAATTTTTTGACCCAGTCTCTTAGAAATACATGTGACCTTTAACCTTATCATATTTTGACCCCCTAGGAAGCTGGTTTTTATTCAATATGGGCACAAAATTAACATTTCTCTCCCATTTACATGGCTCATATTACCCATTCAAATGGAGATACTGTAAAAAGTAGCGTGGTGACACCCTTTTATTAAAAGTGTAAACTAAATGGTATTATATCAAGATTTTATTCGCCAAGTTTGGTCAAAATGACACCATTCAAAGCAACAGGAAGAAAGTTTGAAAATTATGTAGTGATATAATTTCGATATCGTCATTTTGTAATCGATACTTATGTTAAAATTTCTTTACAAACATCATGAAAACTATATATTCGATAGATATGGATCTTAATTCTTGGTATTTATTAAAATTAACTCATTTGCTAAGCGTTTTATAATTGCTTTCTTTAGTTTAAGTGAATTATATCATTTTTATTTATTTCTAACGATACCATTTTAATGTCCGTTTCCATGGAAACGAGCATGGTGACCCCCATTTTTTATTTCAATTTTGCACTTGCACAACTTCCAAGAATATTTGTGCAAAGTTTCACGAAAATGACACCACAACCTAATTTTGACGTAATTCGTAGTACTTCACCTTAAGCAGTTTTTATGATGACTTTGAGCAAACACTAATATATGTGTATGTTGTATTTCATGAATTCTAGGTTTCTTATGTGATGGAAGACAAAAACCAACAATTATATGATCCTTACATTCAGATTCAACATGGTGATAGGATTCTAACCATGCCTGAATGCCAAGACTCTCATGTTCGGTTATGAGGAATATCACATCTTTGGACCAGTATGTTTGCTCTGAAGAGGGAAAATGTACAAAAGTTGAAGAAAAGTTAATTGAAGCAAATCCAAACATCATGGTTATTCTGTAATTACACTTGCGTACAGCTCTTTCCAAGCCTTTGTTTTCATTCACATTCAAGCAATATCCCCAGCTAGACCTGAACTAGTAAATGCAGGCCATAATAGTGATAAGACTTGGACACATCTGCTGAAGAAGAAGAGTACAGTAAATAGTTATACAGAGCATGACATCTATCTGTCACTCTCTTAAGGTAGTATGCGCCTCGAAAGTGAAAGACTTAAACTTTTGCTCTAACTTTCCTCAAGGAATCTTTCAACCACTCTCTTTCAAAATCAAAAATAAAAATAGGGGGTCACCATGCAAATTTTGGTGCTAGAGAAACAAATTACCCAAGATTTACCGATATTAGAAATTCAAAATGGCCGCCATCCCTGTGTTAACTTTACGGAGAGAAGTAAAAATTTTCGAATTTCAAAAAACTAGGCCGGTGAAAAGTTTTCTTTCAGGGAGAGCTTTAAAATGAATCCCCAAATGTGGTATATCAGAAGAGAATTGTAAAGGTTTGAGAGTCCGAATGTCTGTCCCCGAGGTGCGTTCTACCTTAATCCAAACTTTGGCATATCCTCATTCTTTTTCAATAGCAGCTTGGACTCATGTACCGGAAAATGCAGGTCACAGGTTTGATGATGCCCAACCAATACAATTGTTGTCTTCACAAAACAATCTCCATAACATGGATATTAGACACTTTACGCTATATTTATTTTCAAAAAATAAAACTTACGTGCATGATTCCTTTTCTAAGAATAGCATCTGGTACATCAAAGGGCATTTCCAAGCAATAATGTTTAAAACTTTCATTGGTAAAACTACCCAGCTTGAAGAAAAATGTTTGATTGAAGTGAAGTCTGTAGTGTTTCACTGGAAGTGGTGATAATACTTTTGAAGTGACGGTTAATTTCCCATAATACAAATGCTGATATTTTAACCACTTTTCACAACTACCTTCAATTCAGGATATATAAACTCGCAACAGGTACTTACTTCTGAAGAACTTCGCCAATGCCAGCATGAGGCCAATTCCATGCTGTGTCCCGCCATACTTCTTACTATCCCTGGTCCGTCTGAAGGGAATGGAAAATACTACAGCCTCTGTTCCAGCAATCCTTGGAGCTCGAAGAATACCGTACACATTTTGGCCAGAGAGACTCTGTAAGTGGATGGTGAGTGTTTTGCGAGGTCAACTTATCAGAATTATAAGTTTATCCACTACATTTTGGAAATACCGCTTGTCATCATAAAATTCAATTCCACAGTCCATAGATTCCAAGAGTTACGGAAGTCAACACAAGAAGAGAGAAACTTGAAAGATTCTTATTCTTTTGACTGTTGGACTTTAGAATGCCCCAACTACATGTATTTGCACAGATGCAATTAGAGCTACACACTGGGATATGGAATGGCTGAGCTGCCCTTCATGTACATGTACAGCACGGCTCCCTCTACTTCTATACTGCATGACTAAGACAAGACAGCAGATCAAAGCTTGTAGCACAATTTCCATAATTACCTGATAGTAACTGTACATCCAGCTTACAGGGGGCAGTTCTTAATCCCTGTTTTCACATTAGTCCTTGTTGACGTTGAGAACTTATATGGTATTAGCCCTTTGTTTTCCATTGAAATTTTTTATCAAGTTAGTCAAGTTGCGTTTAGATAGAGCTGAGAAATGACCTGCCCTTCTTAATTTTAGCAGCCTACTTTGGTACTAATGTTAGCAAAATATGAAATTGTACTTGCTTGTGTGCAAGAAGAGGTAAAACGTGTTGCTGTCATCAGAAGGTGAGATGAAGATGATTACAATTAATATAAGATGAATAGAAGTGCAATGTCAGTGATAATGTCAACGTAAATACAGTATCCATTGTAGAGACAAAAACAGCTACTCAGGGGTCACCATTTTCAATCAGCACTATCAACAATAATAGTATGTTCCGTATACCCTTACAAATAAGATGTATCTTTTGTATACCTTTAAAAAATTTTACGTGATAAGCTGAACTTACTTTAGGTTTGGCATCCTTCCCTTTCCCAGTTCTGCCCATGAACGGATGTTGTGCTGTAAAATTCTGAACATAAGTCTCCAGTCCAAGCTGTTGCATGTTTTCTTTGAGCCAGTCAACTGGCATTGCCCTGATTAAAAGATATAGCATACAAATGTATGTAGTGCCTTTAGCTAAAGATGGGAAAATACAGGTACTCTGAAGCATAGCATGGGAACAACGATAACACCTCATCTCTTGATCCATATACACTGCAATGTTATACTTAGCAGAACTTTTATAAAATGACATACGAACTCTGATCACCTTACTATACCTGTATCTACTTACTATACTGACAAAACAGGCTGGGCATAAAGGCAAATGAACAACACTGTACTGGTATAACTTTATTCATTGAGTTCAATATTAAACAACTTCATCAGGACTGAATGAGATACAATACGAAAATCAGAATGAGTAGCTTACTTTTCCTTCTTGACAGCATCCAGGACCTGTCTCACATATTCAGAGGCATCTTGG
The DNA here is from genome assembly GCF_041260155.1 of Ptychodera flava. Taxonomy (NCBI): domain Eukaryota; kingdom Metazoa; phylum Hemichordata; class Enteropneusta; family Ptychoderidae; genus Ptychodera; species Ptychodera flava. Next base: position 7,942,472 of record NC_091940.1, read on the forward strand.
TCACTGTAAAACTGCCGTTCTACAAGACCAGGTAGCAAGGCATTCTCAGAGAAGTAGGTTCCAGCATTGAGAGGTTTGTATGCCAGTGCAAGCATCCACACTATGCCAGCAAGGTAACACAACACACTGAAATTCAAATACAAAAACATTTCGCAAGATGACTAAATATCTTGTTTATCCACTCAAAAGATCTACAAACAAAGGTTGGAACACATGCATGTGACAGGATAAGGCTTTCAATACTTTCAGAGAGTTAACCCACTTTCCACTGAGGGAGTTGCTTTTAAACATGCAGACTGTGATCCCATCTATACTTGTGAGTAAAATAATACACTGCTCCATTACACAATGGACAGCTGAGATGGGTACATGTACATGTGTTTTTCCTCTTTGTGGTCCAGAATGTAGCTTACTTGGGTAGTTTCCAAAGGTTTTCAAACTGAATACACATGTATAATAAAGGAAATTCATGCAACTGTTATCTATCTTCTAATCTGCTACCCTCCATGGTGCCACCATGCCTCAATATGCACTGTGGATCAGCACCATCTCAAATCTTATGGCCTCAATGAAACCATCGTAATTGTAATTCTATGATTACTGGTCACTGCATTTTCAGACTACTCTGAAAAAATATATTTACTGAGAAAAAAGAATTGTGCCAGTTGTAAGCAAGAACCTATAGTGATGTTTTCAAGTAAATGGTGTAAGATTAAGCAGTATTGCTTTTGGTCACATAGCTAACATTCCTGCAAAGTACTGCCACAGGAGGGCACACTGTTGTTTTACAAACTCTTACATGCAAACACATGACAAGACAGACATTTTGTTAATTACACACCTGACAAAACAGTCATTTAGTTAAGTAACAGACAGGCACATCTCTCAACTGTTGCATACAAAGGGCCAAATGCTCTCATTGCATTTGACTGATTTTATGAGTAAATAATCCTGTAAAATGAGTATCAATACTTTTAAGGTGGAGCTGCATTGTTGCCAACACAGTTTTTTCAAAGCAATATTGTCATCAAAGATGACAAGTAAAGCCCCTCATACATGTATATACATGTATATTTTTAAAAAGCTGAGACTCTAAAGTTTACTATGGTAGCAAGAGTTCACTCAAAGGATGAAGTGGGTGTATATTAGGGGCAAAAGCCCTACATTTTCATATTAATGACAAAAAATAATTTAAGTCAAAAACTTGACGCTATTTTCTGAAATGTAATATTTCACTTGAAAGAAGAGTATATGCAGAAAAAAACAATTATTTTATTTTGCATAATCTATCCTCACTCTAAAATGGCAAGGGTTGAAAGACTGACACTCCAAAAAAGTGATTAAAATCATGATTAGCAACACTAAAGTGCCTCTTATTCAGAATGTAAAAATTTCATTGCAAAACAAAATAGTCGTTTTGTTATATAGCATTCAAAGAACACAATGTGAACATTTCAGAAAATCTGTGCCAGAGTAGAATTAAATTCTTTGGAAATTTTGAAATTGGGAGGAAAAAGAAGCCAGGAAATAGGGTGATTTGCATATATTTGCATAAATTAACATTTCTGTATCACGCAACTTACGACTGCTTGGCAAGCTGAAAGGTGAATCCAACCAATATTTTAATCTCGGTTTAGAAATTAATTAAATTTGATTGAATATTTGCAAAAAAGTGATTTTTGAGCAAAATACGCGGTGTTGGGTGCAGCGCCCCCTTAAGTCATGCTAAAAAGACTATTTACTCAATCGGAGCAATTCAATTATTCATACTGTAAGTGACTCATACACAGTGACCACCATGTTACAACAAAGACTGCTTTTTCTTTGGATTAGATACCACTTAATGATTACAAAGGATGAAAGAATTAGATGATATGCATGTTCATTACCTGAATTTGAAGTAGTACTTTTTAATAAGCCTGGTAAGCTTCTCTCGCTGTTTAGGATCTGATAATAAAGCCATCCTCGCTTACTTTCTCCTGGGACAGGTATGTGGTCCTACGCCCTATATTCAAATTCAAAATATTGAGTATGATTGTTGGCTTGTTAAAGTCACTGATATCTTGCAGACTTTAGCATTTAATTCAGAAGGCAACAATGAATTTGGCATTCTGTCTTTTACTTGTCTGGTATGTACAACAAACAGATGTATGGTAGACAGCAACTAAAGTAAAACATGTAAATTGTGATGAAATATAAATTGTTTGAGAGAGGTCATTATACATTCTTTAAGCATTGAGGAACGAAATGTCGAACCATAATATGGGGTTAGCTTATGTACTTCATTATATGTCATTAAGGGTCCTTGAAGATACAAAACCATTACATTCGTATAGATTACAAAACTAAAATTAGTGTTTGGTATCACAAGTTTTATACTTAGGGTCAGGAGATACAAACATAAGTTCTGTGCATAATTAAAACAAAGTCAGTTGTTCATTTTATAATGTGGGCGATGATCAGCAATGACATATTGACAAAAATGTCTTCTACCTCCAATGATTCGCTGGTTCAAACCAAACCCCCGTGCACAGCGCTTGCAGTTACTTATAGTTAACAAGTTCAAGTTTCACATGCGGTGCAGGGTTCCTCCAGAGAGTAGCCGGTCACTGTGACACCTATGGCAAAATCACAATATACTGGCACAGCTGACTGATGTTAAAATATTTTCTTAATTTGCTAACAACAGGCGAACCAGTGACAGCAAATGTTCACTTCTACCAAGGAGGACGGTGAGGTAGGTATTCATGGGGGCGGCCATTTTCATGCGCCAATCGGTATGCGCAAGAATCATTTACCCTATACCCATATTTTTAAACTGCTCGTGTTTTCCCATCAGCAAAGCAAACGTTATGCCCCCCCCCCCCCCACCCCCCCCTCTGATTTTTTTTACGGATAGAATGCAATTATACTGTAGCAATAAAGGAAACAGATAGAGTGTCATTAACTCCAGTTTAGAATTTAAAGACAATCAATACAGTAAAAAGCAGTGAAAGTGGGGAAAGATAGTTTGACTCCTAATGTATGATGGGATATAGAGCTACCACCTCTTAAGGTGAAGTACTACATAAGCCAACATGGCGGCGTTACGGAACGGTGTCACCCAGTGTCGGACGCTTTTACGGGTCCATTCCGTGATAGGTGCACCAAGGGTAAGTGAACTTGTCATCTTCTCTTCACATAGTCCAATAATTCGTTACACCGGAATCAGGGATCTGTATCTCCGTGTTTCTGGTCATAAACAGGAACCGGCTTTCTTGACCTCGTTCATGCCAGCGTATGTATTGTATTTCAATCTGCACGTACGTTGCAGGTCAAACTTTTTAGGCCCTACAAAAGCAAGAATCTGAATTAAGTATGTTATTTCATCACTTTATATTGGTGTTAATGAAACGGTTTGATTTCACACATGAAACCCCCGATACTGTCTCAAACTTAGCTGAAAATCAGAGAAACCGTCAAGGTATGTAGTGCCCACAGCAAAGGCAACTTGAACTTGCAATTCATTACGATGCGGTGACCCTGGCTCGTGATGTAACTCTGGCGTATGCGTTCTCACTTTCAACTGTTCATGCTCTAGACTACCATCTGATGTTAGTAACAGTTAAACTTTAATTTATTTCTTCCTTAGGCCAACATGTCCGCATTTGCAAATTTATCGCGTGGCAGAAAACTGGTAAGTACAGAATTTTACTTAAATTAATTATTTATGGTGAATGGACATGGTCCAGACAGAATTATGTAAACACAACACACAGCCCCTATACATGTACTGTAATTGTTTATTTGCCTCATGATATAAAAAAAGTGAAACAGTTCAGTATCTTATAACATATGAAATTAAAGCGCAGTGGTCGTCGCGCTGCGCATCCTCCTGAGGGGGTCCCCCCTCTGTTGTAAACAAATCCAAGAACGCCGCACATGTTACGGCTTGATTGTAATGTTTGCGATATTGCCGCTTGTTAAAATGGCGGCTGATCTGTCACAAGCGTACCAACTAACCAAATGTAACACGCAATAAAAGGTCAATTAATCTTAGTTAAATATCTGCTGAATATTGAACAATAATTGCACGCTGGATTGAGATCACATTTGCTCATGATTTTCTTGAATCAGTTGAATGGGGCTCGGCTACTGTTATCGCTCGAGCCATAGAGCTAGACGTACGCATGTACGCATGTATACGCCAACAGACTATCAACGACCGGGCTCTAGTTTTCGACATCGCTAGCAAGGACGAGAGCTTTCATTTCAAGAGGCCCGACAGGAGTACAAAGACAACAACCCAAACTACAGAAATCTACAGCTCGCAGAGCAATGCCCGCTGCAGCAAGAAGCATTTCTGCATCTGTTCCGTTCCGTGGTCTGTATGAACGTCCGTGTCAAACCGGGTATATGGCGCGCTACACTCGGCTGTGGAGAATCCAACTCAACTACAATGTTTACCCCGTTTGGGGTGCAAACGAGAATTCCGAGTACAGGTATCAAGTCAAGCGAAGGACCTTTCATAGGTGTTCTTGTTATGTGGGGGTTATCTCACTTGAAAGAGGATTCAGACCTACCCGGCAATCAGGAGGTACAACAACGAAGTTTGCCCAGCACCGCTAGGTTGGATCACTGCCCTGACCGTGCACAGGACCAGGGCACAGGATCTCTCGATACATCTATGCACGGTGTAGCCGTGCAATTTCCTGCCAAATGCCGCGAAAACCCGCTCGTTTTGTCTATTGTTTCCTGTCATTTTAGTATTTCTTACCACGTAATACTAGGAGAAGTAACAGTTGGTTGTGGGCCAAGTCGTTGTGGGACCGGATTCTCTACATGTATATCCGTGTATACGTCAACGCGGTGACCGTCTCCCAACAACATCTCCCGTGTCCTGTTCTGGCTTGCCGATCATAGTCTTGAGTGTAACTTTTGTGTTAGGCATTGTGCTTGTTGCTGGTCTACATATATAGGCAATGTTGATCATTTTAGTTATGTATTTTCACTGTACTGTACCACAGTCCCATCGCGCGCGATCAAAGCTTTTTGTTCACTGTGTCTGCGTGCAGTAAACTCAGCGACATAATGTGCTGAGTGTAGTGTCCCAATGTTCGTAGCTCTACACGAGTTTATAGATAGAAATACACCACTGAAGTTCGTTACCGATCATAATATTTTACTATTGCATGATGTTGAGTCTTACAAAGGCCTTAACAAAGTGGGGGACTGCTCCCATCTCACTCCTATTGAAGTTGAGAAGACTTATGTTTACAAAAATTTATGTTTATCAACAAAAAAATCACGCACGCGCAGCGCGACGACCACTGCGCTTTAAAATAAGCAGTCTTCAGATGTAACCCACAAAGATCAGATTATTTTACAAAATGTGAATACCATATTTCACAGCAACTTGTCCTACTTTCTAACCAGGATGTGTCGTTTTAAAGTATGCCATTTTGGAAACTACTTGGTCAAAGAGTGACTCAGATGAAAACTGTGTTAACTTTTCCAAGACACACACATCATTTTGTCATGAGTGATCTCTTTGAAGCCACACAACAGTGATCATCTGATATATATTGAAAATGATCTCCTTCAGTAAATGTTGCATGATTACCTGTAGTACCGTATTCCTCCGATTCTAAAACCCCCTTTTCAGAACCAAAGGTGACGGAAAAGATGTGGGGGGCTGTATAAACGGGTGTCACCGCGAAATCGAACGTCGTAGTTAATTTATGCTAATTAATGCAATGTTTTTTTGATTCACGCGAGCGCTGCAGACAACTCATACTTTGTGATATCATGGATGTAAAAAATAGACATCCATGGTGATATCGACTCATGGCCATGTTGCGTCGATACTGACAGTCGAAACTGTACAGTATAAATCAATGGAGATCTACAAGTTTTGAAATTTAGCGTATTTGCCATACCGTCTTTTGCCAAACAATACGATAGCAATAAATGTTCGTATTTCGTGTATAGATAATCACCACGATACTTCGTTGCGCTCCCCAGCAGCAGCTAGCTCCCCATAGCATGGCCAAAGGTCAGACAGTGAGTGAAGGGAAAGTCCCTAAAGTTCCGCTGGCTATGATTGGTCAATTCACGCAATAGGTCAAAGGTGTCAGTGCATGAGGTCAGGGTAAAGTTCTGTTCAGCCACCGACGGTGGTTCAGCACATGCATGTGGTGGTGTCCATCCGATGTTTTCTATTTACGATTTTCAATTAGCGTACTCCTTAAAATAAACGATCAATTACACATGTACATGTTGTGAGTTTATTATTTTGCTCCTACGGTAGTTTCAAAAAGTCTAACCGTATCTCGAAACAAAATGTGAGCTTACGAACAGGCAGGCGCTAGAACTGATGAACACTTTATCGAACTGATAAAGTGTTGAAACATTGGCTGGCCGAGACGAGAGATTGCTACGCCAATCTGCTTATGATTTGATGAATTGAATTTTTGGCAATAAATCTTTTAAGTTTTTTATTATTTGCATTGATGAACGAAATGTCTCTTGATGTGGAATTCAGTCATTTATGATCAACTGTTCGGAATATGGTACAAACATGCACGTTTTTGTTCAAACTGTAAGTGTATAGGGCCGTTTATGAAGTTTGGTATTTTTGGCATCGAAATATTTCGATTCGTACTTGATCAAGATGTTCAAAAATCCGCTTATTTTGACGGTAGCAAAATGACAGTGACGAAAATACGGCATTGTACTAGATCGAGACGCTCAAAAATCCAACTCTTTTAATGTTCATTTACATAGCGAAATCCAAGTGGAATTTTATCGCCAGGAACGATAGAACCGTTCCCGATTGAAATATTCCAACACCAAATAATAGTGCGCTTGTTTTGAGGTTTGATACTTCACTTTGGCACTTGTTTATGACTTTGATAAGCAACGCAGGTGTCTCGGATATCCTTGTCTCATTACATGACAATGGCTCTACTGTTCCAGTCAGAATTTGGATGTACCCCCCCTGGGGGGCGTTATAAACGAACTAACAACCAATTACGAATCGATGAAATAATGCTGGGGGGGCGTTATAATCGGGCAGGGTTTTAGAATCGGAGGAATACGGTATATTGCAACCACAATGACAGATACATACTGTACGCAGTGCAATTGACAGTAATGAAATAGATTAAGTCAGAGATACTCTACATTGGGTCAGTGACTGACACTTGTACTAGTTTCTGCAGGTTAGGTGGACTTGACTAATTGATGCAGTAAGACAGGCTTATTAAAATTGTAAGATCCTTTAGATAAAATGAAAATACTGAGTGTCTGCACAAGTGATGTTTTCAACTGTGCTTTTCAGTTATCCAGAAATTTCAAAATTTTCTGAACTCATTCAAAATCAACGTTCACTTGATGGACTTGATGTAGTTTTTGTGAGAATCATGGTCCAACTGTGTGACTGTCATGAAACACTTTCCTAATCATGTAAATAATGTTTCTGTCAACAATTTTGCAATTGAATTGGGCATTTATAATACAGTTATCATCTGAGACTATCATGTTTTCTGCGATTACTGTTGCCTTTACAGCATCTTAGTCTGGCACTCACTGACATGCAGTCTTGTTCAAAGATGAACACACTGCTTCATTTTAATAGTCATCAGCCTGAACTTGCCGTATGTCTCTTTCATCAGATTCTATCAGCACTCGGGGCAATTACAGCTGGCGGTGTTGGTGTGATAAGTGCTCTGGAAATGTCAGTCAAAGCTCAAGAAGAACTAGAACTTCACGCCCCCACACATCCATGGGATCACAAAGGCATGTTTTCGGCGCTCGACCACAGAAGGTACACTCTTTGCATGAGTCTGTTTTCATAATTTATTGTCTTCTACCTACATTGTATTCATGACAGGGGATGTACATGCTCAAATACATTAAAAATTGCTTACAATTTTCAAATGTCTATAGCGTTCTTGAACCGAAGAAGGATCGTATTCTATTGTCCGTCTCTCACTCAGGCTCAATGTGACATTGCTTAGTCGGATCAAAGTTGTACTGACTATTCATAGCAGCGCCCAGTAATAAACATCCAACTTCTTGAATGTGAGTCTATATTTCTTGTCTCTGAATAATCTCATCACTTTTATTTTTCGGCCATAGCATTCGCCGTGGTTTTCAGGTCTACAAACAAGTCTGTGCTGCCTGCCATAGCATGGACTATTTGGCTTTCCGTAACTTGGTAGGAGTGTGCTTTAGTGAAGCTGAGGCTAGATTGCTGGCAGAAGATGTAAGTTGTAGTTGATAAATATTGAATATGCTCTTGCGTTAGATATATTTCCTACAATACATGTATTGCCTTGAATGCAAACTAATAAAATAAGCAGCCAGTTTATACAATGACACAGGTCATCAAAAATGTTACCAAGGCAGGGGTATGCATTCCGTGAGCAATTATATGTACCTGAAAAGAGTAAAAGTATATAGCAGTATGCATAAATTTAGCACCTGGTAACAATCATTTGTATTTGTATGAAAGTCGACAACATTGATGCAAAAGTTGTTTTACAGAAGCCAATATTAGACAATTAATGACTACACTTACTTCATCTTCTCCCATTCCTGCAATTTCAGGTCCAGATAGAGGATGGCCCAAATGATGAGGGTGAAATGTTTCAGAGACCAGGAAAATTGTCTGACTACTTTCCAAAGCCATACCCAAATGAAGAAGCCGCTAGAGCAGCAAACAATGGTGAGGCTAATCGGATCTTAAAGAACTTTGCACTTAAACAGCTTAATTCAAAGATACTGGACAATTAGCTGTTTGTGACATTGGCAGATTTCTTTTTATCTGGCCATTAGATAAATTTTGAATGGTAATAAATTGTGAGTCAGAATGTGTTAGTGATATCTTCACATTGGGGAGGAACAGTTATCAGTGTCTTAACATGTCTTCATGAGAAATGTAAAATGCAGTGCACTGCACATCCCTGTCAGCTTATCTGTGTACAACTGTCAAATGTTCAACCAAGTGAATCTCACATTATTTAGTCAAATAATGATGTTTGATTCTCAGGAAATATGAGGAATTGCTACCTGACAGTATCACAATTATTCCATCTAAATACAGAACTTGCCCAAGTTGCCATTTTAAATAAAGTTCGCAAATACAGGTGAATAGTTCAGAAACTCTGGTAACAATTCTTTGTTTCAAAATTCTCATTGCTTTACCATCTGAAGGACACCTCCATAACAGACTTTAAAACCCAAGTAACAGTCACAGCTTACCATCTTTGACAAAAAATATTAGTGGGATTAAAGTATTTTCAGTTTATGACTTGTAGAAATCACTTATAGGTTCACAAGGAGAAAGACAGAGTACAGAAATGATATAGCTCTTTCAGGGTTTCCAAAGATCAACCTTTCTGATGTATTAATACAAACATTTGCTTCTTTAACAGGTGCACTACCTCCAGATCTAAGTTACATCACAGCAGCCCGTCATGGTGGTGAAGATTACATCTTTTCATTGCTGACCGGTTACTGTGACCCACCAGCAGGTATTGAAATGCGTGAGGGACTCTATTACAATCCTTATTTCCCTGGTGGAGCTATAGGAATGGCACAACAGTTGTATGATGGTGCAGTGGAGTATGATGATGGTGAGTTTTGTTATTTCAACCACTTTATCATGTCAAAGGTTTAATATCTGTACGTGACATTGTCGTAAACCTTGGTCATTCCTCTTACGGAATTCAGGTGCTCGCCATGAAAACAGCATTCTTTTACATGCAGATTAGACTTAAGTCAGTATGCACCTCGAAAGTGAAAGACTGAAACTTTTGCTCTAACTTTCCTCAAAGAATCTTTCAATCATTCTTTTTCAAAATCAAGAATAAAAATAGGGGGTCACCGTGCAAATTTTGGTACTAGAGAAACAAATTACCCAAGATTAACCGATATTAGAAATTCAAAATGGCCGCCATCCCCGTGTTAACTCCATGGAGAAAAATAAAAATTTTCGAATTTCGAAAAACTAAGCTGGTGAAAAGTTTTCTTTCACCAAAAGCCTTAAAACGAACCCCCACATTTGGTATATCAGAAGAGAATTGTAAAAGTTTGAGAGTCCGAATATCTGTCCCCGAGGTGCGTTCTACCTAAGAGGAGGTACAGTGCATAATGCAGTTGAATGAGTAGAAAAAAACATGGTACTGCTTAATTACACCTCTTTACTGATGTACTCCATCAGAAATCAATAAAAAAAGTACTATTACTAGCAAATATCCCATAATCATTATAACTTTTCAAAACTCGACCAACGTTGTTTCATTCCATTCTTCTTGCCAATAGACATAGTCTGTCCACAGATAACAACAGGATAAAGTAAACGTTGGTTTTTCTAAGGGGTAAAAGTGGTATTGTTTCCGGTGCTGACAATCTACTGTGATGAAATCCATTTGTGACAAATCTTTTCTGTGAAGTTCACGCTAGTGTCTGTATTTCTACTTGAAGGTACTCATGCTTCAATGAGTCAGATGGCAAAGGATGTGTGTGTTTTCTTGAGATGGGCAGCAGAACCAGAGCATGACCAACGCAAGCGTATGGGTCTTAAGGTAGGTTTATCATGACTAGAGCTACCGTAGTTTGCTGATATTTGAGAAATAATGATATTGCCATCAAAGTTTCATTGATAGGTGCATATCAATACCTCTATCAGACCCATCATGTAAGCTGATATGTACAAGATGCACACAGGAATTTAATTTTCAAATTTCACAAGTGGGTTTCCAAATTTGATCAGTCGCACTTTTTTGTTGGCTTTATCATGTGAAGCAATGTACGCCTCTTCTCCAAACTATGAGTTGGAGTTGACAGCATGCAAGCATCAACACAAAAGTTTCCTCCTCTGGTGGTTTGCATTGTTTTTGAGAGGTGTCATTTTCATGTGAACGGTCTGAAAATCAGCCTAACAGTTTGCCTCAAAGTAATTTGTTCAAATTCATGCATTTTATGTCAAAAGAGGTTACATGAAGTAGGGGAAGATTCATTATCGGAAAGGCCAAATCATTTAATGCATTATTTTTTCCTCATATTGAAAATTATTTTGAAAGATAGAGTAGTTACTTATTCACGTTTTCGTTTCTTCTCTCCATGTAGGCCATCATGATTTTCTCACTGCTAATAGGCTTCAGTTACTACCTGAAGAGACACAAGTGGACTGTTCTCAAGAGCCGTAAACTAGCGTACCGTCCACAGTAGCATCGTGTGACATGATCTAGTCCCCAGATTTGTTTACTTCCTAAAAAGTGTGTGTAAAAGTTATGTGCTTTTAAAGTGTTCTTTTTTAAAAAAGAAGCAGGCCCATGTTTTAAGGACTGAAAGTGATCGACTACAGCCGGTAAAATAAATGAATTTCAAGGAATTTCTGTAAAGTGTCTGCAGTCCTGTGGAGTTAATTTTTAACAAGATTTTCTCTGATGTACAAAACAACACAAGACCGTGTGAAGTGAGAAACCAAGAATATCTTTTTTCTAACTGTGTTCACAAGAAGATTACACAATATATAAAGAGCCATTGCAAGCCGTCTATTGTATTATAATTCAAACAGTTCCAAGTTCAAACAAAACAAAAATAAATATTATGTCTTCATACTTAGCTCAGGAGTGCTGTGTCTTCATATGTGCAGGATGTTGAACTCTTTAACTTAAGGTCGCATACTAACAAGCGTAGACAATGTAATATAGAATCGTGTTTGCTAAAACAGGAACTTGCCCTAGAAAAGCCGGATTATCGTACATCTATGCAAATGTAAAATAGCCACACTACTGATAGGACGTGTCATGTTTGGTCCCAGAATCCCATAATTTTGCCTTGTTTCAGCATTCACTGTCATTGAATCTTGCATATTATGTCTGTGAATATGTAGCGACTAAACTTGAGTCAAAAATAAACTGAAAATTTCAGTTTTTAGTCAGAGAATGCACATATTTCAGAATGTGTACCCTTGTACCACCATTTGACCCCTTTTTGCACATGCCATGAAAGTGCCCATTATGGTTGTTCAATTTTATCATATGGTCAAAGCGATGCTATGAAAATTCAGTAACTCAGGCCAAGTGTATGCAAATGCCCGCATCATCATTAATCCTCCTATTGTGCACTCATGATCCTGAAACTCCCCATTTAAGGTTGCATGCGCCTCGAAAGAGAAAAAATTCAGCTTTTTCTGAAACTTTCCTCGGTGAAACATTCAACAATTCTCTTAAGAAACCAACAATATAAATCTGGAGTCACCGTACAAAGTTTGGCACTAGAGAAACAAATTACCTATCATTTACCAATATGTTAAATTCAGAATGGCCACCATCTATGTGTTGACTCAATGAGAAAAGTAAGATTTTCGATTTTTGAAAAAAACTAATATGGTGAAAATACTTCGTATTCCAAGAGCTTCAAAAAAATCTGCCCCTGCAAAAGGTTTGTAAATTTGAGAGTAAGAATATTTGTCCACCAGGCACACTCCACCGTAAAGCACAATGACACATCATTAGTAGTACTAAAGTCTTGTGTTGCTACTGCAAGGTGATACCAATGATATCGGCATACGTATGGTTAATATTGCTGGCAACATCGCATCCACATTGTAATATACCTTCCTGCACCTGAAATGTTGTTTTTGTCTTCTAGTTCCTGTGATATCCATACAGTTTTAGTTTCATTTTTCAGTCTCTACTTAGACAATTCAGTAGGTATGCTGTTCAGACTTATTTTGTAAAAATCCCTTTAAAGAAGATGGCAAAGTCGACATCGGTCTTTTCAAAGCTTTACTGAAACAACTGCCCAAAAATCAATGCTGTCTTCCATACAACAATCCCCTGAAGTTCTAGACCCTGTCGTATGTCTATAGGCATGTAGTAACTTAGACTTGGTTCAAGTCTGTGATTTGTGAATGTTTGAGTGGAGTGAACGCAATGATTTGTATTTTGCTTTCATGTGAAACGCGCGCGTGAGTGGACGCGATGAGTAGGGTGAACGCGATGAGTGGAGTGAACGCTATACAGCGGAGTTTCATCCGGCAGAAACTAACTCACTACTGCGCAGACTCAAACGTGACGCATTCAATCGCTGGGAAAACCTGGCGTGAGCTGCCAAATTCCGGATAGGTTTGTACAAAATAGGAGAGACACAAAAGAAACTATTATAAATGATTTTATTTTTTTTAAATTCACCGACTTGAACCAAGTCTAGTAGTAACTATAAGTAGTCCATATATGTACATGTGTCTATGTTACTTGTATGTCTAGATTCCCACCCACCGCAGAGAGTCATAACGCAGCGTGATAACCAGCATGATATATGTTCGGGAGATGCATCACTGCACTAGTGCTCGATGTGATTTTTGTTCAAATGAATACGTTAGTCCCTAAAGATAGAGGAAATGGGTCTACAAAGCAGCTTTAGTAAGCCCTTTAAGGTAGAACGCGTCTCGTAAGTGAAAGACTTAACTTTTGTTCAAACTTACCTTAAGGAGTCTTTCAACTATTCTTTTTCAAAATCAAGAATAAAAATCGGGGGTCACCTTGCAAATTTTGGTACCAGAGAAACAAATTACCCAAGATTTACCGATATTTAAAATTCAAAATGGCCGCCATTCATGTGTGAACTCTATGAAGAAAAAATAAGATTTTCGAATTTCGAAAAACTGAGTCCGTGAAAAGTTTTCTTACGCCAAGAGTTTTAAAATAAACCCACAAATGGTGTATCAGAAAAGAAGTGTAAAAGTTTGAGAGTCCGAATATCTGTCACGGAGGCGCGTCTTACCTTAAGTACGTAAAAAGCATGGGAGCTGAGATCTTCAAGCATAAGTAGCTGTAGTTCGTATATACCGCATGCATGAGTGTCAGTGTCAAAATTGAAAATACATGTATTTATCATCTACATCTCTGATGTAAAGATGTAACACCGGATTTACATGCATGCAACTTCAAGTTTGTTTAAATGAAGATGCAAGTCCGAATAGTAAGAGCAAATATGGAAACGGTCAAAAACCGTTGAATCAAGAATCAATTATCTTGTGGTTCTACTCTAGAGTGAAACGGATCCATGATGTCCTACAGACACTACGCCTACACGATACCCAACAAATGAATATGGAAATATACATAGTTCCATGCATGTTTGCAATCATGGTTTTGCTTGAACCACGTTTCTGTCAAATTCTGGCTGTAGTCCATCTCAAGAATAATGCACTGACTCAAATTGGAACTTGCACGTGTACGTTTTCAGATTTATTCTTTCCTTTGAAGTATATAATGCCAAGGGAGCGTACGTCTTGTTTTCGAAAGTGCAGTCATTATAGAGGCGAGGCAGGTGAAAAAATCTGTAATGACTCCCATCTTTAACAGCTCGAACCACAATCCTTCATTCCGAAGCACTTCAGAGACACTGGTATTTTCTTTAAGATCATAGTGAGGACTGGCAACTCAGCAGATCCACACAACAGATTGGAAATAAGAGGGAGCTCCGATCACGACAACATATTGACTTGAATGAATGCTTTCAAAGACATGGAAAAGATAAAAGAGGAGACGGAACACACGGTGCACATCTGGGGAGAAAGACATGAAGCAATAATAACAAATATATTATTTCTCTGGTACCAATTAAAAGCCGTAAGCTATTCAGGGATAAGTAAAATCGAAGTGAAATCACAGCTGAACAAGTAGGAAACAACGAAAGAGAGAAGTTAATCATCCTTGAGTTGTAAATTGTGATGTTATATACTTCCATTATTTTTTATTTTGTTCATAAAATACACGTTCTACTCCCAAATCGTGTTGCGACGCCTGATGTTCAACTTGTTAGTCAAGCTCTGTTTATGTAAAGGTCTGATATTATTGCAGACAGCTAAACTTCTTCATTTAACAATAACATTTGCCCTGTGTACAAGGTTGACTCTGTAATATATATAATTGTGGGTTAACCGTTTGAAACACCAGCTGACAAAGCAGAAATTAACCATAGAGACTTTGTGTAATCACTAGAAAGCGTGATAGGCAAGGCGAAGGAACTCTTCTATTATAGGTGTAACTTTAACCGAGAGACCTCCACCGAGAAATACCGGGTTTAACAAGATTCTGCAAAAATTCCTCTGCGCATGTGCAAGAAACAAAAAAAAGACAAAAATGAGAAAAGAATGTATTTGAATATTAATGCCCTTGGTCTTCTTGAGAGAATTGTATTTTCCGGAGTCTACAAAACATGTCAACGATGAAAAATATTCCAGCAATACCACAAATGATACCTGAAACGGGAACCAATTGACGATACGCACTTGAACATGTTGAAACAAGAACAAGGAGACGATGTATACTGTTGACCTATCAGCATTGACGATGTATTTTAATTTGAAAATGGAGTCCCGAGCTCTGAATATATTTGATTTAGTTGTCAGCAATTGCCAGAAATCGGAGAATGGCCAGAGCTTGAAGACATTGTGAAGGAAACTACCAAGGACACCATGAACGCATTTCATGTTCTTAGACGATCTTATCCATTTTACAATATTTTGCTGCCATTTTTGCGAACAAGACAGCATGGATCGACCATTAATCATTCTCAATTAAATTTTTATAAATTTTTATAAATTAGAACAGTGCGAACTTCAATGATACGGAAAGTTAATACTTTTTGTTTGACAGCAAAAATGACCCAAAATCATGAAAAAACACGAATCAGAAAATAGGGAATTTTCAATGTTCCCCTGTACAGCATAAATAAAGCTCATGACCGTGTAAAGTATAGATGTTCATGGTCGCACTGTACCTGTTGATAATAAAAATACGTACACTAACCTCAAATTTGCACTACTTAACACCTGTGAATAGTTTCTTCGGTATAAAACAGTAATTTTGCCAACTATAATGATTTATAGCAGTTTCCTATACGCACACCCTCACAAGAAATATTGTCCTCTTATTGTCCCCTTATATCCTTCCACAGCACAGTTATTGCCGCATCGTCCTGTTGACATTAAATATTGCCCGATGAAGACATCTTCGTATTTGATAGTTGGTCAGTCGGCCGCAGCTTCACATATCCTAAATCCAGCCATACTACAGTTCGATTTGTTTAATTCCATATCTGAGCTAAACTAGAGTAGGGATGTATACAAGGATGTACAGCATTTCAAAAAATCCTCTTAGTGGGGAAGAGGTTTATAGTTATACTCGAGCAGGGATTTAGGTTCAGATGTTTTACGGTCATCGATCAAAACAGATGTCATTTGTGCGTTCTTATTCATTTATGTATGTTATCAACCTGACATGGATGAATAATAATTTTCAATATGTTTTCTATATATTTTTATATCACATTTTAAATAAATAAATCGTATTTATAATTTTATATTGATAAAATGAAAAGGCTTTATGAAATTTAAATATGATTGCTGGCGGGAGGGGCCCTAATGAGCTATTTCCTTATTGAGAAGATTTGATATACCGGTATTATAGTTGGATAAGGAGATTTTACAACATCACAGAGAGTACGTACAATTCTAAATACATTACTGAATGGAATGTGTTTTATCCGTCATTTGTTCAGAAACTGCACCACTATTTTCCTTTCAGGATTTCCCAGTGAATATTTACATATTTATTCAATAATATTTTTTATTCGTTCACCGAAGAAAATACGAATGATGTAAATGACCATGGTACCACGAATCAAAGACGATTAGGACACTGTCGTATTAATCCATACATTCTGTAAACCGTATTACTGTGCGAAGCAACACACCGGAAATGACTTGTAAAGTCTATGATATCCGTATGCTTGTCATTATCCAATAGCGTCCCCTATCTAGGTGGTTCATTTGATACCGAATACACATGTTGAGCCAGGAAAACTCATGGTTTCATCCTGGTATCGCATAAGGCGGTATTCACTAATACTGGTGGGGGGGGGGGGCTTTGAAACTTTAAGGGGTAGTAGAGGGGAGCTCACTGTATAAGGGGGGGGCATCTGTAAATATTTTGCGTCCCTATTTTTATTCATTTTCTGATTCCATAGTTCGGTAGGTAATTCAGTGAAAAGTGAATAACATTTTTATGTCATCAAACAGTTCTAATTAAACAAAATCTGGAACCATTTTATCTCTTTTAATGACTTTTATTTCTAAAAACTCTAAAATAGTCGGAAAGTTCATAGGAAAAACACCAAGTAGACTTTGTAACGGGACAGAAGCTGCAAAAAGTTGATAATCTTTTCAATATTTCTATACGATGTATTAAATACAGTTTCTTGCAGTCTCCCTAAAGCATGCTGAAACACAATGTTCAGTATGTAGGCAAAGCCTGTAAAGATAAACACTATTGTTGATAATTGAATTGGAGTCCAGACTGAAAGTCAATTGTCAATGATTAATGCACAGTACACATACACAGGCTGTGTTGGCAAGCTGAATTCTGGAAAGGTCAACATGCTGTAGGGAGAAGAACAGTTGATAATCTGAACACAAAAAATATTGTCAAAATTATCAAAGCTAATACATCTACTGCCTCGCTAGTGCCTAGGGCAGTGTCACTGTCACTGTAAACTAGCAGAGACAGAGAAAGCTCTGACGCTGATATAGTGTCACAGTTAGAATTCCTTAAATCGGACGATGGTATGATGAATCACGACTAGAGCAAACAACGAGTACACGTCCATCTAGTACCACGTAATACGAACAGACATTTTATGATGTTTATTTGTCTAATTTTGGTTATTCTGTAATGCTTTACACGTCAGCATTTTACTCGTCGTCAGCATCTTTAATTTAAGAAAGTGACCTGATTGTACACGTGTAAGAAAAGTATAAAAACTGAGCGTTGAAAGGATCAGGGAGGAGAGGTTCTTGAGCAATGAAGAAGTAATAAACCACATTATCGTTGATACCCGACACCTTGGTTGACTGTCTCTGGTTCCTGAGAAAGTTCCCTGTGAGGCGAGTTTTGTACTTAAACCCAAATTTACGTCACTAGTTGCTGCTAATTCCCTATTGTAGCGCGCTCTACCTATAGCGACTGAGTGACGAAAGACGTAACAATTCAAACAATCCATAACATTCAAATTCAAAGGAGTTTTTAGCTGAGTTCCCCACCTGGTGCTGCGTTAGTTGTAAACAGGAAACAAGACAAAAAGCCCGTTTACTTGATTATCAGCCAAGGGAATCATTTTCCACTGAAAGCCGAGACCGTCGACGCTTTACTCAACAGAAAACATCTTCGTATTGTATCCTTGGTTCATGAGACTAATCTCTAAACAAGACTGGGTAAAATGTCTTCTGGAGATTATGCGAAGACAACACAAAACTGTTGACCTACCATTTCAAATTTAAGACGTCAAAAAATTGAAAAAACCCCGAACAAATTATAAAACTCATTTAATTTGTCTGAACGTATCGGTAGCTTATAAAATACCGATCCCAAAGGCGCTCAACTTCGCAAACTTTACGAAATATGTCCAGAATGTGCAGAAGATAGAATTCCTCATTGCCAGCAAAAAATCCAAACTAGATAAACACATAGAGAAATGGTGAAAATATTTACAACTAACTGGTCCACAACAATGACTTGTTATTTTCACTGATACATTGATCATATTGTAATATTACTTTGTTGATATTTCTGAGAGTAATGAGTAATGCGATTGTTGTTTTTTCGTTTATGTGACTCGAATAAAAATCTTATAAAAAATACCGGTACTGCATCATCAATGCAGACATGCGCATGCGCAGGACTGCCATCGTTTCATTTTTATGAAAAAGGAACAATATCTTCTGTTGAATATTGTAAAATGTGAAGATCTAGTTTTATCATGAAATCACCCTTTTTCCTTCTTTTTTGAAAATAGCGAGAAGCATTGGACGTAATCAAATTACCCAAAGTGTGTACGAGGATTGTACAATATCAAAGCATTACTGGGAGCAAATTTACGTATGTCTCATACTGCAAAACCTTAATTTCGAACATGGTTGAATAATAGTTATGGCATCATACGCTTAGAGTAATACAATTGGAATGATTTGTGTTTGCATGACAAAATGTATAACGTCACTCGCGTGGAAAATACGTCATGGAAGATGAATGCTCCAAAAGTTGAAAGAACGTACGGTGATCGAGTAAAACAATTATAGGAACACGGTGACTACGATCGGAAAGATATGTCTACGCCTGGAACAACTTGGGCCCAACCAGAAAAAACAAATTTGTAATGTAAAAATCTAGTAGAATAGTACGGTTGAAAGTATCAAATGCTGCTGAAAGATAAGGTAAAACCAAGAAATCATTGCATTTTTCATAGAGGGCAAGCAAAATGTCATTTGAAACCTTCATAAGAGCAGTTTCGGTACTGTGTCCTGGCTTGTAGTCAGATTGCATTTTTTCATCCAGTGAAATGCAACTATACATTGTGCAATCTTCGATAAAAATGACAAATTAGAACTGGGCAGAAGGTTTTGAGAGTTTTGTGATTTAGAGATGTTTTTGAGACGGGGTTTAACAGAAGCTAACTCAAAATCGTCAGGCACAACACCAGTCTGCATAGAGTCGTTGAAAATCTTGGTAACATGTGGTAAAAGATAATTTACAAGAATAGAGTTCTTACAGACATTTGTGGGTACGGTGTCTAAGAACAAGGAAGTTGATGGCGAAGCGGTAAGAAAGTTGATTGCGAAGAACAAATTATGCTATCAATTTTACCAGCAGTTGTGGGTTTACATCAAGTTTACACGCAGCATGTGGTTCGGTGGCAGGCTTTGAATGTTGATAATCAGAAATGCTATACCTAAAGTGTTAAATTTGTGAACAAGTAACTTAACTCGGTCTAGAAAGAACTTAGCAAATTCATTTGCTAGTTCTCAAGTATCGTCATGTTTTGCTAGGGGAACAGAAGTGCTCATGGCCAAGTAATCGTCAAACAACTATTGCCAAAGAGATCAATCGTTCTTTCTTGGCAGCTTCTACAAGGAGAACGATATAAGTCCGACATGATCTGTAAATTTAACGATGTATTTCCACCCTCAATTTTCTTTACACACTCTCCCTCTGTCTTCATTCTGTTTTTCCGAGCCATATGATGATGGCATTGATAATCCAGGGAACCCACTTTCTGCCTGTAGGACAACACTTACAATAGGAACGTGACGATCAAATGTATCCGAATTCTATTGTTACACAGTTGCATTTTGCTGGAAATTCCATCAGTCTTTTCCAAACAAACGGACGGAGAAAATTCCGATGCAAAATGGTCAGCAGAGAAATATTTCCTGTTTCCTGAAATAATAAATCTCCGGTTGTTTGTCACATGAAAGTGTAACGCCTTAAAATGATGACATTTTGACCTTTTACCGATATTTAGGATTTTATTACTTTAACCTTTTACCGACTTTCATAACTTGTATAACTACTCTTTCACGTTGTAAGTACACGAGTGACATTACGTGCAATGAACGTATGTCACATGAAGTCAAAACGTGATATAATTGTGGATGAAATGTATAAAAGCTGATGATTTTGATAGTTCGAGGAGGATCTGAGAACTTTAGGGAGAGTCTTTGCTGATCGATAATTGTATCCTGAGTACGGACTTGGTGCCGCTCTGCCTTAGTAATAAAGATCTGAAGTGGTGAGTTAAACTGATTACTTGGTGTACGTTCCAGTTACTGAAAGTATTACGATTCCCCGTAGTACCTCTCGATTGTGTGACTTTGAGTGAGTGACGATCCATCGACGACTACAAGTTACGAAAAGTCAGTCGTAACAAAATTAATCATTGGGGGGAGAACAGTAACTGGAAATGGTCAGAAATGATGACGATAGGTTCAACGCGAACGTCGACGATGATGTTATCGTCAGCATGAGTAATGATATGGCCAATAGTGTGACCAACAAAATATGCTGGACCAGTAATCACTTGGCATATACTAAATGAGTCAATAATGTCCCGATATTTTTGGGTACTTGGGTCGTCAAAGTAAAGGTTAAAGTAACCAGCGATAGCAAGCGGTGAGTTGTCTGTGAGATGACAACACAGGAAAGTAATGAAAAAGTCGACAAAATCACTTGCGCTGAAACCATTTGTTTTATTTGGAGTTGGACGGTATACTTGACAGTGTAGATAATGTGACATGGAATTGTGGGTTCGTTATACAGACCTCCATTATTTCCATTGATGTGATATAGAGTCTGCAACTGGATGCAGTGACACTGACAGTGACGACTTGAAAATTTTTGCTATGCCTCCCCAACGGCCTTTGCGCGGGATAATAAATGATGCTGTAACCAGGTGGAAGGGCTTCTGTGATGACTGATGAGTCACTCTGATCATCACGTAGCCATGTCTCAGCAAGCAACAAAACATCTAGGCGAGAGTCTCGCAGATATTCACGTACAGCACTACGTGGACAATGAAGGAGCACTGTAAATTTTTCTGATGCTGACAAGTCACTGATGGTTGTAATGGAGGCGAGCACAGATTAATCTTAACGAGGCTGCTGAAGTTCATACGATGATGCTTTAGTGATAACACAGTAACCCAAAACTGCAAACTGTATCAGGGCCTCTCTATTAAAACGTAAAAGAGTGAGTACTTCTGACAACACCAGCAAAATCGTTTGGATGGTAACCGTCGCATATTGTAACGGTCATGCATACCGAGAGGGTTCTCTATCGTCACGTGACCCCATCGAAAAGAAGCATTGAAATGTCTTTTCACGCGTGAGCAGCAATAAAGCATGAGCTTTCCACGCTACCACAAGAAAATTAACAAAAATTAATGGAAAGAATTTATTAAAGAACTTGCTTCTCCTGTCTATTGTTCACAGATAGGTTTGCCATCATCGAAACCCAAAATTGTCAGTCTCGGAAAATGTACACCTAATCACAAGCAGAAATAATATGATAATCTTTCAATCATATTTCAAAACAACTGAATATGATACATTACAAATTTATGCTTATTTCCAACCAAGAAATAGTGCCACGATATCTGCACGTAATGTAGATCCGGGTTCGACTCCTGGTACGAGCACCGATTCTTTGCAAGAAAGATAAAATCAGTTTTTCAAAGTTCATTTCTAGAACACGAAAGATAAGCATGTTCCAACGTCTACCAGAGACGAGTATTTTTCACTTGGAAAAAAGCAATAATAAGTAGCAACCTTTGCTGTCGAAATAACTCAGTAAAGGTTTAGAAATGACAATATGAGAGTCTGAAATATAAGCTCTGCTAGGAATATCAAAACACAGACGTTTCTGGGTGTAAAGATTGAGCCCCTCATTTGATGCTTAGACAAAGACATAGGAATTACAATCACAATTGTATTGCTTGTTCTTAAAAGGCTTCCACTCTTAGTATTCTCGGTTAAATGAAGTGTCAAGATTTCTACCTTAGGGTATGCGCCTCGAAAGTGAAAGACTTAAACTTTTGCTCAAACTTTCCTCAAGGAATATTCCATCCATACTCTTTCAAAATCAAGAATAAAAATCGGGGGTCACCGTGCAAATTCCGGTACTAGAGAAACAAATTACCACAGATTAAAGTGATATTTGACATTCAAAATGGACGCCATGTCTTAGTAAACTCTTTGAAGAACAATAATATTTTCGATTTTTCGAAAAATTAAGATGCTGACAAATTTTCTGATACCAAGAGCTTTAAAAT
This sequence comes from Ptychodera flava, assembly GCF_041260155.1. Taxonomy (NCBI): domain Eukaryota; kingdom Metazoa; phylum Hemichordata; class Enteropneusta; family Ptychoderidae; genus Ptychodera; species Ptychodera flava. Next base: position 7,965,137 of record NC_091940.1, read on the forward strand.
AGGCACCCCACAAGTGGTTAGATCAGAAAAGAATTGTAAAACTTTGAGAGTTTGAATATCTGTCCCCTACGCGCATTCTACCTTAAATTGTTTGTGTACTGTTAAGAGGTAGATCTCATGGTAATCTATGGACTTATCATGCATTTTCAATAAATACAAAGATGGAATAATAGAACAGAACAAAAGACAGTCTGATAAATAAATAAATACATAGATAAATAAATAAACAAATAAATAAATCATTTATTTTTGTTGCTAATACTTTGCTTTTATACTTCTAGCAATGAAAAAAGGTAGTGAAGAGTCTATGTTATCGGTCTTGCCCACGAAAATACATTAAATACATAAATACATAAATACATTTTGCGTAAATCAGTGCTACAGTGCATGCAAAAAAAATAAAACGTCAAACTTTGGAGATTTCCATTGATATTTTAGTGGCAGGAAAAGTGGCAATCAATGGTATATTATACTTTTCTATCATAAACGTTTTCTGTCACGTGATCAGATACCCTTGAATTGTCTTACCCACTTTAATCTCAATCGTTCAAGGAACAACTTTAAAAAATAGGCCCACGTTGGGGTAATTTGAATTGAATTGTTTCGGATTCTGCAAGCCTAAAATAGTTTGTTGACTTGTATCTCAACGGATCCTGTTTTCGGAATTTGTCATTAAAGGGGAGAGGGTGTCTTCAAAACAGAACTATGGACGATTCCTTCACAGGTTGATCTTGGCTCGTCGTTGGATGTTGTTCGTTTTTGGCCCATTTTCCTTCAGAAGTTCGCTGCTTGCTCGTGGAAGGGTCCTCTGGCAGTGGAACAGAGGTGCCTACAGTTATGACACCTTCTGCACTAACCAGCGTCGGCGTATCCAAGTTGGTTTCAGACACTTCATTTGCTGGAGCAAAAGGACCCCCTTCACTCTCGTGGACATTCGATTTCTTTTCGAACTTCACGAGTTCTTTATACTCCGGTTGCTTGGGTTTGATCTCGCCGATGAACACTCCGTCGCAGTTGTAGAGTAGCCGGGAGGATCCCATTTGAGGAGCAGCCGACTGGTTTGCGGTGTTTGCCACGGTTCGCACGTAATATTGAGGCGTTGGAACTTTTGACCGCTTTCCACAACAGCGGCAAAATAACCCCGTAAATTCTGTCCTGTACTTTCTGCTGCACAGCAAGTAGATGATCGGATTCATCATGCATGACGACTTGGCGAACATGGTAGGGATGACGTATGTACCACGTGACATATCACTATGGTAAACTGACAAGATACTCACTACGGCGTATGGCGTCCAAACGATGACGAAACTGGCAACCATCACCATGCACATCTGGAATAAAAATGACAGGTTCACATTACCGGACAGTGATCGTGAAGATACTCTCATGTTAGATGACTGACATATTGCTCATTTTATCTGATTTCTCAAATGCAGCTTCAACACCATAACGTATCTATTCTGTCCCTGATATGATACATCAATAGTCGATGGCGTCCGTTATTTCCTTACGAATGACAGTTTAATTAAATTACTTATAACAACCCAAATGTGAATGAAATGCACAGGCAGATATGTCATTCGTTGACGGACCAGGATTTGCTTATATTTCTATTTGTCTGTCCGACTCTTTGTCTTATCGATATCCTTGGATATATCCTTGTTGTGAAGGTGCCATGTAAGTCTGACAGCTTGCACAGTTACGGGTAGTTCGATATACGGTAGATCTTTCAGACACTGGGCTATCTTAATAAGGTCCCTAACGCCTTCAGATTGACCAGATTATGACCAGTACTACTTCATGAAAATCTCTATTTGACGATGAACTACAAATTTTCAAAACGGTTGAATAGTATAATCCTATGGTTACTTAGTGAAATGAAAAACAAACAAACAAACAAACAAACAAACAAACAAACAAACAAAATTTACCTTATAATATACCCTCCAAGAGATAGATTGGCAAGAAGATGGATCAGTAATAGGTAGATGGATATGCGGATAGAAATAAAGTTTGGTGGCAGGTTCGGTTAGCAGAAAGGTAGCTTGAGAAATCTCGCTCAGACTTACCAATGAAACGTTATAGTCCGACTTTGGCAATGGGACGATGCGTTCTACCTGGCGACCCATTGGTTGTTTATATGGGTTAACCTGATTGCTTCGTTTTATAACTTTGGTGTAGCACCAGACCAGTATAACAAGATGGATACCAAAGCAGAATATGATGGTGCCCCAGATGTATGCAATGTCTGACAACGACCGTCCATACCAATCTATGCTGCATGATGTGCCGAACGGTTCGTAAGTGTAACCACACCAGCCGAAGAGAGGCGGCGTTGTCCACAGTAACCCATAAGCCCAAACTCCTAGAATTGCATATACTGTTCTCTTTCTGGTAAGCTTGTGCTCTGAAAATGTTGAAACAAATCAATATAAGCTTAAGTTGTGTATGTAATTGTGTATACGGTGTAAAAGTAAATGTATCTCAGCACAAAAGAAACAAAACAAAAACAAACAAGAAACAATAAGATCAGTGACCGCATAATAAATAAAAATTAAATACAAGAGCCATACGTTTCTGGTAACTCAACCTATTTGAAACCCTAACTTTTTTCCTCCTCATTTTCAAGTCTCGCATGATTTTTCGGACGTTTGCTGTTTTTGATAGGTCACACTGAAATAAAAATTAAAAATCAAAAAAGTTCTCAACCGACCAACCATATTTCAAGAAACTTGTTAGCGGAAGCACACATTATTTTTGTCCTTACGCCTTATTCACAGAATATTTCGTGAATATTAAATTGAATGATTGTCTGTTTTTTCGTGAAACGATAGAGACTTTTGCATCGCCTAAATGAATAATGCATTTTGTTGAAAACCATAATATACATGGGCCAACTTACTATACGCAGGGAGGCAGACTGTTATGTAGCGGTAAATGCCGATGACCGCCAGTGTTGAGATTGTGCTCATTGAGAGGATAAAGCAGAAAAAAGCGTAGATCTTGCAACCGACGTCTCCAAACATCCATCTATTTGCGTAGCTCGATACAGTGGCCTCCGGGTAGCCGAAGATTGAAATACCGAGATCACTTGCAGTCACGTTGATCAGGAGGATGTCAAAGCCTTGCTTTCGGAACGTTTTACCTCTAATGAAAACGACAAGAGCTGATGCGTTCAAAAACGTTGCAAACAGTCCTGGTGGGAAGAAGGAAAGAAATATGCCATAGGAGAGTTGCCTTTGACGGTCTGGTAAATTGAAAATAGCCAGTTGTTTAGTTTCTAATACAAGAGGACCTCAGTTTGACATCACGACCTATCAACATTTTGAAGGGTCTGGGGTCTGACAACTATTCAGTGTACGACAAAGTCAAGTAAACGCTGAGTAATAACCCCCTTCAAAATCTAAGATCTTGCAGTATTCTTTTCAGATCAGGAGGAAAAATAGAATAGTGCAAAAAAGGCCATAGTTTTCTAAAACCACTTGAACATAAAGACCATACTAATATTGAACAAAATGTCACAATCGGGGGTTCTAAACCGTTGCATTCAAAGAGGAAGTAGAGTTCGAGCTACCGGTACTACCTGGATGGTTGTACTAACGTGACTGAAGTATGTATACGATTTCATTGCAATGTTTAATGCCAATGACATGATCGCGGTAACTTGATCCAGACGCTTATTATCAATCAATCAATCAATCCCCTTCTCATCGCAAAAATTCACAATCTGTACCACTAGTACAGAACTTTGCGAGAAATTTGCGAGAAATGGACACTTTCTCGCTTTTTGCGAGAAGTAAGCGAGAATACATAACTTTCTCGCAATAACTTAGCGAGAATTTAATTTTCTCGCAATCAGCTGGCGAGAACTGTGTTTTCTCACTCAGCATCTGCGAGAAACTGAATTCTCGCAATCAGTCAGCGAGAAATTTGTTTTCTCGCTTTGCATCTGCGAGAAATTGTATTCTTCTGTGTAAGCATTTCACAAAAATTTCACAATTTCTCGCAGATGCATGCGAGCACAGTTCTCGCAGCTTGATTGCAAGAAAGTATGTTTTCTCGCTTACTTCTCGCAATACAGCGAGAAAGTGTCCATTTCTCGCAAATTTCTCGCAAATTTCACAACTGTACGATGTTAGTTGAAACTACCCAATGGATTATTCCATCTCAGAAAGTAGTCAAATAATAGAAAATATCTAACAAAGCATTCAGAAGACTCCGAACACCCCTGTCCCTATTAATGGTACTGTCCCATGAAGAGCGCTTCACTTTATTTCATTTTAATGAACATGAATTCTCTGGTCGAGAAAACATCCGCCCGTCTTCCTTCTGTCTGCCATAAGAAATGTTACTTCTGGATGTTAACATTCGTCTTTTGTTATAATGTTTATTTCGGTAGTTTGATATCATTGGCCATCAACGACAACGTCAACAACGAGAATGAAATTAACCAATCATCGTTACGGTTAATGTCACAGTCTCCGCTGGATCAAGTGTTTTTGGAAGCTGTTGTTCTCTGTTTAGACCGTAACATTTGTGCCAGTCAGTCATTAGCGCAATCATTAATTGGCATGTCAATTAGCATACATAGACATTTATGCAATTGTGCTTAATTATCCCAGAAAGACTGATTTAGTCTGCTAGGATGTGTCAGTTAATTAACTGAAGACACACAGAAAACCATAACAGAATGACCGCAGGGCAGCTGCGTTTGATCACATCACGACGCAAATCGACTTACACAGTATATCGTTATTGTATGATTTTATAAAATATTTTCGTTGGTGTCCGAGTAGCGGATCCAAACATTGGGGAAGATAACACAATGGACGCCAGTGGGCGATGTTGGATCATAGTCATACCCCTGTACGAAGGTTTGAATAGAATCTTTGCGGGTATGTCCAACTAATAGCTCTGGGTATGAAAATGTAGCAACAAAATGGCCTCCCGGGAGCAATATTCGATCTCATCCCGACACAGATTAAAATGCGTATGTATGTAGCATGGTACACTGCATCATTTTTCCGCAGGAGAAATTGGAGGAGGGGGTCGTAACAAAGCACTAGAGTCCTGGGGGCATAGAAAAATCCAGAGTACTAATTGAACACAAAACGACTTGTAATCCTGCCACTTCTCAATATAATCTGTTCTCGTAAATTTCCAGTGTTTCTATTTACTGTAATTGAAATTCCTTTCTGATTTGTCAGTTACATTGATGCTGTCATTGTCAAGAATTCCTAGAACGCCTCATCAGAGTCACTACAGTACGTTTCTTATCAACCTGACGAGTTCAGTGGAAAATACGAAACAGCGATGACTGGCTGTCCCCTACTTGATAGGGATTCAGTTGATAAAAATGGCCTGTGGTCTTAACAGGAAACCTAACATGGTGCCACAATATTCTACTACAACTTCACATGGCGAGCTTGTTCGATGAAAGTGGATGGGATATTGTAAAGGACTGGATGAGCTTTGAGGATATTATCAGGGGGTACCTATTTAAGAAATTGAAGTGTGGATGTGAAAACTGCAGCTGTGACGGACTATGCTCTCAGCAACTTTGGTTCATCAATTGTGTATGCAATGATCATTTTTAGTGCTTCAGTCACATGTTTTTTCTTCAATCTCTTTCCTTCCTGGGGTGCGTTAAATTCCCGATTAATTGACATATTGAATGGACAAATACAAGATAGATTGGACAACATCTGAGAAAAAAGTTTGTTTTGATATCTTTGTTTTGATGAAATAACTATATTTTCTTCTGATGAAATTGTCAGATGGTGTGTGAATGAATATATGGAATGCATGTATGTATTGTGTGTATGGAAGGTGGGGGATGGAAAAACTCCATTAATTTCTGAGGGGCATATTCTTTTGCCATTATTTCCTAATAGAAAATCCTCCCCCTGGAAGTAGTATCTGGACACTCCCTGCGTAGATTGTGTTATTTACACAGAATTCATCCCCTGCAAGTGTGCCTGACTTCTATCTGATAAAATGACTGGTATCAATAGGCACTTAATTGTGCAATACAATGTATTCAGTAAGATTAGGTCATTGGAACAGTGAATAGACATCACGCTGTGACTACTACTGCATAAGCTGACTCTTTGTGTAACCACAGTCCCTCTATGGTGTCCGTCCCTCCCACCCACTGGATGGACTGTGGTGTATTAAACATACGTTTTGCCACGGTCCCTCCACACACGTATGTGGAGGGACTATGGTTTTGCATATTTGCGATACAAAGTTAGTTGTGTGTGTGTGTGTGTGTGTGTGTGTGTGTGTGTGTGTGTGTCTGTCTGTCTGTGTGTCTGTCTGTCTATCTGTCTGTTTGGTTTTCTACGTTGAAAAAGATGACATTTTCTAAAAACTCAATTTCCAGTCGATCTCTATAATTTTCTGTAGCGAAATTGGAAAGTACAGAAAAATTTACAATATGCCAAACTGAATGCAAAAAATCATTTTTTTGCTCGAAGAAAGATTGAAGCATGCTCCATTATCTTTAGTAATGAAAATCACTTCTTTTCAAGAATTTGTACTCGAGGACGAGGCGCCTTCTTCTTTGACGGAAAATAAATCCTACGTTGCTTCTGAGTAGCATATGCCGAGAAGCGACAATTAAGCCTTGCCATTTTTAAACAAGTCGACAGGGATTTTACTGTCGTGTTTCTGGCAAATACAAACTAATGAACGTCCACCTGAGACGAAATTACTTCCTAACATAGTTTCGAATGCTTCTGAAATAATTGGAATCAACACGGAAAAAACCAGTGCATATTTACAGCCCACAAACCGGACGATGAGAAATGTTGAACTTCACTCATACAACATAAGTGATTTTTCATCCATCAGGCTGGAGTTCAATGCTGTGTTACGACACTGTTTACGCTCAGGTATTGCAGTAGATCTTAGATTCGTAGGTTTAACAGAGCTACGTAAATTGTCTTTACAATCGTGTTTGGTTAATGACAATGTTCAATTTTCAGGGTTAGTCTAATTCAAGAGCCATGGGCCGCATGCCATATTTCACGGGCCACGGATTCACGTTCTGCATTTTCAGCAGATTCAGCTACATGTTGATGAGTGACAACCATTTCTTGATTATCATTTGACGCGGTTTCATTTCAGCTGACGTTGGGTTTGAATAGATAATCGACCTTGTCACCTTTTGAGCTTGAGGCGTTCTAGTCTAAACAGTCATCACTTGCCTGTATAGTATCACAGTTCCCTGTGATCTATTCCGCTCTTGGACTATGCGCCCCATAGACGTGTGTGCATATGCTTGAGAAAAACCGTTTTTTTTCTCGCTTATGTACACACGTCTATTGGGCGAATAGTCCCAGAGTTATTCAGAGTGACTGTGATAGTATTAGTCTCGCATGCCAGACCTCGAACCTGCATGCGGCGCGAGCGGCAAAGCTGCGAGTAACCGCAGGTTATCCTTAACCTGCGGTTACTAATACTCGCCGCTCGCGCATGCAGGTTTCGAGGTCTGGCATGCGAGACTAGTATAGTATGTGCATTTCACGTTGCTGGTCAGGTACCGAACACTGCCGCCGTGATGCAGAAATCTCATTGCACGCCTTTCTTTCTCAACTTAAATAAAGGTATTTATGCTCATCCTATATGATTTGATGCTGATTTCTGGTTTCATGTTGAAATAAACAAGGGACTTGGTAATTACCGATTAAAGTCTGGATTGCAAAGGAATTAGCTGGGTAATTGGCGTACCTGATGATAATATAGATGCAGTAGCCGTATAGCAAACATCAGGTGTAAGTCTTTGCCATTATCTTGTATACGGTGTAGAAGTGAATATTTTAGCACAAAAAACAAAAAAAACAAAGAAGCAATGAGGTCAGTGACCGCATTATGAAAAATTATATACTAAATTAGATTACCACGGAGTTATAGTACCTAAACGTAAATTTAAGCGAACATGAATCTATTTCTAGCTTAAGCTGCAGAACGTGAATCGTATTCCGTGAAATTTGACACTTTGGTACGCGGCACTTGGGCACATCGTTCTTTAATTAGGTTTACCCAAAGCTCCGTGTCCTCTGTATATTTCTTACAAGATCTCAAAGTCAAATAAAAAATGTCTTGATATGAGCATAAACATTAGTAGACAGTGGGTCTCTCGAGTTTTCGGGACGGATGTTTTCAAAGTCACATGAAGCTAATGATTTTTCGTTGACTTGTGAAGGTAATTTCCTGTTGAAAACACGGTTCCTCATAGGTAGATGTACATAGTAGATATCGGCACCTTGCCTAATCGATGATAAAATCCAATTAACCCGTTTTCAGATGATATTACCGACAAAGCTGTTGTGATTCAGGTCAATTTTGAGTTCAAGACAATAGATCTTATTTTTAGCGATACTAGGACTCACAAGAGCCGATTGTACATGGAACCGGAATAGGCAGAAATGATCAATGGAAAGCCCCCTCCCCGGCACGGCAGTTGTCAATCACTCTATCAAGAATGATCCCTCCATTGTGAAACGCCTATGGTGTCTGTGTCACTGGTATTAAACCTTTTTTGGGCGAATCTAGTTTCATGATTCGTCTGTTTGAACTAAAATGTGCGATTTCGATGTAACACAAGAAGAACTTATTGCAATAGTTGATCTTGAAAAAGATGAAGCCATCATTCTGGTATAAGTGTCATGCAAATAACTTTTGAAAAAACTATGGTTGGAACAGATTTTACGAAGATCTCAGTGCCGCGTCATACTGGCCTAGCGTTTTTGACACTAACCACTGGCAACTTGCAAACTGCGCTTGTTTTTGAGATCAGTTTGTATGAACACACTTTTTCGAGAGTAGGACGGGGTGAAAGTGCCCAATAATTTCTAATGTTACCTATAGAGAGAAAGATACGTGAAACTGCAGGGGTGTTTCTTATATCTATAGATTTTTAAGTTTCGCCAGTTTTCTTACTTATTGCGCAGACCAACCTATTGGATAAACTACACGACGAAAAATCAATGAAATATTCTTACACATACCGAGTAACGTCAAATAGATCGCCACACCATAATATTCCCACACAAGCAGGCGTAATGTAGGTTGCTCGCTCATCGTCAGTTTTGCAGTTCTGGCCACTTCCCTCGCTGTGCGAAATTTTCTGAGTGATATCTATTCTGGTTGGTTCGCCAACAGTCCCTCCATCACCGAGTCGTACATTGTAGTAACTAATTATAGGCAAGTCTCATAACTCGGTTTGTAATTGTTTCCGTAACCTCTAGAAATATGAGGGTTGTATTCGACATGGATTTAACGTATCTATAGCTGACAATGGATTTGATCAGCAGGACGCCTGCAGGGAAACACTGCATGATGATAAAAGATCACGTGTATCGTCAACAAGAATGAGCCTGTGCTAGGGATTGGGTAACAAAATTCTGTGCGTCACCACTGTTCCTTATGAAACCGTCTACATCTTTGAATTATGGGTAGAAGTTACACAGTTCACCACATATCAATGAGATAGCGACAAAGGCAACGGTTAAACAAGGGAAATCTGTTAATCCCTCGTGCCCGCAGAACCCTGTTGACTGTCATAGTTCGCGCGCATACACTTGATAGTTACTGGTATTATCACTATTTAAGTCCAAGGTTCGAATGCATTTATCTCAATAAACGCACAAATTGGAATTTAAAAGTCAATTTACACTGTTAAGTGAAGGAATGGAAGCACCAGTTCTAATAGATTAAGGGGGCATATGCATATGTTCGACCCCGGTTGTAGACACGATATATGAAACCATCGCGAAAATGGTCATGACCATTAATTTATTTTTCGCGATGGTTTCATTTAATTTGTCTAAAACCTTGGTCGAATATATGCATGGTCACCGATTTATTCAGTTTCTTTCAACATGTCAAACACTATAAGTAGTATCTTGCATCAAACGAAATACATGAACCAGATATGAACTGAAAATGCTCACGTGTTTCATTATATATTGCATTTATGTGCAAGTTTGAACCTTTGCTACATGCTTTGCTACATTTAAAGTGTTATGATCAACACAATGAATTTCACCACAGATCAATTCTAAAGGTCATTAAGTATTCAAATATGTAATTAGCTGAAATAAAAATAACTAATTTCTTTGAGTACTGTCATTGTATCACAATATAGCATGTGTAATTACCTTTGGTCAAGTCCTTCAAGCTCTATATGCCAAACCGTGAAAGCTTGTTAGCTATTTATGCAAATTATGAATTAGCTGACATGAAAATGCAAAATGACTTTCAATACTGTTATAACCTGGTATAATGATCAATGTACACAGCATGTTTCGCCAAATTTTATCAAGTAAATGCCAGTATATATCCCTAATTTGGAAGGTTCATTAAATATGCATATTGGGAATTGGCTGAAAAAAAATGTCAAATGACTTTCAATAATCTTGTATCATAGTATCTTTAATGTACATAGCAAGTTTTGCCAACTTTGGTCAAGTCAAAACAGATAATATCGCTAATAAATGCGGGATATCGGACCGCAGGCGGGCGAAGATTGCATTATAAGCGCGCCAACCCAAACTCACTGCATGGACATCACATTACGAAATCGAAGTCCAAAGTCAACTACGTCATTGTTAGAATAAGAGAGGTTTTCCATCACACGGGAGCATACCACCACAAATTTTGCACAGATGGCGTTGCACTGGCATTGAAAAAGGGTGCATGGGAGCATGGAACGCGGGCAGTTTCCCTCGCTATGGGTAGGAAATGCATTGAGCAAGACACACTTCCGGGTTCGCAAAAAAACGAGGATTCGGTTCGCAAAAAACGAGATCCCATTTACGGGGCGCTCAAATATAACTATTTGCTGTGATACATAGCAGAGGCGTATATGTTTGTGATGCTGAGAATAACATCAGTAAATAAATGACGGGTTTTAAAAGTTGACGTTTTTTGCGATGAAACAGACTTCTGAAGGTAGCTCGCTTGGGGAACACGTCATCCCGGCCGCTGTCCGCTTTGACCCCAGTAATTCACACTGGTTTTGGTCGGCCCCAGGTACCCAAGTCACTTCGACCCCGTCACACTTTTGCCTACACACTACGGGTTTTTTGGCAGCCAATTTGTTTCACGCGTAGTCGTCCTAATGAATTATTCATGAGCCCACTACGGCAGCGACACGCTGTCTCATGGACGTTGACGCCGTCAGAAATATATACGCTATTGCCGCCGTTTCACGCTAGCATTGTCCTAAAGATTCTCTAAATATATAGTATACATATACATGAAAACGTATATGTAAGTATTTTACTTACATATAAAATAAATTACGAAAATTCTGCCAAAATTATGCTGACACAGACAAGCGGTTATGTCCGAATCGCGTACAGCACCACTGCTAATTAAGCCCTGAAACCAATTCGTACAAGAAAAGTAAGGCGTAATTTTAAAATCGAAAACGATACGATTTTTGTTACGATGAACATCCGAAGACTGTGTCTTTTCTTTCATTTCGTGCGAAAAATGAAAAAATTGAACCGGCGAGTTTTAGGTATTGCAAGTGTGGATGAATGATACGAAAAATTCCCATAGTAAACAATGGTTTTTGCGCCGTCGTCGGTACCTTGTGGTCGCTTGCTTCAATTTTTTTAGGGACCTTCAAATTACAGGGGGGGGGGGGGGGGGGGGGCCGGGGGAATTTCGGGAACACCTGTACCGAAAAATGTGACCCTCCCTCCAATCCTCCTATCTAAAATGTGACCCTCCCCCTTGTCCGACATTCTAAAACTTGACCCTCCCCCCCAACCACTGCGGTATTCTCCCCGGGAATAACTAAAACAGTATCAGCTAATTTACATAACAATTGGTTCAATTGTTATGTTAGGGACAAATTACAGAGGGGAGGGCTGGTGTTTTTGGAGGGACAGTCGCAATTTATCACGCAAGAAATTTTGAAGAGATATGGTATTTCATACAGTTTAGGGAGGGTCACCATATTTTGTGTAACTATAAGTAGGCAAGATGTAGCTGATTTAGTGCTTCATCCAAAAATATCAAATCATAATACATGGAATCTATCAGGCAAATTATTGACAATTTACCCCCACAAAACATGCTATATCTGTATTTTATATATGTTTGATAATGTATTTAAATGTACTTTGCTTGAATAGGGAAGTAAAATGAACATTTGTGTAGAAGAAATTGCTATCCATGGTGTTTATGATGAAATTATGAATAGTTTTTTCCAATACAAAAATAGGTAAATCTTTGCATTTGTGTACTCTTGATTATTGTTATTAATTTTCTTGATTAGACTAGAGTGGTTACAAGTCTATGGTTGTGTAAGAAATTTGATTTTGGAATTTCACCAAATGTCATTCAATACACTATGCATTGGGGTCTATGATGAAACTATGAATAATTTTTTTTCAGTACAAAATTAGATAAATCTGTGCATTTGTGTATGCTTGATTATTAAGATTATTGTTCTTGATAAGACTAGAGTGGTTACAAGTCCATGGTTGTGCAAGAAATTTGATTTTGGAATTTCACAAAAATGTCGATTCACTAACCATTGGGGTCTATGATGAAACTATGAATAATTTTTTTCAGTACAAAATTAGATAAATCTGTGCATTTATGTATGCTTGATTATTAAGATTATTGTTCTTGATAAGACTAGAATGGTTACAAGTCCATGGTTGTGCAAGAAATTTGATTTTGGAATTTCACCAAAATGTCGATTCACTAAGCATGGGGTCTATGATGAAACTATGAATAATTTTTTTTCAGTACAAAATTAGATAAATCTGTGCATTTATGTATGCTTGATTATTCAGATTATTGTTCTTGATAAGACTAGAATGGTTACAAGTCCATGGTTGTGCAAGAAATTTGATTTTGGAATTTCACCAAAATGTCGATTCACTAACATTGGGGTCTATGATGAAACTATGAATAATTTTTTTTCAGTACAAAATTAGATAAATCTGTGCATTTATGTATGCTTGATTATTCAGATTATTGTTCTTGATAAGACTAGAATGGTTACAAGTCCATGGTTGTGCAAGAAATTTGATTTTGGAATTTCACCAAAATGTCGATTCACTATGCATTGCGGTCTATGATGAAACTATGAATAATTTTTTTCAGTACAAAATTAGATAAATCTGTGCATTTATGTATGCTTGATTATTCACATTATTGTTCTTGATTAGACTTGAGTGGTTACAAGTCTATGGTTGTGTGAGAAATTTGATTTTGGAATCTCACCAAATGTCAATTCACTATGCATGGCGGTCTATAAGTGTGTGCGTATTTTGTTGGTGATTTCCTATTCAGGAAATATCACACGGACAATCAAAGTTTTGGCCATAATATCAGCTTCTGTCAAAAGTGACCCTCCCCCAAGATAGGTTTATAAAAAGTGACCCTCCCCCTTGAACTGTTTTCTAAAAAGTGACCCTCCCCCCAATTCCCCCGGCCCACCCCCCTGTAATTACTGAAGGCTCCCTTAGTGTTTCATTCATAAATACAAAAATTCACACCTGAGACTTGAGATGCCGTACTACAATCGTATCGTTTTCGATTTTTAAACTATATGCTTAAATTCTTGTGATTTACACTTGAACCGCCGTCTGTAGTTCGACAAAAAACACATTGCCCGCGCCTCATAGGAAAACAATGGCGTCTACTATCTGCAAATTCATGGCCGCTATCGTGCCGATCACTTGCTTCAATATATTTATTTCATCAGCTACGAATGTAAAATCTAAATCCGTAATCTTTAGATGTCGTTCTACAATCGTATCGTTTTCGATTTTTAAATATTGGCTCAAATTATTGTATTTTTTTTACATTTTTACCGCCTTCAATTTTTCGGCAACACACATACTCGCGCCCCATAGAAAACAATGGGCGCTGATGATCTACCAGCTTCGCCGCTATCGTGCCGATCGCTTGTTTCAAAATATTATTTCACCCGCTTTGAATGTAAAAATCTAAATCTATAATCTTGAGATACTGTACTACAAGAATCCGTGGCAAAACGCGTCCAACGGTTTTCTTTTGATCTCTATTTCAAATGTAAAAAGGAATAAAGTTACTTTTTTATGTTTTTCATTAAAATGTCATCAAAAGATAATTGGTCTTAAGCTCGTTTTCATTAGGTTGTTACTCATTCCGAAAAACTTATAACATAATTAGGGTACCCCCTCTCACCAAATGGGGGTCTAATTGCGTCCATTCGTTTCATCGTGACTGCCTGTTAAGTACTTAAATCACTAGACACTCCAAACAAAAATGTTCGAGTGTCTATGCCTAGGGAAAAGAAAACATGAAAATGTGGTGTTTTTGTGTTTTCATTTTCAAATAATCTTTTTCTCTTTCAGTGTTAAAGTATGCGTGTTCTATCAAAAGTACATGATACTTTTTAAAATTGTCCAATCCTAAGTCGGAACTTTCATTCACGTGAGAAATCTCGGCCTGATTTGATGCAACTTGTAGCGCCAGGCATGAAAAATAGCCTTTTCTATCGAAGATTTTGTCGCAATTGGCCGAGGGAATGTAGCAAACTTTAAAATTCTGATGATGAAATGTCCGGAACTGACGCCGCGTGGGACTGACAAAAAGTGTTGCAACTTTAAGGGACGTAATTAAAACTCATCAAGTAGACGCGCCTACATAGAGAGGCGGCTTTTCTGTATTCGATAACTTTCCTCAAAGTCGCACATTTTGATAATTTAGTTTGGCATGTACAAAGCCAGCCCAAGGCAGAGGCCTACCGGTACTCTTTCGCCATGGTTCGTTCAATTTGTGTTCATTGTGTAGTTTCCCGAGCGTTGGTAACGTTCGTTTGTTGATAATGAAAAGTGGTCGGATTTTAGCACTTCCAAAATGTTCTGTTTAGGGACGGGGGGGGGGGTGAGGTCAAACGCTATTACCCCCAGCCCAATTTACCATCACTTTTTAAAAATTAAAACTTAAAGTTTGGAGTCACGGATAGACATTATAAGCCAACGGGCTGACAAAAGTGAAATAAATATGCCAACTCAACTCCGTGCGGATGCACTATTTTGCGGGCTGCAATCCATTTTTGATATATTTTGTCCTTGTGTAAAATGGTGAATACGTATGTTTACATGTTTTTTTTGCGGAAAAAAACACCCCAAACAGTTAGA
Source organism: Ptychodera flava (assembly GCF_041260155.1). Taxonomy (NCBI): domain Eukaryota; kingdom Metazoa; phylum Hemichordata; class Enteropneusta; family Ptychoderidae; genus Ptychodera; species Ptychodera flava. The sequence goes on from NC_091940.1 coordinate 7,980,304, forward strand.
ACAATGACTTTATTCGAATATGGTAACACACCACGCCACCAACGTCAGACAGCCAGCCACTTCCTATCCAACCGTACTGTAATTTTTTAGCCACTTTGAGCAAATTAGTTGTTTGCCGAAATGTCTGAAAATACCTCTGGAAGTTGTAACCTCCACAAATGTAATAATCTCCACAAATGTAATATCAACCACAATTGTAATAAAATGCACCCATAAATGTAATATGACCCATAAATGTAACAAAAATCACCATAAATGTAATAAAACACCAACCACAAATGTAATAAATGTAACCATAAATGTAATAAAAAATTACCCATAAATGTAATACTTGTCAACCATAAATGTAATAAATCTATTTTGTAATACTTGTCAACCATAAATGTAATAAATCTATTTTGTCGTTGCAATTGAGGAATTCGCCATTAAAATATTGATCTATGTAATATGGAAAGCAACTCCACACATTATTCATTTCTTAATTGTTTGCGTTTAGTGTGTTTTGAAAGTGTATTTTACGTTTCCCTGTTTTGTGTACTGAACTGACTGGCCATGGCTAGACACAGCTGTAATCTGAGTGTCAGTGCAATCTCTACTACAGAGTGGGGAAGACTGTATAACACTACGACCCTTTAACGCCGTTTTTTTCGAAAATTGCCGTACTTTCTTAATCAATCTCCTCAAATTCGTCTTCAGTGGATAAATTGTGTGGAATAATCGATAGATTGTCTGTATTCCTATGTTGTCCCACTTGAAGTTTGTTCCTTAACTGGGGATGCCAGGATGTCTAATTTTGTTCTACTGTGTTCAACTTGAAGGTAGTGTTCGTATTGTTTTTTACTAGATTGAAATATATGTTCTCGTCAACATGTTTTGTGTCGTAAGTTTCTGTTATAAGGTTTTATATTTCTCTGCATATTTGTTCTAAGTCATCTGTCATAAACTTTGTGTGGTATCACTGGTTGACGAGTTATTTTGACGCTTCCTTATTATGTAATTATCAGTGTCTAGAACTGCTGGTCCACTTCCATTATCTAACGGTGATCAGTACCTCGCCGTTTTCTGATAGCGTTCTCAAAGTATTCTATTCTGTGTTTCGGAAAGGAAACCTAGTTTCAGGAAAGTATGCAATAACGTTACACTAGTCTTATTAAAGTTATTATTTACTCAGGGCATTGATAAACAAATGATCACATATGCAAGTTCAAGTTTATTACATTTATGGTTGATTTTTATTACATTTATGGTTAATTTGTTTATTACATTTGTGGTTGCGGGTTGTTACATTAATGGTTGACTATTTTATTACATTTGTGGTTGATTTTATTACAATTGTGGTCGATATTACATTTGTGGAGATTATTACATTTGTGGAGGTTACAGAAGTTACCACTTTAAGGAACACCCTGCATACGTTTGCACCCCAGATTAGTTCGAGAACATTTTTAAAAGATACCTCAAAAGCGTTAGTTGTACCATCTTTTGCAATCTGTTGAAAACAGTGCTTTTTTTTCAATTTGGCGGGAACTCAATTTTAAGTAGCACAATGTCTGCGTAAACAAAAGTGGCGCGAATTATTTGGACAAATATAACAAGTTCGGCAATTAATTGTTACATTGTAGCAAACCTAAGTAATTAAATGTGCGTACAGTTCATGTACTTTTGGATAGAACACGCATACTTTAACACTGAAAGAGAAAAAGATTATTTGAAAATGAAAACACAAAAACACCACATTTTCATGTTTTCTTTTCCCTAGGCATAGACACTCGAACATTTTTGTTTGGAGTGTCTAGTGATTTAAGTACTTAACAGGCGGTCACGATGAAACGAATGGACGCAATTAGACCCCCATTTGGTGAGAGGGGGTACCCTAATTATGTTATAAGTTTTTCGGAATGAGTAACAACCTAATGAAAACGAGCTTAAGACCAATTATCTTTTGATGACATTTTAATGAAAAACATAAAAAAGTGTCTTTATTCCTTTTTACATTTGAAAACGAGATCAAAGGAAAACCGTTGGACGCGTTTTGCCACGGATTTACAAGGGTGTTATTTTCGATGTTTGGATATTCCGTTAGTTTCGTGTAAATTTACATTTTACTCTCGTGATTTGGCGACGTACGCGTATACGTTACACTATGAGGGCCCGTTCTGGTCAAAATTATGTTTTATTAATTTTAGTATGTTAGAATTAATTTTATGTAGATTGGAATTAATTTACTAGCACCTCGAATTAATTGTATCTTTCTTTTAATTAATTTTTATATGCTTTAATTAATATTGTGTAGTCATACCGAATTAATTTTATGTGTTCCAATTAATTATTTCTGCTTATCTTTGCAGTAATTAATTTTATGTAGTCTAGAATTAATATATTAATTCCTTCAATTAATTTTGGGTTCAAAATGTTTTCACGTGCTGCAAGTTGAATGCTTGCTAGAATTAATTTCTACCAGTGTCTTGAATTAATTTTGTGTTCGGTCTAAGTAATTATGTGTGTGTACGCTCGAATTAATTGTGTGTTTGTGCGAATTAATTATATGCGTTCGCTCGAATTAATTTATGTGTTTGCTCGAATTAATTATATGTGTTTGCTCGAATTATTTTCGGCCGATCCCACAGTCCTTTGCGCACACTTTCCTAAATCAATATGGCGGCTCCCGACCCGGAGTGGTATTATTCAGGCGCGCGCTCGAACCGTGATCTGTAAAAATGGATATCAATAAACTGATCACAAAAACTTTTGTGGTGTCTCCTGTCTGAGGGATCTTGTATGTGATTGCCCATAGAGCCAAGCCCAACCAATTTTGTGTTTTCACCCTTTCTATCGGGCTTTGCCAATCATCGTGTACTGTAGTGTAGTGCATTGTACTGTAAGCGTACGCAGCATTCAAGGCGAAAATGAAATCTGCTGAACAGATATCTACGAATATGAAAACCAATAAAAAACTTAACAATGACCACCAGGAAATGTCTCCAAGCTTGATTACTGTGAAATGTCCCTAATTACAAATATAGCATTCGGCAGTTTCACCTCTATCTGTGTATATATATACAGATAGACACAGAGAAACTGTCGCTATACGCGAAGCCGGCCTGTTTTCTTCTCCGGTATACAGGCCGGCTTCGCGTAGCGACAGTTTTAAGCGCCTGTGTCTATCTGTATTACATATACAGATAGAGGTGAAACTGCCGAATGCTATATTTGTAATTAGGGACATTTGACAGTAAGGCCAAAGTAAGTAAATTCTTTGTTTTGCGTCCACTCAAAATCCTAAAAGGTACGCGGGTAAGCGGCTAAAAAACACACACAGAAAATTTAACACAAAATCTGTTTGCCTTTATTGGACAATTTTTCTCAAACCACATGAATACTCCTGTCACAGTGTGACACACTGTATGATCACTGTATGCATTTTCATAACAAATGGACCAAAATAAAGAGTCATTCTTTGACGTTTGCTTTCTCTTATTAGTTTTAGATTTCTTTCTTGTGCATTCAAAGTGTCCACATGTCAATACCATTGCACAGCAACTTGACAGCCTTGGCAGTTTGAGGAATGGGTACACTATAACAGTATACAGTAGCAGTCTTTTGTCCTCAAGTTCTTGTACGTTTTTTTCAAGTTTCTTGTAATGCCTATGCTCTGATGGAATGTCATAGTTTTGCTGAAAGGTGTCTGTTTTGAAAGAAAACACCAAAAAGAAATGGTAACTTTTAGCCTATGCATTCAATTTTAGAAAGATGAGGCATCAGAGAGAACAAGACATTGGTGATATAATAGACCATGTTCCGAACCGCGCGAGACATTCCGAGATATCGCGAGAATATGTGGTTCGCAGTGGACGTGTTCTCGCAACACAGGACAAACTGCGTAAAACAGGACAAGTCGCTAATTACGTTAAACACTGCCACAATATATGAAGTTGCAATCATTGCTCAGTTCTGCACTTTTTCTAGTTCCATATAAAGTTTGACATGTATTACTAAGCTGGAATCCTGTTTCTACGGGCATGTATTAAAGTCTCGCGAGATCTCGCAATCAGCGGAAAATCGTCTATTGACAAAGTATTCCTTTCCTTTCCATCAAATGAAAGAAAGCATTTCACAATTGTCAGTCTCCACACACAGACTCGTCAGACCCAAATCTAGGTGGAAGCTTCACATCTATATTCCTTGCACTTTCAAAGTACCACACCCCAGATTGATTGAAAAGATGAAGTATTATGGCATAAATGGAAATATTCTACAGTGGGTCAAAGCATGATTGACAAATGTAAAACAGCGAGTAGTCATAAATGGAGTATCATCTGAATGGAGAATACGTCACAATTAGTGGTGTCCCATAGGGTTCAGTTCTTGGACCAATACTCTTTCTAATCTACATCAATCATACTGGCGGTGAAATTAGTTCTGAACTCAAAAATTTACTGACAATACCAAGACATATCATCCCTTGCGAAATTGTAGTGATCCTGAAATTCTACAAGCTGATTTGGACAAACTACAAAAAATGAGTGAACACTGGCGGACGCATATTGGCTACAACAACCCTTTCAATAAATACTCGATGAACAATACTTCACTGCGACGTGCAACTTAAGAAAATGATCTACTTCATTCTACCTTCAAATCTTCAAGCAAATGTGAAAGTTTGCAAAAAAGCAAACAGAATGTTGATCTCATCAAACGATCATTGTCGATCAAATAAAAAAAAATGCCATTCTTCGTCTTTACAAGCAACTTGTGAGACCACAGCTCGAGCATGCAGTACAAGCTTGGTCACCATGGCTACAAAAGGACATACAAACCTTAGCACGGCAAATAATACCTAAACTCAAACACTACAATTATCAAAATAGACTTAAACGGCTTGGTTTAATAACACTTGAACAAAGAAGAATTCGCGGCGACATGATTCAACGCTATAGAATTAGTTATTAAAGGCCATGACCACTGTAACCTTTCACTTGAGTTAGCAGCCGACTCAAAACTTGAGGACACTGTCCCAAACTTCATAAACTAACCGTTCGACTTAACACAAGAAAGTACTTTTTCAGCAAGAGTTGTGGACACCTGAAATAAATAACCAGCCGATGTCATTAATGCAGAAAGTGTGACCTCCTTCAAGAGCAGCTACGACCGCCTAATACAAGTTTGAACTTTCACAGAGGGATTCCGATAATACTTTCCCATTCCCAACTGAACAAAAGTACGTAAAGGCCTTTCGTGTACAGGACTGATCACTGGTTTATTTTTTGTTTCAAGTTAAAATGGACGAACTAACCAAATTTTTGGAAAACCTAAAAGACCAATTAACTAGGATAGGCCTCAACACTCCGATTTTTCCGTCTGCCATACTCTCAGAATCGTGGTACCCAAGTCCAATCGGCCGACTGAATCTCTCTCTGTTCAAGTCCCAATTGCTCGAAATGACCATGCATTCAAGTTGCCGTGCAAAGGTTTCCTGTTTTTTAACTTCGAGTATTTCCCTGCTTTCGTCCATTTTTTATCGTGACGACAAAGCCACAACAGGCAAAGCATCAACAGACAGCGAGAACGTGAGGGTCCGGCGTGAGGCTGAGAGTATCGACAGGTGTAACTGTGTAGAGAGTACTGTTTTACGTCACCGCATGGTCCATTAAAATCTGACTGCCGCAAAGGAGTATTTCGTCGCAAAGTTAAAAGCCATGACTTGTTTTTGCGACAAAATAGCGCCACCAACGGCAAAATTTTGAAAGGAAAATTTGTGTTTTTTTCCGAAAATATCCAAAAACCTAGGCGCGCGCGGACGCAAAACAAAGAATTTACTTACTTTGGCCTAATCAAGCTTGGAGACATTTCCTGGTGGTCATGTATTATAAGTTCTTTATTGGTTTCATATTCGTAGATACTGTTCGGCAGATTTCATTTCGATTGCTGCGTACGCTTACGGTACACTGCACTACACTTCAGTAGGCCTACACGATGATTGGCAAAGCCAGATAGAAAGGGTGAACGTTCACGTCTGACGTAAACACAAAATTGGTCAGGCTTCGCTCTATGGGCAATCACATACACGATCCCTCAGACAGGAGACACTACAAAAGTTTTTGTGATCACTTTATTGTATTGATTTCCATTTTCACAGATCACGGTTTGAACGCCTGAATAAACCACTCCGGTCGGGAGCCGCCATATTGATTTAAGAAAGCGTGCGCAAAGGACTGTGGGATCGGCCGAAAATAATTCGAGCAAACACATATAATTAATTCGAGCGAACACATAAAATTAATTCGCTCAAAGACATAATTAATTCGAGCGAACACATAATTATTTCGACCGAACACAAAATTAATTCAAGACACTAGTAGAAATTAATTCTAGCACACATTCAATTAATTGCAGCACGTGAAAACATTTTGAAACCAAAATTAATTGAAGAATTATTATATTAAATCTAGACTACATAAAATTAATTCCGGCACATGAAAAACATATAAATAATTTGAAATGTTAGCAAAATTAATTCTAGACTACATAAAATTAATTACAGCAAAGATAAGCAAAAATAATTAATTGGAACACATAAAATTATTCGGTATGACTACACAAAATTAATTAAAGCATGTAAAAATTAATTAAAAGAAAGATACAATTAATTCGCGGTGCTAGTAAATTAATTCCAGTCTACATAAAATTGATTCTAACATACTAAAATTTATAAAACATAATTTTGACCAGAACGGGCCCCCATATTACTCCCTCCCTCCCGCACCCAGTATTATCGGCTGTAAATTCTTCGCCGCTACCGTGCCGATCGCTTGCCTCAAGATACTTATTTCTTCAGCTATGAATGTAAAAATCTAAATCTATAATCTTAAGATACTGTCCTACAAGGGTATTATTTCGATGTTTTGCTGTTGCGTTGGTTTTATTTAAATTTACATTTTACTGTCGTGATTCGGCGACGTAATTTATTACTCCCAAGCCCATACAAAATATTTACCGGCTGTGATTATTCACCGGTCCCGAATCAATCGCTCGCTTGGAGATTATTATTCCTTCAGCTATTGACTTTAAAAAAATACACAAATAATCTTGATGTTGTGCACTTCAATTGTATGGTTTAAGATTTTTGAAGTTTTGCTTTAATTTTTTAAAGTTTACATTGTTACAGACGCAAGTAATTCAGCGCCTTACATGCAGAATACCCTATAGATAACAACGGCGTTTTCACCGGCTGCAATGCTTTACCGACCCCATTTACATCGCTCGCCTATTTATGCTTATTGCTGCCACTATGTAAATAAAAAATTACACATATTATCTGGAGATAATATGCTGCCATTGTGTGGTTTTCGATTTTTGAATGCATACATAATTTGTTCATTTTTTGCATTTGTATTGCTGGTGTTCGGCGACATCAACATGCGTTGCGCGATATTGTAAACATTGGCTGTATAATCAGTCTGCAGGTGTATTTCAATAATCCGACATATCTTGGGAAGTATATCCCATTGCCAACAGTAACACATATTGTCGGGATTATCGTACGGAAAAAAGACTGCAAAAGTAAGACTTATGAATCTTCATCAGAATTGAACACATCATGATTGTACACGAGTATCAACCGTGAATGCACGTTGAGCTCGGCAGTTACACAAGCATGGTACGCTACATGCATAGCCCTACGAGTATGGCGACAGTGTCCGGCTTTGGCTACGCCGCCTACCGGAGGTGGGAGGCGGCGTAGCCAAAGCCGGACACTCTCGTCATACTCGTAGGGCTAGCTACATGCACTGCCGCGATGCCGATCGTATGCATTCCAAGGCCTATTCCGGAATTTGTTTCACAAACAACCTCAAAGGAGAGCAAACATACTTCTATGGACAATGACGAACACGTTTCTTGGCGAAGCAAAATCAAAACAGTGCAGAAGTACATGAAGTAGGTCATGGCCTTGGACTCTGTGCACGAACCTGATTGGACACTTCAATACCTTTGACCCAAAGTTATTATTCATCAGCACTTCCATGCCATGAGGCAAGGTAGAGAACGTATGTACTCATTTCTGGCGATCGAGCAGCGAGGGAAACAATCAATTACCAGGATAAAGCTAATTTGCTAAACGATATTTTATCTTGAATAGTGAGTTGAATGAGTAATAAAATATCATATTTTTAATGTTCAATACGAGGTTGAAACACGGAGGGACCGTGGTTGAAACCAGAGCTATCCAGCTGTAGCCAACCTGGACAAGCACATTTCACAGCGCCCTCAAACAGTCGATTGTTTTCACTTGTCATACGCGGCGTAACAGAAAAATTAAAACTTTCATAACTTCATTAATATCCAAGCCACGCCCACCAAAACCTTTTCAGTTCTAGCCATTTGAATTCTGAAGATGTCTACCAAATTTGACTGAAATACGTTCAGCCGTTTTTGAGAAAATGGACCAACAGACAGACAGACAGACAGACAGACAGACAGACACACAGACACACAGACAGACAGACAGACAGACATCGCTGCGACATATGCTCACGTGTTCACACGTGAGCAAAAAATGGCCGACTTTGTCCCGTTAACAACCAGTAAGGCCGCATTCACAAACACCTCTGGAAGGGGGCAGTTAAAGTGTTCTGTTTTTGTCAAATGCTCCCCTTAACAAATTCGAAACGCATTCGAATGCCCCTCTGACTTGCAATAATTTTGAAACACTTCCTAAAAGTAAAACTGGCCTGTTTTTGAATGACAGATTTTTTGCTCACGTGTGAACACGTGAGCATATGTCGCAGCGATGTCTGTCTGTCTGTGTGTCTGTCTGTCTGTTGGTCCATTTTCTCAAAAACGGCTGAACGTATTTCAGTCAAATTTGGTAGACATCTTCAGAATTCAAATGGCTAGAACTGAAAAGGTTTGGTGGGCGTGGCTTGGATATTAATGAAGTTATGAAAGTTTTAATTTTTCTGTTACGCCGCGTATGACAAGTGAAAACAATCGACTGTTTGAGGGCGCTGTGAAATGTGCTTGTCCAGGTTGGCTACAGCTGGATAGCCCTGCGTACGATGCTGTGTGTTCCGCTACAGCTAATAGCCCCGCTCACCACAGCCCTGCAAAGACCCGTACGTAGAGTTGGTGACTTCAAATCCATTTTTGGACTTGACGTAAAAAGCCAAATTACTGCCGAAATTCAGCGTTCTTGGGCCCAAGTCGTATCCCTGCCTACCTCAGCTACTCGATCGCTTCCAAAAATGCCAGTCTTTTATTCTTTTTTCGTAAATAACCGTCGATGTCGGCAACTCTCTCGCTAGCCCTGCGTACGTACGCACTGTACGCTGTGCATTTCCTGTGTGCGTTCCTAACACACAGCGTACACTGCGTACGTACGCAGGGCTAGCGAGAGAGTTGCCGACATCGACGGTTATTTACGAAAAAGAATAAAAGACTGGCATTTTTGGAAGCGATCGAGTAGCTGAGGTAGGCAGGGATACGACTTGGGCCCAAGAACGCTGAATTTCGGCAGTAATTTGGCTTTTTACGTCAAGTCCAAAAATGGATTTGAAGTCACCAACTCTACGTACGGGTCTTTGCAGGGCTGTGGTGAGCGGGGCTATTAGCTGTAGCGGAACACACAGCATCGTACGTAGGGCTAACAGCTGGATAGCTCTGGTTTCAACCACGGTCCCTCCGTGTTTCAACCTCGTATTGAACATTAAAAATATGATATTTTATTACTCATTCAACTCACTATTCAAGATAAAATATCGTTTAGCAAATTAGCTTTATCCTTGGTAATTGATTGTTTCCCTCGCTGCTCGATCGCCAGAAATGAGTACATACGTTCTCTACCTTGCCTCATGGCATGGAAGTGCTGATGAATAATAACTTTGGGTCAAAGGTATTGAAGTGTCCAATCAGGTTCGTGCACAGAGTCCAAGGTCATGACCTACTTCATGTACTTCTGCACTGTTTTGATTTTGCTTCGCCAAGAAACGTGTTCGTCATTGTCCATAGAAGTATGTTTGCTCTCCTTTGAGGTTGTTTGTGAAACAAATTCCGGGATAGGCCTTGGAATGCATACGATCGGCATCGCGGCAGTGCATGTAGCTAGCCCTACGAGTATGACGAGAGTGTCCGGCTTTGGCTACGCCGCCTCCCACCTCCGGTAGGCGGCCAGTACCAAAGCCGGACACTGTCGCCATACTCGTAGGGCTATGCATGTAGCGTACCATGCTTGTGTAACTGCCGAGCTCAACGTGCATTCACGGTTGATACTCGTGTACAATCATGATGTGTTCAATTCTGATGAAGATTCATAAGTCTTACTTTGGCAGTCTTTTTTCCGTACGATAATCCCGACAATACGTGTTACTGTTAGACGAGGTGGCCATTTTATGATAAGTTTCAATACTGCACAGCTACATAGCGTCACTATCGTGTGATCGAGGTACAGCGTTGTTGAACGGGATACAGAAACTCTGCAGAGGGAGAAACGATCGTTGACATGAACAGTCAATGTACTTCAGCACGTAGTCCGCAGATAGCGGATCGAGAAAATAAACGTGTCCCAGTAAATAACGGAATATTTATGTACATTAACTCGATATTAATCAAATTTCCAGCTCATCGCAAAAAAAATGTATTGCAAAGATTAATTTGTCACTGACAAATACTGCACTGTATGGAAACAGTCTGTAGAATTGTTCAACTTCAAGTGGTATTACCCGAGACAAACACTTGTGTTGTCAATTTTGATTTCATTTCATAAACTTCATACTTCATCGAGTATCGTGTATTTCAGCCTTTGTGAAGCCATTTTATTGATATTTTCAATTTTTGTCTTGGCTTTGTTGTGGAACATGTTGAATCGTCTCCGTGGACATGTAGGCAAAAGTGTGACGGGGTCGAAGTGACTTGGGTACCTGGGGCCGACCAAAACCAGTGTGAATTACTGGGGTCAAAGCGGACAGCGGCCGGGATGACGTGTTCCCAAGCGAGCTACCTTCAGAAGTCTGTTTCATCGCAAAAAAGTCAACTTTTAAAACCCGTCATTTATTTACTGATGTTATTCTCAGCATCACAAACATATACGCCTCTGCTATGTATCACAGCAAATAGTTATATTTGAGCGCCCCGTAAATGGGATCCTCTTTTTTTGCGAACCCGGAAGTGTGTCTTGCTCAATGCATTTCCTACCCATAGCGAGGGAAACTGCCCGCGTTCCATGCTCCCATGCACCCTTTTTCAATGCCAGTGCAACGCCATCTGTGCAAAATTGTGGTGGTATGCTCCCGTGTGATGGAAAACCTCTCTTATTCTAACAATGACGTAGTTGACTTTGGACTTCGATTTCGTAAATGTGATGTCCATGCAGTGAGTTTGGGTTGGCGCGCTTATAATGCAATCTTCGCCCGCCTGCGGTCCGATATCCCGCATTTATTAGCGATATTTATCTGTTTTGACTTGACCAAAGTTGGCAAAACTTGCTATGTACATTAAGATACTATGATACAAGATTATTGAAAGTCATTTGACATTTTTTTCAGCCAATTCCCAATATGCATATTTAATGAACCTTCCAAATTAGGGATATATACTGGCATTTACTTGATAAAATTTGGCGAAACATGCTGTGTACATTGATCATTATACCAGGTTATAACAGTATTGAAAGTCATTTTGCATTTTCATGTCAGCTAATTCATATTTGCATAAATAGCTAACAAGCTTTCACGGTTTGGCATATAGAGCTTGAAGGACTTGACCAAAGGTAATTACACATGCTATATTGTGATACAATGACAGTACTCAAAGAAATTAATTATTTTTATTTCAGCTAATTACATATTTGAATACTTAATGACCTTTAGAATTGATCTGTGGTGAAATTCATTGTGTTGATCATAACACTTTAAATGTAGCAAAGCATGTAGCAAAGGTTCAAACTTGCACATAAATGCAATATATAATGAAACACGTGAGCATTTTCAGTTCATATCTGGTTTTCTGGTTGTGCGTGTGCGTGTGTGTTTTATTTTTACTCTCTTCCAGGGAAGGAGGGCGCTGTTTGGATATATCTCTTACAGTGTAAGGGACTGGACATAAATTACAGGGGGGGGCGGTGTTTTTTCGAAAACACAGCTGCGTCAAAAATAATGACCTTCGAAAGTTCATGCACAAAAATTAGTGACCCCCCCCCTTATCCGTGCATGGAAATAATTGACCCTCCCTGTTACTTAATACCCCCCAAACAAACCCGCAATGCGTTCAAGACCTCCTTCTGACTTGCTATACTTTTGAAGTCCCCTCTCAAAAGGAAAGCAAAATGCGGCCGATATAACGCTTTGTCCAAAAAATATAAATCATATGTGTGTGATAATTCATGTAAAGTACTTTGCTTGAAGTGGCAGATAAAAGCGCATGCATGTACAAAAAAATGTAATTTTTAGATTTCATCGATAATGTCGATTCACTATGCATGGCAGGCCTATGGAAATCCGGTCACGACATGCGACATGCGACCTGCGACTTCAAAACTGCGACCGCGTCCTGCGAGTTTGAAACATGCGACCTGCGATTTCGGCATTTAGACCTACGTATAGTGTAACCTGCGACTTCACAACAGCGACCTGCGTCCTGCGTGTTTGTCAAACTGCGACCTGCGACTTCACAACTGCGACATGCGACAACAACACGTAACGTTTCATGGTGTTTTCCTCTGTATTAGATTGGAGGCGTCTTGCGTGAACTTTAATCCTTTGAGCGTCAAAGTCTATTTTTGTCCCCTTTATATAATAAACCCCTGTCAATTATTCTCCAATTTTTTCAAAAATTTTTGGAAAATCCTGTAGCCAATGAAATGTGATGTCGATTTGGTCCAAAATTATCAAAAAATTACAGAAAATTCATACAATTGGTAAAATTTTGCACGAAAATTTTTATGGGAGAAAATTACAGCGCTCAAAGGTAAAACGTGGAAAGGAGATTTAATGTTCAACATCGATCAATTAATAAGCCATTGCTTTCGCTTTGGTAAATCGTTCACCAAGTCTGGTAAAACTCAATTCATGTACACACCAGTTCACTCATTTTCATCTGGAGAGATAATACTATAATATGTACATATTATTTTTTGTGTGTATATAATATTTTAGATCATATGGGCAGAAAAGTTCCAGAAACTAATTCTGATGTAGACGTTTAAAACCCTATTGCTATTGCATTGTTTCAGATCAGTTGGCCTTTCGTAAGAAGGAAAATAAATTTGTGCTTTTCGTTTGTGGAATTCTCTACCGTCACACCTTCGTGCACTTCTATCGCTGGTTGAATTCTTTCGCTAGGCCGATTTTTGCGTAGGCCAGCGGTGCGAAAATTATGCTCTGGTCGCGAGAATGCGGTAAACCGGCTGTTTTAATACAGTGCAATGGTGTCCCTCGTGTTTTTCAGGCTCGTGTTCACAGCAATGGTGCGAACAAATCAAGACTGATGCCGGGGACTGATGTCGCAGTTTGACAAACACGCAGGACGCAGGTCGCTGTTGTGAAGTCGCAGGTTACACCTTGGTCTAAATGCCGAAGTCGCAGGTCGTATGTTTCAAACTCGCAGGACGCAGGTCGCAGTTTTGAAGTCGCAGGTCGCAGGTCGCATGTCGTGACCGGATTTCCATACAGGCCTATGATGAAACTATGAATATTATTTTCCAATACAAAACTAGGTAAAATCTGTGCATTTATGTACACCTAATATTAGTATTAATGTTCATGACTAGACTACAGTGGTTTCAAGTCAATGGTTGTGCAAGAAATTTGTTTTTGGAATTTCACTGAAATGTCCATTCGCTATGCATGGCAGGCCTATGATGATACTACGAATATTTTTTTCCAAATACAAAACTAGGTAAATCTGTGCATTTATGTACACCTAATTATTAGTATTAATGTTCATGACTAGACTACAGTGGTTTCAAGTCTATTGTTGTGCAAGAAATTTGGTTTTGGAATTTCACTGAATGTCCATTCACTATGCATGGCAGGCCTATGATGAAACTATGAATATTTTTTTCCCAATACAAAACTAGGTAAATCTGTGCATTTATGTACACCTAATTATTAGTATTAATGTTCATGACTAGACTACAGTGGTTTCAAGTCAATGGTTGTGCAAGAAATTTGTTTTTGGAATTTCACTGAAATGTCCATTCGCTATGATGAAACCATGAATATTTTTTTCCAAATACAAAACTAGGTAAATCTGTGCATTTATGTACACCTAATTATTAGTATTAATGTTCATGACTAGACTACAGTGGTTTCAAGTCAATGGTTGTGCAAGAAATTTGTGTTTGGAATTTCACTGAAATGTCCATTCGCTATGATGAAACTATGAATATTTTTTTTCCAAATACAAAACTAGGTAAATCTGTGCATTTATGTACACCTAATTATTAGTATTAATGTTCATGACTAGACTACAGTGGTTTTCAAGTCTATGGTTGTGCAAGAATTTTTTTTTGGAATTTCACTGAAATGTCCATTCACTATGCATGGCAGCCTATGATGAAACTATGAATATTTTTTTTTAAATACAAAACTAGATAAATCTGTGCATTTATGTACACCTAATTATTAGTATTAATGTTCTGTGCATTTATGTACCTCTAATTATTAGTATTAATGTTCATGATTAGACAACAGTGGTTTTCAAGTCAATGGTTGTGCAAGAAATTTGATTTTTTGGAATTTCACTGAAATGTCCATTCACTATGCATGGCAGCCTATGATGAAACTATGAATATTTTTTTCCAATACAAAACTAGTTAAATCTGTGCATTTATGTACACCTAATTATTAGTATTAATGTTCATGATTAGACTAGAGTGGTTTCAAGTCCATGGTTGTGCAAGAAATTTGATTTTGGAATTTCACCGAAATGTTGATTCACTGTACATTGTAGGCTAAGAGGAACTACAAATAACTCATAGGTTATCTGATCCTAAATTGTTATTCAAAGTTGTTTGACCTGAAGCTTCCAGGTGTTATTGATGACATTTTGCACTATTCTGAATAGTTTGTATTCTGTCAATGTCCTCAAAAATGAAAAATACACATACAGCTTCATGAACATTTGACATCGACCTATACCCAATGTATTGTCAATGGGAGAATGATATCAAATAAGTGATCTCCCAAATTGTTATTTAAAGCGTCATTATAGGGGACAGTTTATATGTACAATACAGGAGTTGGATAAGTAGAAATCATGACAACTTAAATCAATGTTGCTGCTTGGATCATCAATACATTGCTTATTATACCCTTAAACTTGCGCCCGAAGGGCGCGCCGAAAATGGAAATGACAGAAATGAAAGTGCCAGGAGGTATGTTTTCTTTTTTCAGTATTCCATATTCTTTAATACGTGCTCATGCAATTTCAGCTTTGATGCATAAAAAAGGTGACCCTCCCCCATAGGCTTGCACAAAATGTTATGACCCTTCAAAAATGCTTGCGCGAAAAATGGCGACCCACCCCCCAAAAAACACCGGCCCTCCCCCCCTGTAATTTGTGTCCAGTATAACTCCATCTTGTTGAACAGAAAAACAACGAAAACACAAAAAAATGGCTTGGGAACAGGACGACTTCCTTCACCTATCAGTAAAACTGAGCATATATAATATACTGGTAATTGTATAAAAGGGACAATGGCCAATTTTTTCCAGTGCGTTTCCTTCTGTGTTTCTGTGTCTAAACTACTGTATATTCTTCTACTCACGCTCGCCACAGTGTGCCAGAATAACAAATATTATGTTTGGAAAAATACTTTTTATATGTGTGAAAACCGTTCCTCTAGTCCGGACTTGAATTCAACGCTGACTTTACACATATGGCTGTGTTGATAAACTGACAATTCATAAATCATAAGGGAGTAGGACAAGAAACAGTATTGCTGCAGTTTCGTAGCCCCGCAACTCCCCTTGAAGGATTTTTGTGTTGGGGAGGTGGGGCCTGCCCAACACACAAAAAAAATCGTCAAGGGAAGTTGAGGGGCTACAAAACTGCAGCAAGAAGCACTACTACTGCTACTCAAAACAAAAACCTTGTAATCTGGGTTGATGCCTATTGGTGTAAGGAAGTACTTGTAACCCCCCTCCCCGGGGTTATTGTGAATGCAGCCTAACCGTACAAAATGAAATCACCGGGTCGGTTTGCTGTGTGAAATAAAGGAAGCCGACTATCTTTCAGTTCTGCAACTCACTGGAACCTAGAGCATTGGTGCAAGTGATCAAGCCGAACGGCCGGCCGTCGAGCGAGCTTCATCCGAGCGGTGAGCGGCCATTCTGTTTTAATCAGAACCGCTAACGTGAGCTTAATGTCATTGAGCCGAGCGAGCGTCGCTCTATCCCGGCGCTTCCATTCCTTCATTTAACCACAGGGAATGGAGTAATCTTGTTGTTGTTGTTGTTGTTGTTGTTATTGTTGTTGTTGTTGTTGATGGTGGTGATGATGATGATGATGACGATAATAAAAAATATTAAAAAACAATGTGTCATTCCTTGCTGTTGTTTGTCGATGTTGTAGATAATTGTAAAAGAAAATTGTAATCGTGACCAAAAAACGACGTAGGTCGCCCAAAGTCACTCCTGTCCTATTATACAACCACAGGGAATGGAGTAATTTTGTTGTTGTTGTTGTTGTTGTTGTTGTCGTTGTTATTGTTGTTGTTGTTGATGGTGATGATTATGATGACGATAATAAAATATTAAAAAACAATGTGTCATTCCTTGCTGTTGTTTGTCGATGTTGTAGATAATTGTAAAAGAAAACTGTAATCATGACCAAAAAACGACGTATGTCGCCCAACGTCACTCCCGTCCTATTATACAACCAAGGGTGGAATCGAGATGCCCCTGATCAAGGCTCATCAGCCACCTTCAAGGCCCAGAAAAAACACCCCATTCACGAGCGATCGATTGTATAATAGGACGGGAGTGACGTTGGGCGACCTACGTCGTTTTTTTGGTCACGATTACAGTTTTCTTTTACAATTATCTACAACATCGACAAACAACAGCAAGGAATGACACATTGTTTTTTAATATTTTTTATTATCGTCATCATCATCATCACCATCAACAACAACAACAACAATAACAACAACAACAACAACAACAACAACAACAACAAGATTACTCCATTCCCTGTGATTTAACATCGTAAACCGACCTTTACAATTCCAATTTGTACGTTTATTGAATATCGAATATATATTCAAACACAGTTGCGAGTGGAGTGATACGTACCAGCCGCCGCGTACTATGCATATAATAATAATTATTATATGCATAGTACGCGGCGGCTGGTACGTATCACTCCACTCGCAACTGTGTATTCAAACCGTGAACTTAGCAATAATTCGAGCACCTGTGATAGCCACCATAAGAAGCTCCGGCCTCGGTGTGGCTAATTAAGCACCATGGGACTGTCTACTGAAAGGAGAGGCAACAGCGCAAGGCATTTTATAAACACAGGATGCGTTCCATTGATTTTTCAACATTTCAATTACGATAGTGAACAAAGAGTATATACATGACAACTTTTTTCAGTGGAATGTAATTTGGATGCTCGGCAAGTTTTTATCATTTCAAGAGCGACCTCGAGAATAACTGACAAGTGTCCATTTACATATGACGTACTTGTAATTTGCTGTGGGAATTATATCGATGTATAATTATATCGGATTCTCTTTCACTGGCTACTATATATGGATTACCATCTCCATAAAAAAGAATATTGCAACCAAGATAGGTATGATTTATCATTTGGAAATCTACTTCGCCAAGAGCAGACCTTGCTTGAAAAATTCGAATGACGAGAATAATGTCACCTCAATCAGCTAGCTTGCTCCTATAGGGGGCTGCACCTCAACACTGTCCCCTTACATGGCTGAATATGCACTTTTACATACAGTTTAGGCAACATGCAAGCTTTTGCAATGAAATCATAATTGGTGGTGCCTTTCACCGAGAAAAGGACAGCAGCTTTCCCTTCAAATGTGGAAATGTTTAATTGTCAAAGGAAAGCAAGTCAGAATAGGAAAAATCCATTTTTTCACGGGTTACAAACGAATAAATCGTCTGTTTAGGAAAGGGGTAATATTTTTACTCATTTGCAGTCATGTATCGTCGTCAGTTAGTACACTGAGTGACTTGATTTCCTTCAGATAATTGAAGGTGACATAATACACTTCTCGTGAAGAAAACAACATTCCTGGCCGTATTGCCCTGATAGAGGTCGTATACGATACCCTCTAGCGCATATCACAACTTCAAATTCACGATAGTTTTTAAAATCAAATATACCCATAGCTTTGATTTGACCATTCATGTTTTTGCTTTTATGAAATCACATCGTATATATAAGTTTAACTGAGTATATTTTTGCTTTTCATGCATGTTGTTCTAATTTCCCCAACCACCTTTTTACACTGCTTGGGATAATGTTGACAAAACTTGGATTTGCACTTATATTTGGAATACAGACAAATGTTTTTCATATGTTGTTTTTCTTCTGTCTTGCTGACAAATTTAGACAATGGTGCTATTAATGCGGACAAATTTTACAAATAGAATGGTCACAGAAACAATTGTTAAACTGAGTCATGTTACTTATTTTGCGTGGTTAGGAATTCCAGCTATTTCTTTTACATCAATGCATTTGCTGTGTTCAAAGTTGTTTGTCAGAGGTCAGGAGTAGAGGGGTTTCCTCTAATTGATTTCTGGTACAGAACTCTAAGCCATCAAGCATCATCCAAATTTCTAAGATCCAGCTGTTGGGTAGTTTCTTATCATATTTCTTGAACTTTCACATATTTATTTGTAACACAGTTTGTGGTACAGATTGGTCCCTTCAGTTTTGAATCAATGTGGCTGAAAAGTGGACATTTTGTTGATGTTGTGGTCATGACAACGTATAGCAAGCAGAGAAAGAACGTTTCAAAGTTTTCTTTATCGTATTGACGATATCGAGGAGTATTCTTTTACGCTTATATATAACCAAATCTATATATAATTAGTCGTTATGGAGCTATGAGTTCAAGGGCAAAATTAGGTTGATTATAGATCCTATCTCTTTTCCCGATAAATCCTAAACCCTCCTTCATCATTCAAGTTAATAGGACATTAAGACGGCGATGATTATGAAGGACTTCAAAGCTTTAGAAAATGCCCGTACGCATCAATTTGGTGTCGTCATCGTGACGTCAGAATTTCCTCAACGGATACATCTCAGCATTTGGACTAGCAGCAAAATAACAACATCAAAAACAAACATCCCCCAAAGGCCAGATTTGTTTCTGTCCTTGGCATTTGGCACAGAATATGTGATTTTTCTTTACCTTTTTATTTGTTTTCTTCTGAGTCCGAGCACTTAGTACAGTGGATGAGATTACAGAAACAGTACACTTCTCACTATATTATACATGTACTTTGTTTCTTTTAAACCCTAATGCGGGGTACAAAAAGCTTCCTAACCTTATAGCAAGGTTACTGTACGCGGGTCCACATGTGGGGTAGAGTAACCGTGCTCACAGTAAACTCATATTTGATCGACAGCTGACAACAACGAGATTGACCGCTCCGTTAGAACCGTCCTTCGTTGTACCCAATTAGTACGACATTATAACCGGCAATGACTATGAAGAACTTCCGAATTCAGAAAATGCCTTGTAAGCATCAATTTAGAATTTCCTTTAAAGGATGCATTTCAGCTTTGGGACTGGCAGTAAAAGCTCAATTAAAAAAACAAACAAACAAAACCAAAAAAGCCCAAAAGAGCAGATTTGTTTCTGTCCTTGGCATTTGGCACAAATGATGTTGTGAATCGCGCTTCCTTTATTTTTTAATTTGTTTTGACCCCGAGTACTTCCGTACAATCGTGGATGAGATTACAGGGACGGTACATCCCCGACTGCAGTATACTTTCTGTGAAGGTAAGATGCATGAGCAGCTAATCCATTGAGAGAATTAATTTCACTAATACGATATTGCCAATCTTTAGGTCGTGAGTTTGTTTTGGAACGCTATGGGGACGATGATTTGAAAGCACCATAGAAGTAAAGAAAAACCGACGCTCTCACTCAGGTGTCAAAGTGATGCGGGGGCGATGGCAATTAACTAACATATTTTGCTGCATTTTCTCAGGCCCTGGCTATATTTGTATTCTGTCAGTATGATACAGTTTCTGGTTCAGTTCCCCTTACCATATGTAAACGGCTGGTGTCAAGGTCTGCAACACGACCGGTGTATCTTGCATTGCTGCATTGACAATTTAATTTTACACGGACTGGAATTCATTTGTCAACAATAACACTCATTTTGTACACAGTGGGTCGTACTTTGCAGAGCTGCAGAAAAACTATGTAACATACTTGGTTGTGTTCACAAATAACGATATCGAGGCCTTAGTTGGAATTCTGAGGAGTAGTCGAAAATTTGTGGCCATATTGAAGGGTCGCATGAATGAAACACCATACCAACCCAAAGTAATACCGAATGGGCTACCGTCAAATTTGAACGACATCTTTCGCTTTCTAATAAGACGCAATTTTTAAAGTCGGAGACAACTACGTTTCATGAAAGGGACAACCGCCGTGAAATTAACATTTTAACACTTTTTCATATCTTTATTTTCAAGAAAAAAGAGTGCGCTGTACTTCGACTCTCTTTTCATAGATTGTTTGGAAATGTAAACTTACGTGAGAAAGGGAAAATACAAATTTTGAATATTGGTGTATTCCATTGGTTCATGGCTGGTTTACGTAGTGATAATGGCTTTACGAAATTTGCCACTTGGGCTCTGAAAATATCAAGTGATTCGGCTGTCAGAAGGTCTTGGAGTAAATTATTCTAGTCCTTGATAGCTTGCTGGGGGATCGATTTTTCCTGTAGTCTGTTTTAAATATAGGAAAATGATACTTGCATGAGGCTGCGGAACTGTTTGCAAGTTTCCAAAATTTTTCTATGTCAAAAACTACTATAATCCCGTAGTGATTAGAAGAGCAATTCAAGACTTGACCATTTTCTCTGTTGTTCTGAAAATTTCAATTGTAAATTCAGTGACATGTCATATGTACATTCAATTTTGTAACACTTGCTTTGGTACGGTGCCTAGAGAATACACATGGAGCAGCATGTCTGTGTAATTTTTCACAATATTACCGATATCAATATGTCTACATGGTTCCCTAACAGTTGGTGCACATCTGATTTCCAACATAGGTCTAACCAGAGCTGCTTTCAGAGTCTTTATATTGACAGAGTATAATGATGATGCGATATCGTCCATTCGATACATTCTGGTCGATAGGAAAGTCACGACATCGGTATACGTATTGTCTCCTTGACAACCGCCTCCGCAATTCAAATCAGCTTAATGGAGATGGCATGTTTCATCACGACATTGGACGATATGAATTACAATAAGAAGAATCGATGCGTGATGAATATTTGAGATGAGAATGCAGAGATACAACACCGGGAATGCAAAGAGATAACCATACTTTAATTAGATACCGTGTTTAACACAGGCGACAATAAACAAAAATTGATGGCTCAGACGTGTAGCCACCCTATTAAAGACAATACGAAAACGGTTAATTTTCTGCCTGCATGTGGTCAATTTGTTTCTTAAAATGATATGAGTGTGTGTAATTGACGTTCAAATCGAATATTTTGTGTTAGACCCTGAAGAGATTATTTCCCAACGTCCTGTCTTGAGTCACTAAGTATAACGTTCACGATTCTCTTTGGCCATAGATCGCATGTGATACGCCAAGTAAAATGTTTAGGTGCCAACTTCGCGCCGTTCCTAGAAGACGATGGACGACGCAGACACCATTGATTATCGTAATTTCCCCGTAATTGTTATGTTAGTGAACCCCGGGAGACACCTTTGCAGGGTCTGACGCAGTTTGATGAAAAAAAAGAGGTAGAGACTTGAGAGGAAGGAAGACGTTACGAGGAGAACACAAAAATACTTTCGTAACGCTGACGTCTTTCCCGGAACAACCAACAAGCTACCTGTTGTGTGTTTCGATGCAGGATAGCTTAAGTTGTATGAGAATGATCACATCATCAAAGCTGAATTCATGTTCCCTGCCAAGAGAATTGGAGTTAGTACTCTTCGTCAAAGTAAGTGTGTAGGATCAATGGAATACAAGGATACTACACTAGATATTCGGTAGTCAAATTTACTTTCCTTACAATTTGATAGTTGGTCCGTAATTTTTTTCCTGTAATTCCGAGAATTCACTTTTCAGTACGGTCGTTGAAAGTATCCTTTGTTTCAAAATAGTTAAGTTATCTTGTATAGTAGTCTCCTTACAAAGCCCAACAAATGTCCACCAGACTTCTTTATCTACTATAATACTACAGCTTTGTCGATACCAGTGAATTTTGTAACGTTATCGTTAAGACTATTACTGATAATACATCCGATTATCCAGGATTTTTGCCCAAAATGTTTTCTACGTACAAATTCCTGGCATTGCCAAACCTAGAAAAGAATAGCGATAATTTAATACCCCCTTCCGGTCCACGATGAACTTAAGCAAACTTTGCACTCCATAATGTTCTCGGCTTCGCCACGTACATTATGTTGTGCAAAGTTTGCTTTGTTCGTTCATCGTGTTCCGGAAGGAGATACGAAATTGGAATGCGTAACTATGTCCACTTCACGCACATTGGTGGCATGTATATATTTACTGAGGTGTTTTCTTTACCCGAACTATTATATATTGGAAAGACGCGGGCTCATTAGATACAGAAATACTGACAAACCTGTACAAATTTGTTAAAGCAATGACATTGAGAAACACAACACTTAGAAAATTTTCTAAATAGAATGTCTTTTATCCTATCATATTTTTTGTACCTATGTACTATCCAGAATTATTGAATACTCTCGGTATGTATATGTAAGTGTGGTTCTTCACTTCAGTATGGGCCAGAGACCTTTAAATTCGATGAATTACTTCAGTTACTTCTGTTCCTAAAAGTACATGTATAAATCTGATGAAACTTAAAACTTAGAACTGTTGACTTGGAACAGAAACATGAATCATCTTATAAAAGTGAACACTTCAGGTATGCACAGTGCCAAAACCTTATTGGCTTTAATTGGTCACAAAAACCACTAACACTTTCAGTTATTCAGGCTGCCAGAACTATATTTCAGGTAACAGCAGCAACGTCGGTGTACAACCAAGTACTTGAGCAGTTTATTAAAGAATGGACGAGTGAAAGGTGTGACGAAGCCCATAAACGAAGCAATGTCGCCCTACGTCAAATCGGGTATAACACGCTTTAATACAACCACTAGGTTGCATTCGTTCAGTTGGCGCCTCACAAATGAAAGGCTTAAACTTTTGCTCTAACTTTTCTCGAGCAAATTTTCAACAAGCTAGTGCTCACTCCTTGCCAAATACCTGATGCCACTTCTGCTTCTCTCCGCTCTTGCTGATTTAGCTGCGTTTTGTGATGCCATTGTACGCTATACACTGTATTTGCTTTTTTTAGGCCAAAAAAAAAATTTGTGCTGTTCCGATAACATGGTTTTCAAAAATTGGGTAGGTAGGTCGGCAGGGATTTTTTTTTGAAATATTTTTATTTTTAAATATGCGCTTTTCAGGGGTTCAGGGTGATCAAACACTGGCCACAACATTTCCAGAAAAACGTATCATACATATAAAGGAATAAAAACATAAAAGACATCCTCGTTCCAGCAAAAATCAAATGCCAGGTAGCGAACACGTGGTTTTACGGTCTTTCTTTTTTTACTTCCGTGTTTACGTAGCTCTAAAAAGTTTAGGATCGGCAGGTAAAAATAGGATAGATCGGGTTATCGGAACAACACAGTTTTTTTCTTTAAATTGGCTTTAAGTATGTCCAACATACACTGACCGAAATACTTTCATCTCAAAATCAAAAGTTATTCCTTATAAAATGTTTCAAACATGTTTTTGCATGTCAGGTGAGATAGGATGCAGTCAAAACGAGGCATGCCACATCTTTTAAGAAAAGCACCCAACACGCTGAACTTCTCTGGTTGACTGATGGCAATCACCCTGTTATCACGAGATTTTGCAGAATGTGACTCACAACTAGTTTTTGTGAATGCATATAAGAATTTTTAGAATCACAGAGGACGTGTATGAAGTGGCAATGATTGTTAAAGGGATGAAAGAAGTCAATTATCTAGATGCATAATCAATTATTGATAGAGACAGCGAGATTTCAAAGCAAGCTTCGGTCAGGTCACCTGAGAAAACGAAGCTACCCATGCTGTAGTGTAATGCTTGTTGGTGCTAATAAACACAGATATTTTCATTGGAAAATATATGATTTGATTTGTTCACTCTTGCTGAAATTGAATGGTAATTCAAAGCTGGCAAGTATCTTATTTTAGTATGTTTTGTCAGTAATGAAAGAACAAGTTGCTTAAATGACAATATTCAATGTGAAGAACTTCATACTTGATATACACTTTAGAATTATACCCTTTTATTCTATGACGCTCCCCCATTGAGTGACAATGCCTACTAATTTGCTTTCTCCATTAAATGAGAGGACGAAAAAGCGAAACAAAATTCTACAACTTGTCACATTTGTTTTATGCATATGCTATCGACACACACAAGTACCTGAAGGTGTGAGCCCATTAACGACAAATACTATGATATGTGGGCAGTATAGCGAACTGAGTGAAAACTATCACACCTTGTTCACAATTTGTTTCTCCTACACCTCACAGTTGATACTGAAATAATGACCAACAGAAGCAATATGCATAAATAAAAAACAGATTCTTAAAACTTTGATAAAACTCAAGTGGAACAACTAAAGCTATAGCATTGCTCCCATATGATTGAAATTGAAAAAGAGATGAGTTATATTGCAATATTGGCGTATGTATATAAAGTGCCTCTGAACTCAACTTTAGAACTAATCATTAGTTATGCATATAAAAGTAAACTATACAGCATTTATGACAATTTGAATAATATTAGCTCACATTTGGTATGTGTATATATATCAAAGAGAGCTTATATGGTCAGGTGTTTGGCATCTGTCTGTATGTCTGTCTGTATTCATGTATAAGTATCTGAGTTGGTGTCCATGTCCATCCACATCAGAAAGAGGATAACAAAAGCAACAACCATCTTCATATTTGGTGTACATTTGGTGGAAATATGAATTTGTTCAAATGGACATGTCAGTCACAAAAATGTGTAAATGAGATAACAAACGGCAAACCTGCAAATTGCCATAACTCTGTAACTACAGGCCAGATTGGATTGAAAGTTGGTACAGATTCATTTGAGTGACTTTAGTTAGGTTATTCAAATTTCTGCGATAATTTGCATACTAGCAGTTTTGGTCATTCTTTGTGTTTTTGGCCAAAAATATCTTCTCTGAAACAGTTGTGCGATTGCTTTGAAACTTGGTACGCATTTGTATTT
Organism: Ptychodera flava; assembly: GCF_041260155.1. Taxonomy (NCBI): domain Eukaryota; kingdom Metazoa; phylum Hemichordata; class Enteropneusta; family Ptychoderidae; genus Ptychodera; species Ptychodera flava. Next base: position 8,005,808 of record NC_091940.1, read on the forward strand.
TGGGGCAATTTTGCACATTTTTTTTGGGGGGGGTCAAAAAATATTCTTTTTGAGGCATCTGATTACTTTGAAATTGAAGGGACTTTAAGGATTACCCGAGTAGTTTTTTTAAAAATTGTGGTGAAATTAGCATATTTGTGTTTTTGAAGATTTCTCCTATTTTTGGTCAAAAAACCTTTCTGGCTCTGCTCATTCAATTGCTGTTAAAGTTGATATGAAGGTCTCTACAGATGATACATTTCAATTTTGTTCAAATCGTGATAAAACCTGTAACATTGTATTTTATGGCAATATTTGGTCAAAAACTCATAAATTCCCTGGTGCATGCAAGTACTTTAGGTAGACTTTATTCATGTTGGTCACTTTTGGGTTTAATTTTAAAGTCTAGTTTTCATTATAAAACTAATCTCTTGTTTGATTCCCTGAAGTTTGCTATGCAAAATGCTAAAATACATGTTAGTTTGTGTTGGACGTTTCCCCATTTAGCTTGATGACACTGTCATACTTGTTAAATAACTTAGAGGCATTTTGGCGCATGCCATTGTCATGTAGGTGTGGCAGCATTGTTAGCACTGCCAGATTGTTCGTCATGCTATACAGAAATTGTTGTTCAAGGAAACCATGAACAACTCAACACAATATCTAGCATTTCATTCATTCTGACCTACCAAATCTAAACAAATGTGAGCACAGTGTCCTTGATGCAGATAATTACTGTTCTCCAGTGGGAAGGTTCTAATCTGGTCACAAACTGATAATTCTTGTTAAGTGTGTGTACAGCGATAGAAACTTTCTGATGTTGTCAATGATGTTCCCAACGACTGTAGGACATACATTGGGACATTCTATAAACAAAGTGCCTTCTAAGCTAAACTGGAATGCCACCTACTCCTGCTCGATGTTCCTCTGCTCTGCCACTGAGGGCGCTGCCCAGAAATGGATATGGAAGAGGCATGCACTTTGCCTGCATCTAAGATAAAGTTTTAATGCACAGGAAAGCAGAATATATCATCACAATGGATACTTGCTTCAAGGAACTGTTGCTTTCACGTCAAACAACATCCAATTACTTCATAGCAAACACCAGATATGGACTCAAAATGCTCCCATGTTTCATTATATGTTGGAGTTGTGATCAGCTGGTCCAGTCCTTCTTATTTAATGTGTCTCATTTGTACAAAACATGTTTCGTGATCAAGTTAATCCAGATATATATCTCTAATGAGAAAAGTTCATTAATGTACAATTGGTAATTAGCTTATTTCAAAATGTCTAATGAATTTCTGATGAATTTGAAGGCATAGTATCTTCAATGTACACAGCAAGTTTTGTTAACTTTGGTTGAGGTAATCCAGATAAATCCCTAATTATGAAAGTTCATCAAATATGATTGATTTAATCCAAATATATATCCCTAATTAGAAAGTTAGTTAACTATGCAAATTATTAATTAGCTGATCCCTTAACAACCTACATTGTTTTATAATAATATCTTCAATGTCCATAACAAGCTTTATCAAGTTTGATCTAGTTAATCCACACATATCCCCAACAAATGTAAGATTCATATAATATGAAAATTAGCAATAACTTTTATGGTACCTGTTGATATCTTTCATGGCTGATATATCCCAGTTGATCAACATTTGCAGCAAATTTCCTCAAATTTTGTGGGGCTGTTCTCAATCTGTATCTTGTTTTTTCTGAAATTGTTAATTTAATTATGCAAATTAGAATAAAATATGCAAGCCAACCAACAAGAGCTATAAATCAGTTATTGCCAGCATGCCATTTCCAAACACAATCTATGTAACAAGTGAAACTGCCATCATAATCAACGTCAGTGCATTGAGCTTTGATATACGGTCTGATTACACATATCCATTAAATATGTAAATGAGCTCATAAACAGAAGGTCATGCTCATCAAACTTCCAACCTAACAAGACCTAAGTATGATCAATTAATGGCAGAGGTCTGGCCGAAATAGGTGTATTCAGTATTGATATATAGCCTAATTACAGAAATTTATTAAATTTGCAAATGAACTTAGCCTAGTAACACTATAGAATACTGAGTGCCTGCATAATTACGTGAAATTTGGTACAGTAATTCTTGCAATATAGCCTTTTGCTCATAAATTATGCAAATGACCATTGTTATGCAGATTACATCCACCGTAATCTTATCAGATCTAGATATTGTGCTTGATGATGCTCTGTAACATACATACACAGACAGACAGACAGACAGACAGATAGATAGACAGACAGACACCATGGCAAAATTGGACAATGTTTTGGTGCACTGAAATGGAGTCCAAAAATGACAAATCACGCATACAATGACAATAATGTAGGATCCCAACCAAAAGATTTGAAATAAAAAGTTGCAAATGTATTAAAATCACTGTTTATTGAAATTTTTCCCTTAATATGAATATACCTCCAAGTTGTTAACTGCAAACTAAATTTTAATGCAATCACAGAAATTGGTATCAATGAAAATTTTTTTTATACCTTAAATGAAACAAACATCTAAAAATTTATAAAAATACACAACTCCATATATCACCATGAAATTAAGGTACTAGTAGTATGCACCTCGAAAGTAAAAGACTTAAACTTTTGCTGTAACTTTCCTAAATAAAGATTTCGACCATTCTCTTACCAAATCAAAAAATAAAAATCAGAGTCTAAATACAAAATTGGTAAAATATCAGGGTCTAAATGCAAAGTTTGGTACTAGAGAGACAATTACCAGAGATTTCCTGATATTTGAAATATGGCTTCTGGCACATAGTTGTGCATGCTAACCCACAATAGTTGTGGATACCAAGCTGCAACTGTTTGTGGCTTATAAGCAGGTTATTCATATTTTATCATGCAAAGATCTGTTCTGGCACAGTTTTGCGGCATACAGGCCGCTGTGATTGCAGACGATATGCCGCAAAAAAATGGGGCGGGGCTTTTAGCGGCATAGAAGCCGCTGTGATTGCAGACAATATCCACAAAAAATGGTGGGGTAAAAGGTTTCATGGTAAAATGCTGCTATGCATGCTTCCTGTGCTACCCCCCCCCTCCCCAACCATACCTGCATTTGCACCTACCAGTTTTATACTAGCCATGATATTTGAAATTCAATATGGACGCCATCCTAGTGTTAACTCTATGGCGGAAATACAATTTTTGAAAAACGAAGACAGTGAAACGTTTTTTTTACGCAAAAGCTTTAAAAGTAGCTCCCACAAGTGGTAGATCAGAAAAGAATTGGAAAAGGTTCAAAGTCTGAATATCTGTCCCCGAGGCACATTCCTCCTTCACAAATCTCTGTCTCTTAAAGGACAGGGACTTGATCCCTGGGATCGAGTTTGTTTTAATCTATAAGAGGATTATGGAGTGTCATTGCCCTTTGTTTCCCGTTGAAATTGTAATCTAATGAGTAGATTTCCCTGCTAGACAATCTGACGCCAGCACAGGCCTTTAAACAAAAAGTAGTCACACCAGCTTGTGAGGTTCTGATTTTTTATTCTTTTCACATTTTCAATCATTCCCATAATCCTTTGAACTATAGCACATTCATTCAAAGTGCAGCAGTTACTCAATACTAGCTTCTTGAATTAGTTCTTGTTGACACTCACTGTTTACAGGGAATCCTTTGGAAGTTGTGTCAAGTGAATCAATTTGTTTCAAGATACAGCTGATAAGTGACCTGCCTTTTTAACCTGTCCACCCCTAATATCTTGTAAATAGGTCCACATTCACCATTGATAACAACAGGTCTGGGCCAAACCATGATGGTGAAAGGGTTAAACATGGTCAAAATCTCATTACAACTCTAGATTTGGGACGGGTTACATTGGATGTGCACTGAGTGTGATAAACCTTATCTACATACAAATGTTCCTGGACCACTAGCTTAAATATGAAATCTTAAATCACTGTGAATACAACAATAACAGGCACTGTTTTTTTGGCATTGATAATCTAAAGAGAAAACAGTTACTGGCAAGGCATGACAATTTTCTCCTGTTCGCCTGGTAAAGTGTATCCCAGATTGTGTCGCATGGTTTCCATAATAGCAGCAAATGTCATACTGTCTTCATGACTGACCAGCTCACTCTCTCGTTTACCTAGGCAAGAAAAATCACATAAAACTTCAAAATGGGACTATCTCAGATTGTTGCATAAGCTTAGTAAGTGAAATCTGTTTATATAGATCACAACTATCTATTGCTGAATTAAGTTCATAAGGGGCCGTAGATAACTAAAACATGTGCATGGTAAACACAATTTCTGTGTTTAGGGGAAAGGATTTGGGTGTATTTTGATTACCGTGCGCAAAAATCTCACTACATGTTTTTATATCACAACAGCCCACTACATTGCAACATCCTGCTTTTATGTATCACAAAATATCGCTATATTGTTTTGCATGTACCAGGCCAGTGTGGCTCCGCACCAGCGCTATCACCAGCATTGCTTTGACATTCAGGTGGTTCAGAATGTGGGTAAAATAATGTAAAAATCATATTGGATACAGTTTCAATTCATTTCAATATGTTGGTTGCGTTATTGTCGAGTTGGCGCTGAACAAAGATTGATTTTAGAATAGGGGGGTAGGGGTGGTTGGGGGTTGGTAGATTTCATTGCAACATAATTACCGATTGTAGGTATGCTGATACAAAACAGTGGCCTTTGAATGATTATTTTGAGGCACAAAGTTTTGAATTTTGGAGCTGTGATTAAAAGTAATCAAAACACTGTATTTGATGTGAAAACTTGCTTGAAGTCCAACCAAGCTTTTGTTTTTTGAAACTAATTTGTTACTTGACAAAAATGATACAAAATTTGATTGACAACTGTAGATGCATGTTGTCCCCAAATTGTGCAAATTGTTCCCAAAACAAAATGGTAAAGGGCCACAGTGTCCCAGGGTTTGTGACTGCAACATTGGTATACCACAAGATTTTGACCAGTTCACAACACATATGCATTTGCTATCGCTATCGCATATTTGTCATGAACTGGTCATAGCTGAGTGATATACCAGGTTTATGCTATCACAGTAGCTTGAAATTCATGTGTGATAGGTCAAGAAAGGAAATTTTCTCTAGACAAGAGCTCATGCGTATTATAACCATGCTATATCAAAAATATAGCATGGTGCTTCTAACATCTCAACCAATCAGATCACTTTATTTGTCCCATCTATATACTGTATGATACAATTAAGGTTTTAAACTGACCTTCCAATAGGCATCTCCTGGCAGTTATTGCTTCATATCTCAGTCCTGCACTGTTAATGAAATTAGTTGCCATCACTGTCTTGGGTAAAGGCTCTTCAACAACCTCAACGCCATTGCTGTCTTCTACCGTCATCTTTGTCGGAGCCCAAAATGGCAGTGATACCTGCGATGAAAATTGATCAACCACATCACTGCTAAACATCATCCCCACTCATCTCTGTATATCTATGTATATCTACCGGTATGTATATCATGTGCATGTACCGTACACATGTATGGAAAAAGCTAGCCAGATCTGTGTCATTGAAAGTACAACCTCATCATTTAAAGTCATTGTTTGCCTAAGCTGAGTCAATACTCTGATTGATGATACATGTACTTGTAACTAATTACAAGATGAACCTGTAGTTGGACATCAGACCAGTTGTACTTATCCGGCATGGCTTGTACAGAATGCATGACAAAGAGATGGAAATTTGGCCATACATTACACTTTACACACATTGCAATTTTCACTTGTTTATAAGCCATGCAGTCCATCTTTCCCATTTTCCTACATCCGGCTGCCAAAACAACATGAATATAACATAGGTCTTATTCACCCTCAGTCTTCCCTTTGTGCCGTATATGTTGGCTTCATTATTCAAATCAACTCTGCCGTGCAAATTGAGGACAGCCATCCTGTTGTTACTGTACTGCAGTATTGAAGTTGAGGCCTCATCAACTCCTGTTTGGTGAACAATGTAAAAACAAACATGCTGTGAGAGTGGGCACACAAATTGTGATTGGTGAATATGTACATGTATTAGGAGACTCTGCAAGGATCTGGTGAACTGGTGATGAGAAGACATTGAAATCTATTACACTGGCCCACTTGTCATCCGGGACATTTCTTATTCATGTAGTCAGTATTGGCAAAATCGATGGGAGTAATCTAATCTCCTGAAATCAAATTCATGGTGAGGAAGACATGCAAGCTGGGCAAATGGCTGGATCAGACTTGAAGATGGAGGGAAAGCTGAGAGCCACTGATAAAATTCAAAACAAACCTGCATTAAAGAAATTTTCCTTCAGGTGCATGTTTGTGGAAGAACATTTGAAACTACATTATCTGATGAATGAAGAGTGGGTGATGGAGAACGCAGCTCATTTAGTTCCTGAGATGTTGTGGAGATGGAGAGTCCATTTACAGCCTTGTAAATGATGAGCATAGTCTAATGGATTATCTGGATACTCCACCCACTATCACATCTCAAGTCAATGACATTCAGATGTCTTTGTAATATGTTTTAACAAATTAAAATGAAGTAAAATGCAAGCATTGACGTCATGACTGTTTTAGTAATTTTGGTGATTGGAGAAATATGACAGCTACTAATATACCATCATCAGATGATCAGCAATTTTTGGCCAGGTTTGTAATAATCCGCCTCATTTAGATGGTGTGATTTCTAAAAAATATTATGAAAAGCCATGTTTGCATATGCTCTATGACAGTGTGATAGTGGGTGGAGTGGGAAAATACTACATTTAGAAAAAGGTAGGTTTCACAATCCCTTTTAATCAAATGCTAAATATTCAACATGTGTGACATGTAAGCTGATGCTGGCAATCTTCCAACTCCATGCTGTTACATGTGTGTTGTTGCCATTTAACATAGTCTTCCATGTACCATAATGCACTTGTTGAGTTTCTCATGCGTGAACACTGCATGGATATGAAATGAACGAGGCATAATAAGTGTAGCAAGGGCTTTTGGAAACTGGAAATTGTCTCAACGCAAGTGTTTTTAATTTTGTCATGTTATCTGCTTCAAATCTTGGCCAAACATCCAACGTGCAAAAAATTTGAAAAAATAGTTCTGATCTGTTTCAGGAGTTAAGACCACTGCGAAGATTTTTGTCTGGTATAATCAGGTACAGTTTTTCCTCTCCTCAATCATTGATGCAGAAGTCATTTCATGTTACATAAAGGAGTCTATTATGCGAGTGTGTCACTCTGAACAGACAATAGCTTGTAGCAATTATGGTAAAAAAGCAATATGACAAAGCTAACATGGGTCTCTCCGTCAGCATTGCATGATTCAAAAATAAAGGAAATACAAATCAGTTAATATTTAGTGAACAAGTTTTCTGTCAAAATACAAATAGTTACCAATTTATAAATTGTAAAATTCTAGTCAGACTATTCTCTTAACAGGAGTTTTTGAGTTGATGCTTAGGTTAAAACTGTTTTTTTACGGCAATATCAAGTAAAATGATGGGATATTTTAACTTTTTTAGTTCATTTTATGCACATATGACTGGTATCCAGCATGTGCACAAATATACGGTAGTCTTCCACCATTTACTTGCAATAGTCACCGATGACAAAAACAACACTGTGACACCAGAAAAGAGTGTCAATAATGTTATCTTGCTAAAATTTATGGAAAGAGATTTACCTGTTTCAGCAAGATTTCCTCTTATTGTGATCTTTGGCATTTCTCTCCCAAAAATCATTACAGCAAGCTGAATTGGGTAGATTCCAATATCAAAGATGGCACCGCCTGCCAGCTCTACAAATAAATAATTCAATATATACTGGTATGTGTCTACAAGGTAATTCTGTGGAATGACCTTTGTCAGTTTGAAACTGTTGATTTTGTTACTATTGTTAACAGTATTCCGTAAGGGTACCGGAATGCTGGTATTAAACATATGGAGTTCCAAAAAAGAAAAAATCAACACTGTTGGATCTGAGTCAACAAAATAAATATCTGGAATTACCGTTTTTGGTTGTCTGTAGCAAGAAAATAAACTATACTCATCTTCAAGTAGGAGAATGCAGTACAAAAATAAGAATGAGCACTCTATCTCTATTACCTCTCTTTTATATTTGGAATAGGTTTTGAATTTAGGAATGGCTGACTTACTTTTTCAATATCCTCAATTTACAATGATCAATTATTATTGTTCACATAAATATGCTTCTCTCATGAATTTTAAAGAAAAAGTTGCAACAAAAGGTTATGAACATTATTGTGTTGTCAAATTTATGATGGAAAATAAATGCTAAAACTGCATAACATGACTAAATTGATGATGGCCATCATGGGCATAATTCCCACTCAGTATGTGTAAATACCTATACGAAAAAAAAAATTCACATTTTAAAATGTCGACTAGAGGGTAACACTAGAAGGGAGTCTCATTACATGTAACTTGTACTGAATGTGCAGAACTTGATGACATTTCATGCGAGGACATGACTTTGCTACGTGGAGAAATGGCTTCAAGGTGCATTTTCCTTAGGTTCCAGCATTGACAAACTTTGTGATTTCTTTCTTGAGGTGGTGATTCAGATTGCCGACAGCCAAATTGTAGATTTTAAGAGATATGTCATTGGTATCCAAGCTTACTCATTTTTAATTTCCATATTCAGGTTCATACCATCAGGCTTTGAAGGCCCTGACCATCTCTGCTGTGACATCTGTTTTCATTGTATTATTTGTATGGCATATAAAGACCCCTATTCAGGCCCCCTAAGCTTGCATAAGAATATCAGAGAATGTGACATCATCGAAATACCCCACCCCCATTGGACCACAGGGTATTACAGGCACTTTTTTGTCTAGGAGTTATGATCAACAAATGTCATGTATTAAACAGACAAAAGGTTCTACAAAAAATTTTAATCAGCAAATGAGTTAAAAGAAATCTATTTCAAATAAAAAAGCTATTAGTAGTTTGAGTAAACTTTTCCTGTAAGTTTATAATTGAAAATAATCTCTACACTAGCACAATACCTTTCCTGAGATGCAAGGTGTACTGTTCACAAGATTTTATCACAAGATACTCAAAGGAGAAAATGGTGCACATCTAGTCTGAATCATAGTAAAAAGGTAACAGAGCTTGCAATTATAGGAAAGAGGAATCACATGAAGGTAATATTCTGCAAACCTATCCCTGGGGAAGGTCATATTTTACAAACCTATTCCTGGGGAAGGTCATATTCTGCAAACCTATCCCTGGGGAAGGTCATATTTTACAAACCTATTCCTGGGGAAGGTCATATTTTACAAACATGCGATAAAAAGCAGTTGAAAATTGCCTATTATGAAAATGACCAAGATGATGGTGTTGGACTAACCACATTCTGTCTAAAGTTTGCGTTTTGTATTACTTCATGATCCAGATTTTCCTGCACTGATTGTAGCTCTTAAAAATTCACAAAAACAAACCCAGCCTTGCAATTTTGTTTCAGACTTGGAAGTTGCCACATTGATGAAGAACATATTCTAATTTGTACTATTAAAATCACTGGAAATACATGTAATTTGCACTAAAAGCCTCTATGATTTGGAAATATTGGGATGGGTTTTTGATAAACCATCTCTCAAACAGCTTTCAAAGTCTGATGACACAATCAGAGTAAACACCTACCTTTTTTGACAAACCTTGGAACAGTCGAAAGAACGGCAAAACCAAAATCTGCAGTGATCATCTCCACATTACCAATTCTACCTGAAGAGACAATACTGCGAATTTTTTCGTAGATTGGAAAGTGCCGACTCCAGAGTCCCTGATAATGAAATTAAGAGAATTTGAATTATGGTCGCTATAGAAATACAATTGACAGAATAACAACACGGGCGAAGAAAATGGCAAATAATTCTTTCACGTTCGTTACAAGTGCAGTAAGATATTGCTAAAAATGAGACATGTTTAAACATAAAAGTGGTATTGTCTCATGTTAACATCTTATAAAGATATAGCGGTACACATATTTTAACACCCATGGTCAAAATTTGACCTTACAATTTCGCACAGATAGCGTAAAGATGATAAACAAACTGGTGTAGTTGAAGTCTGCAATTCAATGGCCTGGTGAATTTTAAGTTCTGAAGTTTGAACATTTCATTGTTACTGCAGGTAATAACCTAAATGTAATCTTCCAAACTAAACTGGGGAGTTCGGATATGATCAAAAACTATAGTAGAGGTACATGTATGGCATGTCGCATTGGAAGGTGTACACCTTGCTCCTCATTGACTTCAAGAACAGTAATTAACGATCCAAACAATGACAATCTTGAGTGCATATACGTTGAATTTTGGAAGAAGTCCGGAAACAGTAGATTCAAAGGGCTGTGACACAAACTATACTCTTTTTTCAGAATTTAATAGCTCTTCTTCCACTCATGTCAGGGTCGAGCATTGACTGCCATTAAAAACAGGATGTTTTAAAACTGTTCCAAACTGCAGTACCAATTTAAGCTAATTTGAGTTCATGGTTAAATTGTATACGTGTACTGGTAATGGTATAATACTCTTACATTACATCTGAAGTTAAAAACAATAAAATCTTCCTAAAATGGCTTTAACATGAAAACTAATCTTTTCATCATGGTCACCAGGTACCCCTATGAAACAGATCTGGAGATTTTATCAAAGTAGTTTATCAACCATTGGTAAAATTACAACCAAACTGATTGGCCAAAGCAATTACCTTGACCCTGACTCCCATGGATTGACTTTTGTCTTTTAATAATTGACTCATTCGCTTCCTCCCCTAGTTACACAGTTTGTGGTTCCACACATGGCGGACAGCCCCTGTGACCCAGAAAAAAAGGGCCATGTCACTCCAAGGACTGTCTGCCGGTACTTAATGACAAGCAACTATGGTAATGTATGGAGTGTCATCATGCAGTACGGTATATTTCATGTCAGTGTACATGGAGTCATACAAACAGTGGCTCACAGTCTAGTGACTCTGGCTGTAAGGAGGTTACTTGACCTTTGACCTCCAAGCTGTATTTATGTAAACACCTGGAAAACCTGATATGGGAAGGGTATCCTTTCCAAAATATATCAAATATCCTAAAATCACAAAAGAAATTGCGAAAATTCTTTTGCACCCTACATTTTCTACTTTACTTGTAGGATTTAACTTTACAATATGTACATCGATAAGGTTATTGACAAATACTGGGATTTACATACTCATATATCGAGGATTCAGTCTTGCCCTTACTATGCCTATGCACTTTCTGGCCATGTATTGTACAATTTTTTTGGTCAATATCCAAGTACTTGATGAATAACTTTATATGGTTTTGCATGCTTACGGCATAAAATAAACTGACATACAATGCAGTATATAATCTTTGGCGACAGCCGCTGGGAGAAATCTCCAACATACCATCTCTCAACTATGGATCTACAAACCACATGCGTGGAAAAACAGGACTAACAGCCTTGGCAAACACACACTACTGATACTGAAACCAAATAAATCCCACTTTTGTATTTTTTAACTTCAGAACTGAACAGTTTTTTCACAGTATAACACTGGTTTTGATTAGGGTCATAAATGTCATATACTTTCTGGAAAAGTGATGTGAACTAATTATTGTCTCACCTCCATGAAAAAGAGATTCTTCTCTTTAGCCAACTCCAAAATTTCTTTAGTCTCTTTGACAGTCAAGCCCATTGGTTTTTCACAGAGTACATTTTTCCCAGCATTCAACATCATCTTACTCAGCTTGGCATGTTCAGTGTGGATGGCTCCAATATATGCAATATCTGTCAAGAGAGAGAGGTACAACCTGTCAGGCTTTAATGCATCGATACACTGGAAACACTACTGTATTTAGGTATTTTATTGGCTTTAAAGGGACAGTACGGTAGCTATAATTTTTGAAGACTGTTTTTCAAGGACTCTCAAACTTTTACAATATTGTTCTGTACTGCTATGTGTGGGGACTTACTTTGAGTAAATAAAATTTTCACTGGCTTATTTTTGTGAAAATCGAAACAGGGAGGGCAGCCATTTTGAAGTTTAAGTGTCTGGAAATATTGTCGGTAATTTGTTTCTCTTGTACCAAAGTTTGCACAGTATAACACAATTGTTATCGATTTTGATAGGGAATGGTTAAATTTCAAAGCATGAACTACCTACAGTTTCTTAACCCTTGCATATTGAGATACTCATCTTGTCAACTCAGTCTGTACATGTGTAAACTGAATTGTTATTGTTGACAAGTGAATTCTTGTCCAGACTAGAATTCAAATGTAAACAATCACAGTGCATTTATTTATTTATCATTTATTGCACATTGATGAGACAACAATGACATCATCTACAAACTGCCCTATCGATCAAATTCTGCAATTTCAACTGCTGCAAAAAGCACTGAGAGTATACAGCTTGCTCTCCCGATTAAACTTTTCCATCCACTATATGGCAATAATAAAATTAGAATTTCATATTAGTAATGGGCACATGATTTCACAATTATTTTCATAACCGTCTGTAATTTACTGAAGCTGTTGAAGGTATGGAAGCTGGTACAGACACATGTATAAAGATAATAACGTAGAGGCTGTTAGCAAAGCTACAGCTTTGCCAACAGCTAATAAAAAACACAGCCATTTGATAACTCAACTTTTGAAAAGAGCCTTTGTGTTGAGCATATATGTGATAATGCTATCAATATTGGAGTGACTCTTTGCTAAGGAAAGAAAAAAGAGCTAAAAGAGAAATTCATTGTGGACAAAATTGGAGAACCTGTAATTCTGTAGATCTACTCAAATCTTTATGTTATCACCAAAAGAGAAAACAATTGCTTCTAGGTGACAAGTAGAGTAAAAAGAATTAGTATCTATGATAACTATCGACATGTTATGGATTTTACCCACCATACAATATGAAAAAAAATACCACAATTATACGGTGTCGCTCACATTTGATCAGAATTGGTACATACCAGTATGGGTACCAAAGATCAACAATAAATGTTGTTTGTATCTGTTCAGTGCAGGAAAATTCTACGTTCAATGTTATAACAATGGATTCTGCACAGTACAACCAGAAAAACAACAAGAAATATTTAAACCAGAAAAACAAGTTGACAAAAGTTGGACACGCTGCTACTGAGAAATAGATGTTTTGATCAAAAAAGGGCAAAAATTGTCCTAAAAACACAAATAATATTGAAATTTCACCACATTTTTTGCAAACAGCTTCTCAGCTTGTCAAAAGATGATCTGCAACATTTCGCGAAATCTATCAGCAATATAAATCACTGGGCCATATGTATGTTGTAGTTACAGCACGCAATCTTATTTGCGCTAGTGATATGGATGTACATTGTATCCTCAAACAGCATCGAACTAAAATAAATTATAAATCCGAAAATTTACTCAGAAAAAAAAATTAGCACAGCTTTCCTCATTTGGAAAAAATTATTTAGAAATTTACAATTGTAAAAAAATGTTCACAATTTCATTGTGACCACCCCCTCCCAAGATCTAATGGTCCGTCCCTTAGTTTGAGCAGGTCTGTTAATATGTAACAGTTCATAAACAATGACAGGAAATGACTCAAGCTCAGTGGAGTAGCATGCCACCACTCCTACATTAGCAGAATTTCTCTTTTTCTTACCTCATTTGCACATTTTTGACACTGATGTGTTCATTTGAACAAATTCACATCTCAACCCCTACATCTACCTGTACACCAAATACTGAGATGGTAGCTTTGGCGGTATGGGAGCCTTTGTGTGTGACGGACATACATCCGCACATACCAACAAATATACAGACATACAGACGCCACTCAGACTCATCATATAAGCTCTTTTTGGTATTTATATATAAAACCAAATATGAGCTAAAAAATGGTCTCAATATTGGATATAATGTACTGAGTGGAACATCATCAACATTGGCTCTATCTAAGAAAGTAAAAACCATGACTTGAAACAGACAAGTACAGAGGTTTATGTTGATCAAATTTTGCCATAAAAATTTAGTTTGCTGTTTAGTCATGTTGATTCAGTTATTAAGTAGCTTAATTAATTTATGCCTATAGACAGGTGTGGTTCTCAATTTGGAAAAATTAGGACAGACACTTAGATTGGAAAGAATGATACTCAAATCTGACGTAATCAAGGTTTAGAAAATTTAGTTTTAAGTACTTAACATTCTAATATTGTTGTAGCGAACATCAAGTTTAGGAACATATGTATCATTCTCTTTATTTCATCTGTCAAAATTCAATACTATCACAGATATACAATGTATTGCTTCAACTTATCAAATAGACAAAACTGATGAAACACTGAACAATGGAATTGCAGTACATTTTGTTCTATCGTTAACTCTAAGCTTCTTAAAGTCTCAGGTGTGTTTTCAGAGTTTATCCTATCAGACAGGACTCATCTAGTGAGGTCATACAGCACATAATTGCACCAAACAAATGGTGGATGAAAGAAAACTCTCTTCAATAATGTCAAGGCCATTACACCAAGAGGTTTCCGTTTGTCAGTTTTATTTCCCTGTTCAAAACTGCATCGATGATAAATATGTTTCTCAATTTCTCACCAATTTCTACCATACATTCTCTTGTCTTAGCTATGGAATAGCTTTAATATACTAATTTGAAATTTGATGATGAAATTTCTAGAAAATTTCTGATTACCATTTTTTAGTTAGTGTTGTAGAGTTTTTGGTTAATGCACTCAGGAGAAAAATTCACCTATGATCACAGACTGTGACACCAAAGTATTGCAAACGGTATCTTTTTCCAAACTTTATTCGAAAATTTGTCAGGACTCCCTACATGTATACATCGCCATACAGGAACAAAACAACGCATATTGCTGAGCTTTTCCAGGTTATACTCTCACTTTTGACAAAAACTCTTCAGTCCTTAGTTTGGTCCCTCCACCCACTACGGGGGGACTGTAGTTTGGTGTACTTTGGGCTCCAATTAGTTGCAATATAAAGATTGTTTGAAGGGACAACACATAGTTTTCATATAACACCCCTCGACTTAAAGGCGCCCTTCTCAATCCAAGGTTCTCGCATTAGCGAATGTGTTAATAGCCCATTAACAGTTTGTCATTCTTTTGTTTTCCATTGAATATTTCATCAAGTAAATAATATTTAGATTAGATAAATCTGATAACTGAGTGGGGGCTTTAACCCTTTCACCACCATGGTTTGACCCAAACCCAATGTTATCAATGGTGATTGTGGACCTGTTTACAGGGAATTAGGGGTGAACAGGTTAAATCATACGGTGAACAGGTTAAATCATATGCGAGGAATTTTTATGATATGATGTGTGGACTTTTAGTCGTATTTTTGACTTTAGCACAACTTTTGACCCAATGCCAACTTTCATAAAATTAATGTCTTTAGAAAATGCAGAGTACATGTACTTCTTGGCCAAAATGTTAGAATCTTGACCACTTCCCTTTTTTGATGAAAAACTGTAGAGTGTGCTCTGTAGTTGTAACTTTCAAGGTTACACTTTATACCAAAGTAAAACAGCCCATGTACAACTTTAAAAAGTCGCGCCTTAGTTTTTGTAGCAGGGAACTATATAGCACTGACAATTGCAATATGCCAACCACAATATGCAAAACTCTTCTCTGGACCTACTCAGAGTGAAAGAAATCTATTGTCAAAATGATGTCTTCTAGTTTCGATGGTTTCAAAAATTAAGGGAATAAGAGCCATGCTTCTGGTTGATGGAACAGAAACCCTAGCGAAACTAAATTTATTAGACTAAGGGGCCATCGATCATATGTACATTGGGGGTTGAAAATAGGGAGATATATCACTCATAAAGTGCTGAACAGGAAGGGGCAAGTGATGACAAAAAGGGGCTATGCAAATACATTCACATGATCAAGACAGCTGTTCTCAGCGCGCCGCATATAATGGCAAAATTTTAACGTCCACTTTTCAAAATGTTCAGTACAGGGAGGGGAGACCCTTAAAGTCCCTTATATAAGGGACGTTTTATAATTATAAACTGCAGGAGACAGTCATACTTCGGTCTTTTATTAGCTCCTGCATGTGTAAGGGTTGAAATATGTGAAAAGTATGTTATTGTGTGAACGCAGCATACAGTCAAGGGGTAATGTCCAAAAGTAACGTGGAAACACTACTTTCATCATTTTTCTTGTCCACTCACTGCAGTCTACACAAGATATGCAAACATCAAAAAAGTTCTATTCAGCCTACTCCATCTAAGGCTCTTATGCCTGCTTGAATTTATCAAAATTATCAAAAAATCTTAAAAATAATAATGATAATAATAGAAATTTAGCATACCGCTGGGACTGTCTACATGAACTAGTCTAAAAAAGGGAGGGGCACAATTACCCCCTACCCTCTTTCCTGTTTATTTCATTGTTATAATTGATAACAGCACAACAAATACAAAAAATACAATAAGTTACAATACTAATATTTTATAGCGGTTCGCAGTAAAGCGTTAAAATATTGTTTTGTCGGCAGCGGCATCTGCAGCCGTTTTCGGGCCTGTGGCGGCCAGTGTATGATTGTTTGCTACAAATTAAGTAAACCGGAGGCGGGAATTTACTGACTAGCGATTGGTCAGAAGTTTCGGAGGAAACACTTGTAGGTGTATGATTGGGTACTGTCTTGAAGGTCGCTAATGACCTTGATGGAGCACGAGGTCGTGTCACTCAAGGCTGCAAGCTTGAACCAGAAAGAGCATGTCGCAAGAGGCCAAGTTCTCCCCCCCCCCCTAAGTGGCAAATTGCAACCTTTAAATCTGAGATGCACATCGTGCAAATTGACCTCTTTCCTTGTATAGTTACACTAAGTTTACGCTCTTTTACTGTGCATCTTTTAGGTCTCACACCTTTGTTTTTTCTGTAGCAAGTCATCCACGCTTTTCCAGAGAACCTTTCCCTAACAAAAATTAAGGATTAGGGTTTTTATCTCTGGTTTTTTGTGCGGGGTGCAAGCCACTGTACCACTTCTCTCTTTGTTAAGACTGTGGGATTCAAGGCTACATCAGAATCCAGAATAAAGCTTCAGCCACCTTCCAGAATAAAGATTGTGAGCCACCTTCCCTAATACAGATTGTGAGCTACGTGTTTATTGAGTGAATGAGAGCTTAGACAAAACTTTAGATTTTGCAGGACCCCCCCCCCCCCCAACAGGTTTCACGGCAGTATATGATTGAATCGTGCAGCCTGTCCGAGGCAATAATCTAGTCTAATCCCACCCGTGCATAAATAATATGATATGCGGCACCCTAGGAGCTATCTGCTATAAAAAAATCAAAGGTGACTTAGGTCTGCTGTGAGAACTTCATGCCCATCAAATCCCTCATCATATTTTTCTTCCCTTTTATTAGCTCCAAGGTTTTTGTAAGTACTGCACAAGGCCATGGCCCCGCCCCGCGCCCCGGCCGCGATCCAGCAAAGGACAGGTTTGGCTACACGTTTTACGTGAACTTGAACGCGTAGAATCCACGTTGGCGTTCATGTTCAAACCTGTCTAATCTAATATATGTACCGGTACATATACTTACCAACGTCATCGTCCTTGGAAAGTTCTTCGTAAGAACCATACGCCTTGTCAATCGAATGTTTGTCAGCGAACTGTTTAGCCTTGTCGAGTGATCTTGCGGCAACGGCAACGATACGATGCTCGCTGGCATCGAGGGTCCGAAGAGCAATACAAAAGTCCATTGAAATCATTCCAGCACTCACAATACCCCATCGTGTTGGCGAAGCCATTGCACCCTCCAGGTTCAAGTTTTAACGAATTCGCGGCGACCGACTCGATGGTATCGATTAACAACACGTGCAAACTGTGACACACTTAAGTGGGTCTCCGTTATACTGGAATTTAACTTTGCTCACTCTCGGTATAAACGCAACACTGCGTTTCAGAAACACAATGGAGACAGAGGCGGGCTGATGATGCGACGATGCATGCACCGCGGAGGCAAGCTGTCGATCGAAAGGGGGTCACGCCACAGTCACTCGTGAACTGATAAACGACGAACCAATGCATACCACACAGCGGCCGTTGTGTGAAGGTTATATGCAACTGTGGGTCACGCACGACATGTGACCTGAGGCATATGACCTAAGATGACTCCATTTCGAATGGGGGCAGAGAGCTCATGAGTGTAAAGGGTACACCCTTCTGTAAAATAGTGCAATTCTACATGCAATCCTTTTTATTGAAATTTCATCTCTTATAGGATCTGAATTAAAATTGAAATAAATTTCTCATAGAAATGATAAAGTATCAGTCTATGAAAATGTTACAAAAATAATGTGTATAATAATATGAGGTTATTACGAAAATACCGCAAAGGATGCACGAGGACATTGGCGCAGCGTATCGCCCGACGCGAAGCGGAGGGCGATGCGAGGCGCCAATGTCCGAGTGCATCCTTTACGGTATTTTCGTAATAACCTTATTATTATACATCTTACATTCCTGATCGGGGCATCAAAATGTCGGAGTAGTGACCGTTTTCGTGCAATGTCAACAATTTTTCTTCCGATTTTATCGCGCCAGTGTGGAACGCTACCTCGGACGCGCTCCTGCAAGTTTGTGAGTGTGTGCACTACACACTGACGTACAGAGCGCGCGCGAGACTTGTTCTGGCACTCGTCCAAGGGGTCCCTTGAAACCGTTCTACAGTGAACGCGCAGATACAGCCGCAGGGAATGGGGCGCCTTGAAACCGTGCCGTACGGAACGGACGCGAGTTCCGTACGGCTTTTTTAGCGCACGCTAAATTCTATTGTTCTCGATGGTAGATGTATAATAATATTTTTAAACGTGATGATTGCCAGATGCATATTTTGTACTTGAAGTAATTTGTATCAGGGAGTGTCAAGAATTTACTTCCAGGGGGGGGGGCACCCATTTTCCCCCAGAAAAATAGGGGGCAGACAAAAATACTACAATCTCTGGGGGGGGGGCTACGGAAAAAAAAATCAATTAAATATTTGCGCAGAAGTCCTGATCTATAGAATTATGCATGGCTGTCTAAAAAATCTGGTGAAAAATTTACAAATTTGCTAGCATCTACTCAGAAAAAGGGTTGATTTTCCAATAATTCTGAATGTGCATCCAGAAGATCATGTGCATCAATATTATGATGCCAGATTGTTGAAATATTGACCATAGCATCCTGTGTACACAGAAAATTTGCTGTAGTCAAGAAGTGATCTAAGTGTGTATGAATAGAGGAGAATTGTGGGTAGGCTCAAACATTGCGTAATGATACTATAAATACTTAGAATCCCATTCGTTCTGATTTGTATGATCAAAGATTTCTCAGTGACGGCTGGCAGAAAAGGCCAAGAAAACAAATTACCATGTTTGTTTCCATCATCTTAAAACATATACACCATGACTATTTTAAAGTTTGTAAAAGACTGTGAAATATGCATCCTCTGTCAACTTTGATAAAAAAATGTACTGCTGACAAAATGTGAACTTTAACGTATCCAGGGTTATCTGCATTTATGAACATTGAATTAGTGAATGGAACTAGCAGAAATATAAAATATGCATTATGTGAATTCATGTTATGGATAAGGTGTTCTGTTCAACAAAGGTTCTGAAATATTCCTCAGGATTGTTGCTTTCAGTGGCAGCCACTTTGTTTTATGGCAAGCAAATGTGAAAAAAAGAGAAAAGAAAACACTAGTTGGGTTTCTTCAATTTTCACCGTGAGTCTGCAAGTTATTCAGCATCATCAGATGAAAATGTAAGCTGGACTTGTGCATGTAACATCTCACTTTCCATAAGGGACTGGTCAGTTTCTTCGGCCTGGGGGGGGCCGGTGGATTATTTTTTTCCGACGTCAAAAAGTGGCTGACCCCCCTATTCCAAATTTTGAAAACAGGGTGACCCCCCCTATTCCAAATTTCGAAAACAGGGTGACCCCCCCCCTGGGGCGCGACATAGGTAAAATAAAAGGTGGACATAACGTCATAATATATATATATATATATATATATATATATATATATATATATATATATATATATATATATATATATATATATATATATATATATATATATATGTATGTAGTATATATATATATATGTATATGTATGTATTATATTTTACATTTTACATACCGGTATATTTATATTTTAAATAGTCATTCTATGTTTTAATGAAATTGTTGACATGTCAGTTGTAAGATAGGACTTTCAAAGTGTCAATCTTAAAGTTTGAATACAGTACATTTTGAATGAGCTGTATTTTGAATGAGCTGTGAATGTATTTCACACTTTCTATGCTTAACCAGATGTCCTGAACTGTTGTACAGAAATGGATGTCAATCATTAATATCAAAGAGGAAAAAGCAGTGAATCAAAAATTTCGATGGGTGTTAAGACTTGCCAACCATCCAATTAGATTTCCTGAGGAGCCATGGAGAGCTTTTTTAGCCAAATCTGATGTGTAACATTGAAACCATAAAAGCACAGCTAATAATGACAAAAACTGCCTTTTTTAACTGTTATTTTGTTCATAAAAAAGCATCTTTCTACAGAAAACCTGTGAAACAAAGGAAAATAATTGTATCAATGAGAAGGAAAGATATCTTGTCATTTTTCTATCTCTAAAATAAGTCACTGTATCAAATATATATATTGTGAAATATTTGTGCAAGTTGCTAAATTCTCATACTGAATTCTCATAGAGAGAACAGAATTTGTCATCCTTTTCATATGAAATGCAGATTTCATAATGGTACACTTTCACTTAGCAAACATCAACATATCTCTGATTTATTAAAGTATGGCGCCCGAAGGGCGCGTCGAAAAATATGAAACATCCTGATATCTCTGATATATATGCCTGTATATTAAAGTCATGCACCTGAAGGGCATGCTGAAAAATGTCTGATATATTAAAGTAATGCGCTTGAAGAGCACGCTGAAAAATATTGAACATACAGATATCTCTGATGTATGTATGCTTGATATGTTAAAGTTGGGTGTGCTGAAAAATATGACTGATTATTATAGTTACGCGCCCGAAGGGCGCGCCGAAAAATACAACTGAATGATGAAATTTGTGGCTGACACTAGCATTTTAGGCAATGATGAGCCTGTGTCAAAATTCAAAAACACACTGACCCCCCCTATTGGGCATTTCAAAAACATGGTGACCCCCCCTATCACCAAAGTCAAAAACAGGGTGACCCCCCCCATGAATCCACCGGCCCCCCCCAGGCTGAAGAAACTGACCAGTCCATAAATATCTGGAGACCTGCAAATTATGTACCATTAAACTTCAAAGATAGATATCACTTTGCCAATTATGTGCTCCTACAATGGTTCTCACTGAATTGTGTGCTTGTCTTTGTGTGTATCATGTGTATCAGTGAGAAAACTTACTTGGTAGTTACAGCGCTTACAGGCAAGACTTGTCACTTCGATGCCTGGTATACATGTTTTTTTTTACACACACTAAAAGTTTTCATATCATTAACAGGAAGGAACCTAATGACTGGTCTGGTCGTAAAGACATTAATTTGCACAGGTGATAGTAATCTGTCTCAAGGCTTACATGTCAGATATATTTCGGTGTCGGTTTTCTGTTGTGTATCCTGTACAAACAATCCAGTCATTAGGTTCCTTCCTGTTAATGTAAAAAAACATGCATACCAGGCATCGAAGTGGCAAGTCTTGCCTGTATTAAGCCCTGTATGTTTAATATTTACACAAATTGCACTGTCAAAAGTACAGAGAGGATTTGCATGGTACCCCAGAATGAAAGTATAAAATGATTGGTTTTGCCTTGCAATAAGATAAATAAGCTTAATCGTAGGTTTGGTGCAAATAGTGATTTTTCTTGGCATAAGGTAGAAGACTACCCAGGGGATATGCAAAATTAGTCATTGCATAGGATTGCATATATGTAGAATGTCAGAAAACATACTAAGAATATTATCAATTTCATAAAACTTTCGTAAATGATCCACTGAAATGCATTTTATTCAAAAATATAAAACAAATACCATGTTACTGTGCTTGATTTTTACAATCATAATTGTATGTTTTTCTTTGAAAAATCATTGATGCAAAAGTGCTGACTCAGCATTTTTTCACAATTTTTATTACATTAAATAAGGTAGTATCTTTGTTAATGGATGAGTAACTTTATACATGATGTTTATATCGGAAATACTACATGTAGACAATACTTAAAATTCAAGAGTGTAATGAAATAACTATTTTTATCCACCAGGGCAATTGTTTTCTTTGAACAGGTCAAATTTGCAATAAGGTCATATGTAGAGCTCAAATCAGGGGGTAATGGATAATTGAATGTAAATTTTCTCAAAAAGTAGATTGGGAACACCAATTTGACAAGCTACAACGTAAGTGATTTCTAGAATATGACAACATTCTTGGTATTGGGTAGTCCTCTACCTTAAAAGTCTGTACAGGCCACAGTCAAACATTTTCAAAGTTTTTAAATTCATTTCCATCTATGTACTTCTGAAAAAAGTGAGACAACTTATCTAGTCAGTGAACACACTCTGTTTTGTATATTATAAGCATGTTGTTTCTTCCTCTGACTACTTGCTACTAGTATGTAATGTTAAAAACAACTTAGCAACATTTACAACCAACGTGTTTGATATAGACCATTGATATAACAATATCTGGGACAAAGTTGTCGTCAAAATAATCAAGGGAAGGTCTATAAAATGGATCATTTATAATGCACAAAACAAAAGAAGTATTCAGGTTTCATAATTAACTTTTCTTCAGGAATTCCAATATATATATATATATATATATATATATATATATATATATATATATATATATATATATATATATATATATATATATATATATATATATATATAGATAGATAGATAGATAGACAGATATATACAAGTATATGCAAGTATATAATATTGGGAGGGGGGCCATTAAAAAAATCACCAGGAAAATCCTCCAGCCCCCCCCCCCCTAAATTCTGAACACTCCCTTATTATTCATAACACTCTGCTTTGGAGCACTGTAATTTCCAACAAGGACAGCATATCTGTAACCTTTAGCATGTGTTTGTGTATGCGTGTGTGTATTTATATATATTATATATATACACAAACACACTGGTACGTGAGCGTGTCAATTAGGTTTGTAGCTGCTGGGTGTTTGTAGCACGCATCTCAAATTTAAAAGCAGGAATTAATATACATATTTCCCCAAATCTATTTCAATCATATTTTGTTGCAGTATGTTCACTGATTTCTGATTGTTTTTGTATTAAATAGTCATATTGGAAATTTCAGCTATTGAAGAAATCACCACGAGTGTTTGAGTAATATTTACAGAAAAAGTATAAATAGAATTTGTGCTTCAGCCTCAATTTTTTGCGTGGTCTTGATTGGGCATTTTCTAAGTACAATTTATTACATCGACAGGTCTTGATCATTCTCTAGTACTTGTCCACTATATTCAAAATTTAAAATTTGCTGCTCCAAGCTGTGGATTTTTCACTGAGCAAGATAATTTCCAGTTGAAATGCCTTTCAATTCTTTGTAAATACACATTTCAGTTTTGTGAATTTCCCCCTCATGCAGTCATCATTTTGTGTTCGTTTAAATTACTATCAGTTTAAAAAGCTTCTTAGAATTTTCCATTGGAAGCTTTGATAAGACCTATATAGTACTTACGGTACTTCAAAAACGTCAATTTTCTACCAAAGGTGCTGATACATGTTACATTAGCTGTGTATAGTGTCCTTTCAAGATCCTTGAGGGACTTTTGTCATTGGTATGTTGTTAGATGTATGAAGGGCATTTAGTGATGTTAAAATACTCATTGCTTTGGTTGAGTCTGTGCAAGTTACATGTGAGTGTATATATACATGTGGGTGCTTCATTTAATATCAGCTACTGGGTGTGGAGGAGTTCCAACAAAATCTGGACGATTCAACTTCATTTGAGATTTGAACCACCGATTGTGAGGTGGTAACGTCACTAAGAGGTTAATTGTAATGGTTTTGATTGCTGACCTTTTTGCTGGTTGGATACAAACAACATCATCATCATTTATGTCTATGTTGTTCATTGATAAAATTGAGGAACACCAATAAATGTTATTGGAATTGTCGTTTCAATCATATATACATGTACACTCTCATTGGAAATGTATGGGAAGCAACAAATTAAGTGGGCTTAGCTTCCATAGGAGGGATCGATGTACTGTAAGCATGGGCCTGAATGTTACACTTCTTGAATGAAATTGGGAAGGAGTGTACATTCAGCCCTGTTCTCAATATTGTCACCAAAGGACCCTCTGGTATATTCACTCAAATATCACATAGGGGATGCCTGACCATGAAATAACCTGAAATTGTCCATAAAGAGGCTTATATATAATCCCATACTATACCACTGTATGTCTGTACATGTGATGGATCCTGAAAACTTTAACATGAATCAGCATAAGACACAAAAACAATTTTGGATCAAATTTCGATCACTTAGGGAAAATGTCAGATAATTGCAGAATTTCAAAATGTAAAATTTCTTCAGCAAGAATGGGAAACGTCCAATTGATTGCACGCTTTACTATTGCACTTGCTTGGTATTAGCTACAGCTGAAATTTCTGTCATTGTATTTCAAAAGATCAGAACATTCTTGTATGTAACCCATAGGTGTAAACACACATTTGACATCAAAAACATTAAATGTCTCTCTGCTTTTATTCCACCAAGTGCAATGTTAGAACTCCTTGGGAAAAAACCACGCTGGTAACCCCAGTAAACAAGTATCCTAGGGAGTCAACTCATACCATCACTTATTATTTAGAGCCCCTAAGAAAATCCCTTTTAGTTTCCAACCTATACAAAGTCCTGATATGCCAAGTCACAGTCCCTTTGTGGAGGAACTGTGCGAGTTGAACAGGAAATGAATTAACCCTTTGAGAGCTGTAATTTTTTCCCTCCAAAATTTTAGAGCAACATTTGACCTCTTTTTGTGATAATTTTTCTTTAATTTCTTTTTGATAATTTATTACAAACAGACCTCATGTTTCATGTTTCATTGGTTACAGTTTTCGATCAAAATTTTGTAAAATCTGAACAAAAATTCATTGGTTTTATTTTATCAAGGCGGCAGAAATTGACTTTGGCACGCAAGGGGTTAAGAAAACACAACCAATCTGAAATTTCCTTCTTTCTCTGGGTAGTGTCATATAAATACAAATTGAAATTAACTTTGTATAAGGTATGGAATCTAACTTTTCCCATCATAGTGTACTAAACCATGTAAATCAGCTAGGAACTTACTGATCAAACAAAACTCTCAAGAGTTATAAACCATTCCAGGTAATTTACCAAAATGAAAAGCACTAACAGCTTGCTGTAATTAAAAAGAAGCCATTCATAAAATTTTAATGCTTTTTCAAAGACATTGCACAAAACTACTACATTATCTTAAAATTTACAAAATGAAAGATGCGACGGCACATAAGCTTGGAACACCAAAAAAAGTCGACAGAATAAAATAACTGAAAAAATACACTAAAGTGTAATAAATCAGCCAGCACACAATTTACAGCATCACACTTGGAAAAATTCGTGGGTAAAGAGTTCGTTGACACCAAGGTTGCCTTGGAGCTCTATTAAAAGATTCCTCTGCACTCATGTCTGATGGTAAAATTGAACTGCACCACCAAGCTACATGGGATGCGAATAATTGATTGACGGGTATAGTAGCAGAATTCCTTGCCATTTTCTCTCCGCAAAAATACAGCAAATATCATGGGTTAAGCCTCTAGATCTCTATCCATGTGTGATAAAAGAGGCATGTCAGCTGGGTTGGTCGTGGAAAGCATGTGGCATCAAATGCCTTTTTCTATGAGGTACAGTACCCTATTAGAGAAAATCCGGGATTAGCTATGATGAATACATATAGACTAGACTCAAATCCTCTCTATGACATGATTTCAGCTGCTTCTGACTATTTGGCACGATTGAATTTATGCACAAGATAATTTCTTGAGAGGAACAGTTTGTAGCTCTTTTTAATATGTCTATTTATTTTTGAGATTTCATCCCTTGTAACAAGAATGCTATCGCTAATTTTGGAATTACACTTATCTTACATCTGTAAACACAACATCACCATGGGTTCATCGAGGTCTTTTTCAGTGCTGCAGTAGCATATAAGCTATTTATGAAAGATCTGCATAAAGTATGGGATTCTACCGGTACATATTAGCAATTGTTTACCAGGAAGAGAAATGGACAAACAAGATATGAAATCAACATGTTTACTCATAGAGCATCTGGGTACGCATTTCCCTGTCAGTTGCATGATTGTACTAAAAATATTCCTGACAGCAGAATTTGTAAACAAATGTAATATTGATGAAAATGTTGAGTAAACTTCCTAAATAGATAGAGAGTTAGTTGCACTGTTTCCTGTTTGCCAATTTGCGTAAGGCGTTGCGTACACAAACTACCTAGCCACAGGTAATATGAACCCTGAAGATGTTGTGGCATGAAAATCAATATCACTCATGTGTTCTTGTGTTGGAGAAAAATGGACCACTCATCATTTCAAGGCTCAGTCTCATATCACGCTGAAAGTAGGGAAAATAAAATTTCAGTGTTTTTCCCATCTGATTGTGCAGTGACTTTATCTCAGGCTTTGTGTGTTTGAAAATGAGATGAAAGATTTAGAGAAATTTCAGAAAATCTGTCATTGCAAGATAGTGTGACCTCAGAGATAATCTTTCACGATAAAGGATTAACAATTTCCTTGGCAGATCATTAATAAAGATTAAAATAAAACCAAAGTGTTTGATAAGTAGATAGATGCCTTGGATTCATAAAAAAATTATGTTCAACTACGGTATCATGAAAATCTACTGTTTGCGGCAGTTCCACTTTGGCAATGTTTCTATTTGGCAGGTACACTAGACACTGAACTACATGCAAGTTTTGTCATTTTATATAATTGTACATGAAAGACAATGATTGTGATTAGTTAATACATTTGTGCAATATTTGATGATAATCCGGAGACATTTCATTCATCGATAATACTGAATATACACAAAGCTACGACAGTTCAGATAAAAATGCAGCCTCAAGTGATGTTAATGAAAAGGAATATTGTTGGTTTCAAAATACAGTTTGTTATCTGTATAGACCGATTCCTCTGTTGCAGCTTTTTTAGGTAGCGGGAAAACTATAACAGGTCCTTGGCTGGTCTTGGGATTATCAACATAGATAGAAATGTTGAAATTGATCAAATCAAAAACACCTGAAGATGGTGAAAAAACAAAAAGGAAGGAAAGCATTTGAAAAATCAATGTAAATGGTTAATAAAATATTTTGGGGGCAGATATTTGGACTCTTAAACTTTTGCAATGCAATTTTGGTCTACCTCTTCTGCAGACTTATTTTAAAGCTTATGGAAAAATAAAAATTTCACCAGAATAGTTTTTTTTTAAATTAACGGTTTTATTGTTCCGTGTAGAGTTAATACAGGGATAGCAGCCATTTTGAATTAATGTCTCGGTAAATATTGAAAAGAAAATGAAAAAATAAAGACTGTGAGAAACAACTGAGATGTAGATGACCCAAATATTACAAACTTTACTCTTTCAATAACATAATTTTGCCCAAAACATCTGATATGAATAGTACAGGTAGATGGATATACAAGGAATTGGGTGAACAGAATAACTAGCCCAAAATAGAGTGGAATAGCCTACCTGTAACTACAGTGGCAGCATGATCTTTGCCCTTTCCATCTCTGTAAATAGGGTACTCAGAGTCTGCTGTATCGCCTAGGATGTTGAATATCTCTTTCAGATTTCCTGGTATGGGTAAATTGCCTGCTCTTGCACTTCTATGCTGTGTGCTGGTGTCGTTGTATTGTGAAACGTTGGTATGTTGATACCTGAGTGACAGATAGTTCAAAGTAAATGAAATGAGCAGGAATTGGTTCCCAAATAATAATCACTACAGTAGAGTCCAATAGGGCACAACCGCAGTTTCAGTGAAATCAAGGAGTGCTTTATTATTTTTCTACCCCGCTTTAACTATGTTCATGTCATTTACTAATGATCTATTGACCTTGACAAATGCAGTACACAAACATTTAGTTTTATCTCCTGAAGGCCATGAAAAAAAATTCAAAGAAGTAGTACACATTACGTTGCACATAAGATAACCATACTCAAGTAGAGTGCCTTAAGTAGACTCACTGTCAGAGAAGTCACCCTTAGAAATAGAGACGGCAAAGATATGAATGGTGAAACAAACTTGAAAACAAAGTTTGTCTTCAAGGTAGTTTGGAAAAAAATAGGAGAGGAATTCCCTCATTGGGTATATAATGTCAAGCCATCTTGAAAATACTAAGTGCTGAACGGTTCCTGCCATAGGTGAGAAAAAGTGTACCGGTAGATTATCCCCATGAGGATAAACAAATTCACAAGCAGAACATAGAATAATATATATATACATGAAAGAAAGTACAATGTGGTTTTTTGCCAGTTTAGGGTAGAGCATTAAGCCACTGTGAGATTATTTTTTAATGAAGGTTGTTCACTTAAAAGTACACGGTCACCATAAATTTGCATATTCCATATATGGTAAAGGGAGCGGGGCTTAACGTACAACCTCGTAACACCTGTAGCTGTCAGTCCTCCATACTGATACGTCAAAGATCATGCAGACGCACGCTGCTAAGCAGGCCATGGCTGGTCATGTGGGGGCGCCCTTTTTAAAAAGCGGCCACCCGTATAAAATCTGTGATTGGCTAATAAAAAACAGGTGACCGAATACCTTTAAGACCTGTGTCAAGTATCAAATTTATCCAATGAACTCAAGATAACATGTTGCATGTTGTAAGAGAAACCAACTCAAAAGAAATCCAGCCACATAACTTTTTTTTGAGAATGAACAAAAATGATTGTTGTTGTTGATTATCTCAGATAAGCTCGATTTTAAAACAGTTCTGGCATATTAATGCAGAATTTAATTCTCTTTCTCCTACATTGTATTTATTTCTATGGTTTATCTATGGAGCCTGGTAGAAAGAGGGTTAATAGGCAATGCAATGAGGGCTTACATGGAAAAGTTAAGATATTAATGTGTAGGTGTAGAAGAGAAACTCAGAGAAACTAACATGTTAAAATGGTAGAAGTGACCGTCATCTTTATTGTTGGCCAGTGGTATTGTAAAGTTGCTGTAGTCTTGTGAGCCAGGACCAACTTCTACATTGTACAGCATCTGGTTACCTGGTATCATCATGCTGTTTCCAAAATTGATACTGTGAAAAAAAGAAACAGACACTCATAATGAACTGGAATTTTATCATTTGATATGTGTATAACCTTGTCTGGAACATTGTTGATATTATAGACTAGCAAAGGAGTCAGAGTTTAAACTTGACAGCTCCTCGACTTGTAACTTCAGCTCAGTTGCTCAACTAAGCAGAACGTGCGCCTCGGAGACAGATACTGACTCTCAAACTTGTTCAATTATTTCCTGATCTACCACTTGTGGGGGTTCATTTTAAAGCTCTCGGTGTAAGAAAACTTTTCACTGGCTTAGTTTTTCAAAAATCGAAAATTCTATTTTTTCTTCATAGAGTTAACACAGGGATGGTGGCCATTTTGAATTTAAAATACTGGTAAATCTTGAGTAATTTGTTTCTCTAGTACCAAAATTTGCACTGAGACCCCCTATTTTTATTCTTGATTTTGAAAGAAAATGATTGAAATATTCTTTGAGGAAAATTTGAGCAAAAGTTTAAGTCTTTCACTTTTGAGGCGCATTCTACCTTAAGGCAAAATGCACGTCAGGGAGTCTCAGTGACATGTATTTTGACTCTCAAATGGTTGCAATACTTTACCAACTTGCTACCTGTGAGGGCGCATTTTGAAGTCTCTAGAGTGAATTAAGTTTTCATTAACCTGGTTCACACAGGCAAATTTGGTCCTACATAGCCCCAGACCAAATACTAACTTTAAATTAGTTTTGTTCAGACATGATTACAAAAAAAAAAAATATGTTGACACAATTTCAGCCACAGTCCCTCCACATTATGGTGCTTTAGCTCTAGGTGACCTCTGACTTTTCAAAGTTCAAAATGGCGGGCTTGGATAACATCACAATGTTTGTACTGTACACGGTGTTTTTAACAATGTTATTAACACATGCGTCTTTCACTGAGTTGTACAAGCGCACTGTGAATTGGGCGACATGGTCTCGTTTGCAGAGCTAAACTTTGTGAAAATTGAAAAATAGTAGCCATTTTGAATTTCAAACATTTGGTAAAGTTTATGACATTTGCTTCAAATCTACGCAAATTTGCAAAGTGACACATGATTTTTATTCTTCAATATGAATCACATAACCTAGCTATGGAACCAACAACATTGTCGTCACAAAGTGATGGGCAAAACAGCATAGCAGCTTCCAGCACAGGCTTGTTGTGGTATGTTTATAGAACTGCAGGTGCAAGGTATTGATTAAAAATGTCACTCTGCAGTGGCTTACATCCCTTCGTCCTAAAGCTGGAGGAGATATCAACTGATTTAAAAGATTTCCCAAATCTAAAATTTCCTGACATTTCAAACTACATATGCCTCGTCATGGTGTATTTGTCTGCATGTGCTCATGTTGCTCGTCTGGAAATTTGAGTAGGCACATGACAGGGTATGACATCATTTGAGAGAAAAGAACTGATTTTGAAAGAGTTCGGTTTAAAATTTCCTGAAGGCCACTTTCAGCTAGCAAAAATTTAAATCTGTCAGTTTTGAGGCATGCAATACTTGCAAAGAAAAAACACTTTCTGATATAACAGAGTAGGGGATAAGTTTTTTAGCTTTATTCTGAGCATTCAATTTCATCCTATTATTGTATTCATTTATGCACGGTATTATGACAGAGTCCCATGGTAAGACAGTGTAAGCATGACCCTGATTGCGAATACCCCAAGTACACGTATGTCACACTTGCACTGTCTTGCCATGGGGGTTCCGTCATATTGTATATTCACAGAGCAAAGAGCTATTCATTGTCTTTACAAACATGGTAGAAATATAAACAACAAAGGATCACAGATGAACAGTTGACCTGGTGTGATCGTGAGGTAAAGAAATATGGAATAACGCTGCATGCAGTCAAAAAATATCAAAACTTTCCGCAATGTGATTTCCTCGCTTTGATAAAAATCTATGGTAATTATCTTTGTCACAGCTATAGTAGCTATCATCTTTGAAAAAGTGAAGTATAATAAGCCATAAAGCTTGCAGACAACCATTAATAGCTTGTTTATGAGATACTAATTGTTTACAAACAAGAGTACTCTGGGTTGAAAGTGCACAATACCATAAGATTGTTTTTGGTATTGCAATAACCGATGGTAAGCACACACTCCGATACAAGTACATTGTGGTACATATGTGAGAATGTTATTTATGTTGAAAATATCCTGATAACTCATTTTCAAGTATGAAAGAGCTTTAAAAGTAAGACAAGCGACCTAGCGGCCGATATAGCTCCGCTGTGTTTATGTAGAGAGTAACTATTTTTGACACATGTTGATGAAGAAGGTGGAAATCTTTGATAGCTCAATGCAATGGCCAGAAAAAAGTGGCTTAAATAAGCTGCAAAAATACACAATTTCATCATACTTTGAATACATCACATCGGATCATCCCTAAGAACATGTCAACCAAAGCTATCCGATGAGTAGTTTTTTGAGAATGAAATTTTCTGACCAAAAATGGCAACATTGCCCCAAAAATACAAAATTACAGATTTCATCAGAAATTCAATATATTACTTAGCTCATCTGTAGAAACCTGTATACCAAATTTCAAAGCTATCAGAACAGTACTTTTTGAGAAACACACTTTTTGACCAAAATGGCAAAAATTGCCCCAAAATTACAAAATTACTGATTTCATCATAATTTCAATAAATATCATTAAGGTGATCTGTAGGAACCTGTATACCAAATTGCAAAGCTATCAGATGAGTAGTTTTGGAAATACACATTTTTTGACCAAAAATGGAAAAAATTAACCCAAAATTACAAAATTGCAGATTTCATCATAATTTCAATAAATATCATTAAGTTTATCTGTAGGAACCTGTATACCAAATTTCAAAGCTATCAGATGAGCAGTTTTGGAAATAAACATTTTTTGACCAAAAATGGCATAAATTGCCCCAAAAATACAAAATTACAGATTTCATCAGAAATTCAATATATATTACTAAGTTCATCTATAGAAACCTGTATACCAAATTTCAAAACTATCAGACCAGTACTTTTTGAAAAAAACATTTTTTGACCAAAAATGGCAAAAATTGTCTTAAAAATGCAAATTTGCATATTTCTGCACAATTTGAACAAATCTGAAATAGATCATCCCTAGGGACATATGTACCAAATATCAAAGCTATCTGACCAGCAGTTTTGAAGAAGAAGATTTTTAAAGATTTTTTTACCAAAAATGACAAAAATTGCCTTTAAAATACAAATATGCAAATTTCACCACGATTTGAACAAATCTGACTGTAGTCACCCTAAGTAAACTGCATATTAAATTTAAAAGCAATCAGACGAGCGGTTTCAGAGAAGTAGATTTTTTTACCAAAAACAGCAGAAAATGCCCCAAAAATACAAATATGCAAATATCACCACAATTTGAACAAACTGAAGTGAGGTCACCCCAAGTGAACTGCATATAAAATTTCAAAGCAATTGGACTTGCGGTTTCAGAGGAGAAGGCAATTGTTGACGGACGACAGACGACGACGGACGACGACGGACGACGACGGAAAATCAACCTATTTGATAAGCTCCGCGTCGCTGACAGCGGAGCTAAAAAACTACACCATAGACATATAAGTTTTCTATATGTCTTGGAGAAATGCAATTGCTTGAAGAAATATCGTCTTTTGTTACTAAGTAAAATCAACTAAATAATACTGGTAAAGAACTTAATACCACCTGATTTATGAATATTCCTGTTCTAGACATTGTGGCTGCGAATTAAAACGTGACGGGCCAAAACTTTTACATGTCATGTAGTATGCATCAAAAACGGCAGGATCAAAAAGTGATGAAAGATACTGATGGCTACTGAGACAACCAAAATATTTTCTATTTCACACAATGATCTGTAGGCGACTTACTTGAAACCTGATGATGATGAGTACTTGTTGATAATTTGAAAGACTTCATCGACAGATTTGGCACCCAGTAGCATACGATTGGTGATGTACCGTGCTGTGTACAAATGCAAAACAAAAGATTGAGATTCATATTAGAATTCTAACATTTCCTCCATACTAGCTCCTGGACATCTTGATGATGCAGAGCCAGTATTCATTCTTAGCAGATAATTCAACAGATAATTCAATGTAAGCTCTACAGTAACCTTTCACTCAGAGACAGATATTTGGACTCTAAAACTTTTACAATATTCTTGTGGCCTACAACTTTCGGGGGCTTATTTTGAGGCTTATGGAGTAAAAAAGTTTAATTTGCTTAATTTTGAGAAAATCTTGAATTTCATATTCTCCCATAGAGATAACACAGGAATGGCTACCATTTCTGATTTAAAATTTCAGAAAATACTGTATTCAGGTAAGTTATTCTCTAATAATAAAATTTACATAGCAAGTTGCAATTTTCATCCTTGATTTTAAACAGAGTGGTTTAAAGTTTGTTGATGAAAGTTTTGAGCAAAAGTTTAAGTCTTTCATTTTGAGGTGCAAACTACCTTAAAATTGAAAATGAAAGGAAATCTGAAAGCTGTTATGAAAAGTAAAGAAACCAAACAGAAGTTTGAAATTAGTAAAAGTACAGATATGTTAAACACAGGCAAGCCAGCATTGTTTCACAGAGACTTAGAATTAACTTAATGATAAAGAATACATGTTGAAGTCGTATTAAACAGAGATTTGTAGTCAGATGAATAATTAATATCATCACTTTTATTAGAAAAGAACTGCATAAGGTACTCTGACAAAGGATCTTGACAGAACTTATATTGAAAGAAATTATGATTTGGTGATTCACAAAATACACTTTTCTTTTATTTCAGAGCACAGCTTCAAAATACCCAATACTTTCTATATTTAATTTGCAATGTGTGAAAGCCTCTTTAACAAAATACATACGTATTGCTGCTTCCACAACATTAACTGGGAAGACAGCATTAATGCTGAAGATCATTCCTGCAGAATTGAATCCAAAAGCGTTCCCTGGAAGTATTCCAGGATAGGAAAAAGCGGTGAACTTTTCTTCCGGATAGTGGCCAGTAGGATCAATGATGTGAGCGTCAATGATGTAACCATAGTCCTTTATCAATGGGTCTGCATCTTCATTGTGGGCTTGAATTGTCTGTGGTGTTGTGAAAAAATGATTGAAATGGATAAACCCCTCCGTCAATGCTGACTGTGTCATGGAAAACAACCAATTGCACAAACATTAAAAAGTTTAGGTCTTCAGGTGCAAATAAGAGTTTTTCCACTCAGAAATAATTATCCTATCAGTATATTGATGGCGCAAATACAGTGATCTAATTGGTCGAGACGTGAAAAGAACTGTGGTATATGCGCGATATACCGCTGTTGGCATATGGGCTAGCTCTCAGCTTGAGCAAAAATCCTTTTCTGACTTTCCATTATGCCATAAAAGCAATAAATCACACCCAGCGATAGTACCGGTATACC
This sequence comes from Ptychodera flava, assembly GCF_041260155.1. Taxonomy (NCBI): domain Eukaryota; kingdom Metazoa; phylum Hemichordata; class Enteropneusta; family Ptychoderidae; genus Ptychodera; species Ptychodera flava. The sequence continues at coordinate 8,040,603 of NC_091940.1, forward strand.
ACGAGATTTTGACCAGTTCACTTCATATATGCACTCGCTACTGCTCATGAATATATGTCGTGAACTGGTCAAAATCTCGTGGAATATCGCGACTGGGTGTGCTTTATTGCTTCAATATTATATCGGTGCACAGGGACACAATGTATTATTTTGATTGGTCATGTTGGCTGTGCTAGATAGTGATATATGGGCACTCAACTAGCATACAAGGTCAAGGCCAAAACATGGGATATTCAGATGCCAGGAAAATTGTGTTTGAACAAATTAAAATATGGGGATATCTTAATAAGCAGAGTACCAATTCACTAAATCTTATTGTGATTATACAGCTGCCCTCCATGGAACATTTGGTATACACTTTGCCCAATAAGAGTTGTCAGTGTTACATCTGCTTAACTTTCACTGTAATAAACATTATTTTCACTGGTTACAATGCTTAGTCTTGAGATCTGAATTTTTCATTTAACATGCATTTCTAACTAAATTCTAAATCTGCTTTCCCCTCTTTGCGCACTCAAATGATAGAGAAACCCACTTTAAAGATCCAGAAACATTACTTTGATATTCACATCTAAGATAATAGCGACAATCCCTTCCTTCTGTAGGTATACAGTCAATTTGGTTACAGTTTGCTCTTGTACATGTACATGTACATTGTAGCATTTGTACAGCAGTGTATGCTGTATAGTGTAATACCGCCTGAGGAGGAGTATTGTAGCTCAATTTACTGACAAGCTATCAGTGATTCTACATGACAATGTAGCATATTTGTTGGCTACTGTTGATTTCAGCAAACTCAAAGTTGCTATCTAGATTAATTATACATTTTGCTTCACACATTTGAAATGCAACTAACCTGGCACTGGCATTAAAGTTGGATCCATGTTACCAACATGGGTAAATGGTATCAAGGCAAGGCAAGAGATGTATGATAGAGGTGTACACGAAAGCTACAAATAACAGTTTTTCATGCTTACCCATTGGACTGAAGTCTTCTGATCGACAAAGTTGAGAGCAATATCTGTACAGGAGGGTTCAGGCAACTTTCTTTTAAGCAATTGAATTTCTGTCCGTATTTCTAGAAGAAAGACCTGAAATATTTGAAAAATGGTCAAATATTTACAGTATAAAAATCAGGACCTTTACTTCAATCATAAACCTATATCTAATGGAGGTTATAAAATTCAATTGGAGAATTTCTGAATAATGGTAGATCTGTATGCTTATTTATCTGTCAGAATCACATACTAGATATGCATAAAATGCAGCTTATTTCAATACTTTTCTAATTTTTTTCATGTTTTGACTAACATGCTTGAGATTGTAAATGCAGTTCTGTTGGATGGGTACTATTACAACGTTTCATTTAAACACTATCTACAAGATATTTTATACAAGTTGACTCCTGGGAAACCTTATTTTTGTCACAAGGAGAGACCTAGATTTAACCTTGTGAATATCCATGTTTACTTACATGATAGAATGGTTGTCCAGCACCGTCTGCAATGCCCTGTAATTCATCAATTAACTGTGGAAATGTTGAGTTGGTCACGTTTAAAAACCCATCGTAGACATCCCTGCCTTTTGCAGTATGGTAGTATGGAAGCAGAACATCATGAAGGACAGTGTACTTGCCATAGAAGTCTCCTATACGGCTTTTGAAAGTTGAGCCCTTGGAGAATGTCAAAGCAAAGAAGACAGAAACATTATTGTGACAGTGGTGGTGTCTGGTTTTCAGTTTCCTGGTGTACAATTTACACTATGGGTCAAAATCAGGACAAAATATGACTGTGTTCTTATGGTATATATTGAGTAGGTAGAACATTTCACGTCCTTTTTATTCCTGGGTAGAACCATGCATATTGGCCACCATCACTGACAAGGAGTGTGCCCTCTAAGCATAATTTTTGAGTCATGACTCAAAAATATTCTCTGTGACGCAAGAAAATTTTCAGCTGAATAGGAAATAATACATGGTGACTCTAGAAAATAACCAAGTTTTTAAATTGACTCAAAAGTTTTTGAAATCTTGTTAGTTAGAGGGCACACTACTGACAAGGAGAAATTTCCTTGTCTTTGAATTGGCCCAGATGGTCACATCAGTACATATTTTTACACCATCCTCCATGGAACTTGCACGTTTTGGAACCCAGTGCACATCTGATTTGTAAATATGATCAGATTTAATGAAAGATCATTTGACCTGAAATAATATTTTGCGGCAGCACTACTTACAATGTCATGTCCAACTTCATAATGGGTACCTTTGGTGTATATTACTGGAAGGCTCAGGCCTTTGATGTTACATGTACACCAACACACACAAATTAATAGTGCTAAAATCCTCTGGAGTCTCATCTTTGGTGGGCTTCAAGGTTGTAGATTATTAGGGCATCAGCATATGGTTACCATGGCAACACCTTAGGATGAAGGGCACCGGTAAATTGTTAAGGAAGGTATTCATCTGTATGGCATGACGGCATAATTAACATGGAAATATATGGAACACTGCTCATTTGATGTTAATTTTATCACTTAGGCATTCCCAACGGGACAGTGTGCCAGTATACATTAAGAAAGGCACCTAAAACAAAACCTACGGTAGCACAGATAACATGTATATTGATCTTATACAGTGTTCAACACTGACCGTAGTGAAACTGGAATTTATTTACCCTTACACACTAAAGAAGACAATGGGGATGTGCCATATTTATCACATGATGATTAAGTGCAATAAACAATTATTTTGTGGTGAAAGTAAATTTCATTGCTACAAGTTCAAATCTACAGATAGTTTAAAATGGAATATTTTAACGTCTATAAATTACTGCGTGACCTTTTGGTTTTTGTGATTTGCGCGGGGATTTACGCCATGGGTAACCTTAATTACCCCAGTTCTGATAATTTGATCATTTTCACAATAATAAGAACATATACGTAATTGGTATCACCTTAACCCCCTTAAAAAACTGGACTCCACAATAAAATTTATAGCAATTAGTTTTCCTCAGATATGGAATGCTGACTAAAAGTATTGGCTTTTTATTAATATTAACACCTTTTGTATGATATATTATGACAATTGAAATTGACCCTTTGCATGTTGTTGACAGCCAAAATTTGATGACTGCTAGATTTAATAGATTAGATTTCCCTTACAGAAAATTACATTTGCTTGGAAGTCATTTCATGAAAGTGCCACAAACAGTATGTTTTAGTATTTTCAATTATCGGCTCCATATGTGTCAGCTTATAAAGACTGACCGAAGTTAACCGACCCCTCTATTTCAAATCGAGAGACGGTACATATCATAACCCCTAACCCAAGGCCCGCCTTACCCAAAAGAACCGCAACAATGAAAACCTCCATGTAATATCTTTCTGCGCAATTGATACCAATCCACAGCATGATACTTCATCGATGTTTTGTTCATATACCTTCTCCTACGGACTCATCGGCCGAGTGAGCATCGACAAGATCAACCGAGAGTTTATACGCATGCCCTTTGCCCTGCCTTGATACACACTTGAGTGGAACCGAACATGGTGGGGACAGAAATGATAGAAAAAACCTGACTCACCAGTTCAGTACTTACAGGTTTTGAGGAGGGGCATGTTGCGGTTGTCTTTCCTACGGAACGATGGTCTTAGACCAGAAACCGCCCAAATGCACGTGATTTCACTTTCCTGTCGAGTTTCCCCTGATGACAGCTGTACCGATCATGTGACAGACGTCTGATTACCTCCATGCTACGAGGTGACGAGGTTACGCGTGTCATTCGCTGATCAATGACCTCGATACACTGGTTTGTTAGAGGGCGCTCTCAATTTGGCTGCAAGTGTACAGGTTTCAAAATCAGAAGACAATTTTAGACACAAAATACATAATGTATTATTTAATGATAATAAATTAAGGGCATACCGTTTATTCAAAACACACCAACACTATGAAACTTACTTAGATATTGTGAAAAATCCACGCACAAGCTGGGCTTCTTTAACACAATTATAGAGACAGGTAGACATCGTAGAATTCGAATGGGAGCAGGAGCGCCTCTGCCCATGTTGCAAGAGTAAAAAAATAGAAGACGAGATACACTTTCTACTCCAATGCTCATTATATAACAAAGAAAGAATACAAATCCTGCTTTTAAAAGACAAGAAACAAAGTTTAACTGAAGCATTTTGAAATAAAGTGTCACGTACATGTTTCACGTTGAAAAAGCATACAAGTTTTTACAATTACAAATTTATGTCTTTTCGTGGTCTTTGTCTCCGTATTTTCTGGACATTCTGTTCTCGATGAACGCGAAGGCAGTATTGCGTTCTCGTGCAAAGTCGCACTTCAAAAACATTAGACGAAACTCCGGACCTTATGCGATTTTGACGCACACCTCCCCCCCCCTACACGAAAGAATTACGTTTGTCGTGCGTCAGCTTTTATTATCGATGGCCCCTAAAGCTGTTGCCCTAAAGAGGCGCGTGGTTTACGATGTTCCCGCCGAAACCCGACGCCCAGTATGTCTATCCACGGTCCCTCCACAAAATCGATTCTTTTATCAGCTTATGCATCTTCTGTTCCTAACTCAAGCAGATCTTCACTCATGCCAAAGTTTCGAGAAACTCCCTGATTTTACACATCAAGTTGGAAAGAGCATTCACATATCGACTTTTCTACAATATGGCATATAGGGCCTAAGCTTATGTTAATTTAACGAAAACTTTTTTCCGTATTTTTCGTGCTTCAATCAATTTCATCATCAAAAAAGCGTACCTACTTTCCCCATGACACTAACTGACATCCTGAAAAGCTGTCAAAATTGTAACATAACTAATCGATTTTTTGCTCAACAATTTTATAGTTGCTGAAGTTCAAGACCAAATGTAAAACCAAACATAGATACAATTAGTCGAGTGGATTCTAAGAAATATGTTCAGCTCTGAAATGACAATGTTTAAGGCATGTTTAAGATAAGTTGTATTTTCGTCATCACTTGAATAATCTGAAGAAGCATATCGAAACCTGTAAACCAAAGAGCGAAGCAATCCCGCCAGATATTTTTACCAGAGCGACACAAAAATAACACCCTTAGGATTCTAAAAAACAACTTTTGAACAATCAGACGGTACCATAGTTTCTCAGAGTTATGCTACCAAAATATGTCAAAATATCCTTAACCCGACTTATCAATATTTATCGTAATTTAAAAAAAAATTAAAAGGCTTTTCCATGGTCACGTGATACTCCAATCGCAGTTGGCAGCTTTCTGAATATCAAATTGGTTTGTGAGACGATTTTAACCGTTACGGTACTCGTGTAATGACTGCACGAGCCATCGTTTATCACAATTTGAGACAAGACTATTGGATCATTCACGGTAGTGGACCAATACAGCAATCATCAAAGCATGATAACAGACGCTTTCAGAAGACGCTGACCACCTGCGTATTTATGCGCTGCAATGGGCCGTTGGTTTAAACTTCGTTAAGTCGGCCCTTTTTATAAATAAAGCTAGTCATCACACGTTTGCATTACTTTTCATGTGAAATGCTCTGACCTGGATGACCGCAATACGATCGTACGTTATCTTCACTAGTTGTATGAAAACAGAGCTGCGCATCTGCTCATACGAAGGTTGAAATAAGGCGACGAACCTTGAATAACTCCACTTCTACATCCCGATAACTCTACTATATCGCACTCACAAAATAATGGCGATAACTTTACTGTACATTTTTCAAAAATGTTATATTCACATACTTGTACCGAGTCTAGGAATGGGTTATATTTTGTGTGACAAAAGAAAACCTGCAAGAACTTATCAAGTTCCACTGAAGGGAGAGTAGAAAATGGAAACCCGAGATCTCCACAATTAGCAAATAGTCCAAACTTCTGATCCTCTGTTCCGCCCTCCCTTGGCGTCCCAATTGAGTTTTAATTGATTAGTCTTCAAGTGAGCACTGATACTACGAACACCTGGTAAAATGACATGCAAACCACCGATCGAGGTGAGAAAAGAATTAATGATCAACAAACAAATGAACATCGCCAACCTTTGGACTCTGCACGTTTATTTCTACAACGGAAGGGCTTTGTATCTATCTACATAAAGCGTTGTGATTTGTCTGATGAAATGTCGTACCTTCTTCAATAATAATGAAATCAAAAGTTTGCATGTCGTATTTTGATCCTGAAAGATACATTCTTCTCTAGTATGTCTTCAGAGGCCACGGTTACAACGAGCAGGAAAACAAAGGTGGCTGCATTAGTTCTTGGTATACCTGCCTGCATCGTGGTATTCTTTGTGTACAGCGGTTACCACAAATCCATTGACTTTAGAACGTGGCTTGCTGCTCAGGACCAGTACAGAGATAACGAAACACCGACAGCCTTGGGAAACTTTGATAGTATCTATCCAAAGGAAAAGTCCTCACCACCGCCGATTTCCAATACTTCCTCGACAGGTAGGCGAACTCTGAAACGTCACAAAACGGCATTAGGCTTTGGTACGGAGAATCTAATCAAGGACGACATACGTTTATATAGAATATAGTCAAGACACTAGCCAGTCCATATACAGTCATAGGTACGGGTAGCATCCTAACAATGCTAACTGCGTTATAAAAACAAAGGCGAGCTCCTGGACTTATTATACTCTGAATCTCTGAATCATAGTGCTGTTGTGTTGATGATCTCCTTGCACAAAACGGCCTTTGAGTATTCACTGTATGGGCAACTACGTGTTTGCTTAGCAGTGGAACCGACTCGAAAGTTAGGCTTGAAAGGTATAAACTGCAAAGGTATGTTTTATAACGATCCACTGTATTTGGCGTTATTCAGCTGCTTCAACAACAAGATGCGTAAAGCTCACATACATCTCTTCATAGCTCATTTTTAACCAAGTGACAAAGAATTGCATGTAGTCGATTAATCGCAATAAGAGAGAGAGAGAGAGAGAGAGAGAGAGAGAGAGAGAGAGAGAGAGAGAGAGAGAGAGAGAGAGAGAGAGGGGGGAGGGAGGGAGGGAGGGAAGAGGTAGGCCCAAGATAATATTCATTTTTCATAAATTTACAACTCAAACTTTTTGTCAAATGTTTTACCGCGATTTAAGCCTTACAACATACATATTCATTTTCCTATTGCCAGTTTTAAACAAAATATGATTCCTTGTTAGTCAATAATTCTAACATTTTCTTTCTTTACAGACAAACCTGATAATTCCACAAACAATTTTCAGAAAAGGGAAAATGTCACTAATGTACCTGTCCCGCCATTGCCAACGCTTTCCCCTTACTGCCGCGCCCTTTTGGCCGAGGACAATAAGACTCCGAGAAGAAAGAAATCTTCGAAAAAGGCACCATCGCAGAAAGTCTCATCATCTGCAGAATTTGCAAAGAAAATTCGCATTTTGTGTTGGCTTACAACAAGTCCCCAATACGCTCAAACAAGGCTACCACATGTTAAAAGCACATGGGGTCCAAGATGTGACAAAACATTGTATTTCAGTTCTTTCGAAGATGAAGATTTTCCTATAGTCAAACTGAACGCAACAGAAGGTCATGCATTTTTGTGGGGCAAAACCAAAGCAGCATTCAAATACGTATATGAACACCACTTCGATGAATTTGATTGGTTTTTCAAGGCAGACGACGACACTTACTTGATTATTGAGAATCTCCGGTTTTTATTATCGCAGTTCGACACTCAGCAACCCGTTTTTCTTGGACATTCGCTGTACAACACAGCCCTGAACACAACATTCGCCAGTGGGGGCGCCGGCTATGCTCTCAGCAAAGCCGCTCTGCAACGTTTCGTAGAATGTGGAATAAACGAGTCGACAAAGTGTAGCCAGCTGGAAGTGGGCCGAGAAGACGTAGAATTGGCCCGGTGTTTGAAAAAACTGGGCGTGAAACACGTTGATTCAAGAGATCCGTTAGGAAGACAGAGATTCATACCCTTTGATCCTTGGAAGTATATGACAGGCCATGTTGCGCCCTGGTACTATGGAGCAACAAACTATCCATACAGGGAGGTAAGTGTGATCTTGGAATATCATTATTTTTACATTTTATCCATTTTGATAAACTTTGGTCTTCGTTACTGATAATTATTTCATATTAACAGCTAATGGATAGCTAATTCTATGTCGAGGTAGTACCCTCCCCTCTCCCTGCCTCTTCTCCCGGCCCCTTCACCCCCCCTCTCTCTCTCTCTCTCTCTCTCTCTCTCTCTCTCTCTCTCACCGCAGTGACAATCGGAATTTGATTACTATTATTCTAGCAAGAATTAAAACCACACCTCCAAAAAGGACAAGCGCACATGATTGTAGGAGGAAAAAAGGAAAAGCGAATAATGAGGCCTAAAAAAAAAAAATTGTGTGTTTCCGGTAACCCGACCTACCCTAGTTCAAACCCCCCGACCCTAAACTTTTTTTTGGACCTTGAAAACAAATCCTGCGAGATTGGCTGGGAAAAGTTTTAAATCACGCGTGATTTCATGACATCATTAAACAACAATAGCGACTGCTTGTGCAAGCGTGTTTTCCGTAACATGTGAGAAATGCGATCACGTTCAAGAAAAAATGTAAAAAGTGTGAGAGGCTCCCCACCTAACTATCCAAAATGTTTTTTGTGTCGAGTCTGTGTTTAATTCGTTTCAAAAATGTGTTCCTATATTCTCTATATTCTTATCCGATTTTTTGTGTTAATGAAAATGTTTGTTTCACCTCGGATATTTGTAGGGAAGTTTGGATTAGTGTGTACGGTAATGTTTTGTTTGTGTGGGGAAAGCTTATGGCGAGACGCAGCCGGACCTATGGTGTTACAAAGTTGATGAGTGGCCCTTTGACGCTTGCGTTTCGAAACCCGAGTGTGGTTTCTCATCAGTCGCAATGTAGATTCTTTCGTTAGTTTGTGTTTGTGAAAATTTATTTTAATGTATTTTAGTGGTCTTGCTCTTCGAATAGCGAGGCAAGAATATCAATGTTTGGGTCTCGTTGTGAGTCCGTTTGGTGGTCTGGTTTGTTTGTTTTTTGTTTCTTTACTTCTGTAAATTTTGTTTTGACTAGTGTGTCTTTTAGGTTTTTGTTTCTCTTGTAAGCAATGATTGGTGATTCTGGGAATAGATTCCTTAGTGTTGAGTCCTTCTCAAGTTCAGCCAAATGTTTCAAAAGACTTCCCTTAAGATCTTTTGTTTTTATGTAAGGGCTGTATGTTGTACTGAAGATGAGTTTGTTTGCTGCTTCTTTACGTGTACTTGTACAGTTTGTTAGTGTATTACGAATACTGTGGTTTATTTTTTCTGTTATATTCGTGATTTCATTGTTTTTGTATTCTCTGTCGAGTAGTTTGTTTCTAAAGAAAGCGACTTTTTTAGTAACGTCGTCATTATTGTTTCAAGTGCGAGCGTATCTAAGGATTTCACCTTTGATAAAGCCATTAAATGTTGCTGTCGGGTGACACGATTCTCTATGTAGAAATTGGAATGTGTCTGTTGGTTTAGTATGTGTTTTGATGTCGAGGATATTTTCTTTGTGGTATCTTGCACCTTTGAAAACTACTACATCTAGGAATGTAATTTCTTGTGTTGAGTTTTCGTATGAAAACTTAAACGTTGGGTGCATTGTGTGGATTTTTTGAATGAAGTTAGTGAGTTCGGTTTGTGTTCCCAGAAAGATTGCAAAGACATCATCTCTGAATCTTTTCCAGAAGTGAATGTTGTTGTGGTTGTTTACGATTATTTTCTTTTCAAGTTCATGAAAAGCAATGTCTGCTATATCTGGCGAGGCATTCGATCCCATGCTGCAGCCGCGTGTTTGGCGGAAATATTGCTTGTTAAATTCAAAACTGCTGTGTTTTAGAATTAGTGAAAGCATTTCTATTAAGCCTTCCGTGGGTGGTTTTTTGATGCCGTAATTTGTTTGAAGCGAGGTTTGTGAGTTTAATGTTTCACTGACTAGCCGAATCGCTTCGTCGTGAATTGTGTTTGTGTCCATCGACACCACGTCGAGTGTTACAAGAAATGCATGTTGGGGGAAATTTGTTTTTTCTATTTCTTGTATGAAGTTTGTTGTGTCTTTCATATTTGACGGTTGTTGCTGGACCAGTGGTTTTATGAAGTAATCCAGGAATTCTGAAATTCTGTTAGTGGGACTGGAGCAGCCACTAAATATTGGTCTCCCTGCAAACGTTGAGTTTTCAGGCGGCGGTTTGTGAATTTTAGGCAATAAGTACCAATGCGGGGTACGGATTTTTATGTTTTTTGGATCGAGATACTTATAAGTATCATGGTCGATGTGTTTGTTCTCGTACATTTTGTTTAATAGTTCGTGTACTTTGTTTACTGTTTGTTCTGTGTCGTCACTGTCTAGTTGTGTAAAATACTGAGTGTTGCGTAATTGTCTTTTGCATTCGTGTATGTAATCTTTTGTGTTGACAATGACGATGCCTTGACCCTTGTCGAAGGGTATTAAAATTTTCACATTTTCTTTTTTGCAGAGAAAAAAAAATTACCAAAAAAAAATTTTTTTCCTACCTACCTACCCTATTTCTGAAGAGCATGTTACAGGAAACACACAATTTTTTTTTTTGGCCTGATTCAGACAGCAAATAAAATACAACTGGGTGACAAAAGGGACGATTTGCCCATCATTCAGTTGTATGACGCATTCATGATTGACAATAATGCAAAGAAATCATGCACAATTTTGGGGATATAGGGGCGTCTACGATGTCTCCTTGCCATTCACACCGATTTATCTATAGTTTTTTTGCACAGGCGTTCGAGTCATAGTTAAGTCCATGGTTCTGATGTATTTCTAGTAATTAAAAGTATGAAAGGAAATCATAGTCTGTTGACATGTGAAATGAAGGAATGGAAGCACCGATATAGAGCTATGCTCGCTTGGTCGATCGGCAGGATTGATGAAGCTACGGGCGATTGCTAAGTATAATTCTCTAATACCTAATAAATATACAAATGGAAATCATAGGGTAGGCATGGCATGCTCATTTTGAGCTACCCACCTCACCCCCTGTCCTTTGGCTAGAGTGCTTGACGAGAGACTCAATGTTCGCTCATATCCTGACCCCAAGCTGCTGACCGCTGGCCAGTGAGCTAGCTATAGCTTACTATAGGTATGCTTGGCCCGCCCTTCATTTAATATGAGTGATCAAGCTGAGCGATCATGGTTCTAACCCGGCGCTTCCATTACGTTTACAATAAATGTATACAAACTGTAAAGTTAGCAATTATCCGAACATCTGTGGGTTTTTTGGTTTTGAAAGGATAAACATGATAGGAAAACTTTAAAGTTATTTCGAATCACAAACAAGGAGAAAAAACTTGTCTGTGCTCGAATAGTCTTGTTGTCAACCTCATATGGCAGAATTGAACACCACAGTTGCAATGCTTCTTCATACATCCAGTGAGTCATAGCCATCTCCAATACAATTCCTTTACAGGGTAGAAGATGCTGTTCCAATTACGTCATCAGTTTTCATTACGTCGACCCGGAGTACATGGAAGTTTTAGATTACCTCATTTATGACCTAAGGTTGTACCTAACGACTGGAGATGGAAGTTTTACGTAAACACTACATATATTTTTATCAGTTCCGCTGTAAACTACTCGGCTGATCGGACAGGTTGATTGTCCGTCGCACTTTCCAATCATCCTCCGTCAATTTTGCTCTTCTTCTCCGGAACTGCGGTTCGGAAAAAGTTCGTTTACAAGTCAATTGACGTGACCCGATTGAGATTTGTTCAAATGATGAGCAAATTCGACTAAGAAAATTGTTGGAATAATTTTCTCATATTTGGTAAAAAGCATTTTAATTTGCAATTGATATCACCGGTCTTGCAACTTTGAAATATGATATGTAATTTCTTGAGGAAGTCCTTTTTAATTTCTCTCAAATTAGTGAGAAGTTGCACACGTTTTTGCATGGAAATTCATCTGTGTTGGTAGCTGTGTTGTTGATTACTGTCAATTAGTGAAACAACACACACACACATCCATGTGTGGGCAAGAGTGGGCAACTTGTTTAATGAAATACTCAGTGTTGGCAAAGTGAAGGACTTGCTGCCCTTCAAATACAAGTCTAAACAATAAAATTACAATGCTGTATGTAAAGTTACAAGGAAACAAGTTACCAAAACAGAGGGAAAGGGTGGGTGGGTCGTGAGGAAACGTGCGACATTGAAGAGATCGCTCAAAATGAGGCTGGCGATCGAGCATGCGCAAACGTCACAGCCGACGATAGCTAGTAAACTGTCCCGAGACTTCTAGTCTGGATGTACAAACACTAAATAACTTTAAAATAAATTCTAAAGAGACATTAGTGAAAACACACACACACACATCCATGTGTGGGCAAGAGTGGGCAACTTGTTTAATGAAATACTCAGTGTTGGCAAAGTGAAGGACTGCTGCCCAAGACACCCAACACATGGAATATGTAAGAAACAAGTTGCTCTGGAGAAACTTGAGTAAATGAACTATCTAAAAATTACTTTAAAGTGAAAACCTTTACAACTAAGTAACAGAACAAACGCTATGCACCAACGTGTTGAAACAATACTATTTCAGTAATCTTTTGCTGGGAAGGGTCGAAATGGAGTGAAAAAATGAATGTTGGTACTGACAATCATACGTCTTGCAAATGTTGACAAAAGTTGACGTGGGTTCTGATGTAGCGTTTATAGCAATCGCTCGACCAACGGCCCATAACCTTTATCTCCCAGTCTGGAACACCTGCAGCTGCAGCTGATGTGGCACCGCCACTGCGGAGACTATGTCCGCTATATGAATTAGGGTCCAGTCCTATCTGGCTAAGGAGCTTTTTCAGGTGTGTTACTAGGATGTTGCGTGTTAGAGCGGTACCGCTTGGAAGGAGGAAGAGAGGTGCATCCCTGGGTGCATGAGCGTTGGTACGTGAAGTGTATAGGCGTGAAAGCAAATTAACAGCACATATTTTATGGCCTGAACAGCCTACGACTACATCAACGCCCTTCCTAAAAGGGTCGCACTTAGATTGTTTTAAATGTATCACTGCAATTGAGGTAGGATTTTCAAGGCTGGAAAGGTAACATCTGAAATGGTTAGGTGCATTGTGGGATCAAAGGGTAATTGATGCACGACAAGTTCGCTCAAACGGAATAAACCATAAAATGCCGTAGTCAGTGCAGTCCACATTACTAGGTCATGCATGTTTTGTAGGTCAAAGAAATGTTCTAGTTTGAGTAGAATGTCAAAGGTCAGTGCAAGTTTTTGAGCAGATCCTGGTCCTTGCTGACGCTGAACTGACCGTAGTGCCAGTTTGATGCGTGGACGGTCTTCCAGTGGGTCGGGCACACCCTCCTGAATATGTAAGGAACGAAACGGAGTACAAGTAGGTGACAATAGTGCTGTGTTTGAGCCGTTTCTCTTCAAGCAGATATGCAACAACATGAGTAGCGTTTCTTCTGTTGCTGGCAGTGGGGAAAGGCCAAGCCTTTCACAAAACTCGATGTACGATTTCTGGCCAGTGCTGTATGTCCGATTGGTGTTCTTAGAGTACGCCTGACCACCAAATGGCAAGCTCGGCTCCACCAGTGATCGGCTCCTGCAAGAGGTAGCAGTACCATTAATGTTAGTTATTTATATCGTGACAATGCGTCTGCACGAATGTTTTTTGCTCCTTCAACATGGATAGCATTCATGATAAAGTTGTATTCAGCGCATACATAGAAGAGAGTTCGTAGAAGTGCCGCACAACATTCACTGCGTGATGTGCCAGCTTGTATCATGGACACAACTGATGAGTTGTCACAGTGAAATAATATGCAACGTCCTGAGAGGTGCTGGCCCCAGGTCTCTGCTGCTCGTACGATAGCATACAGTTCCCTCCAGTTAATAGAGTACAGTTTTGGACTGTAATCAACAATTTCGTCCACAAAGCGGCCCTGGAGTGTATTGTCATAATATACAGCCCCGTATCCAATGTCTGACGCATCTGTATATAGGTGTATGTCAACATTACTGGTCCAGAAGCTATCGTAGAACATGCTAACCCCATTCCACGTGGGCAAATAATCGAGCCACCATTGAATGTCAAGTTTAAAGCTGCGAGTCAGCCTAATTCTATGGTGAAGTTGTCGAAGTCGTTTTGAGGTATCAATGAGCCGTCTGAGAAATACACGCGCCTCTGAGAAATACACGGCCTGGGCGGCACACACGAGTGATAAATGTCAGTTTTCCTATGAGAGAAAGTATTTGTCTTTTAGTAGCATATTTGTAGTTCTGCCATAGGTGCAGTTCGTTCAGCGTTTCATTAACTCTGTGTGCAGAGATGCGGGCTTCCATGCGAATAGTGTCTAATGTTATTCCTAGGAATTCCATGCATGTTGAAGGTTTCGTCACTTTTTGTGGATTCACAGGGAAGCCTAAGTCACTACACGCTGATAGCATTCCCTGCAGATTTTGTTCACATTTGTTGGTGTTTGCCGGTCCTGCTGTAAAATAGTCATCAAGGTAATGGTCAACGGGGTTAACATTGTATTGTGTCGTCATGATGAACTGAAGGCAATCTGCAAATTCGTCGGTAAATATCGCGGGCTGCTCCGGAGACCAAAGGGCAATACTTTACTATAGAAATAACATGTCTTGAGTTCACCGTTGATCTCAATGTCCCATGAGCAACCGAGAAGTTCCCAGTCTTCTGGCCTGACAGGGATTTGATAGAAAGCGTCCTCGAGGTCAACCTTTGCAATGAGGGACCCCTTGCCATTACGTTTAATGTGCTTGATAGCCATGTCTATTGACATATATGTACATGAATAGTCCTCTTTTGAAATGTGGTCATTTACTGAGAGATGCGGTGGCCAGGAAAGATCATGAATTATGCGATATTTTCTGAGTTTTTCTTTGGACGAGCGCCAAGGGGTGAACTGATAAACGAATTCGTCGGTGATGTTGTAAATGGTCCAGCCTTATATCCTTTCTTAACTTCATCGAGTAGTTTCTGTGTTACAATGGGTTTTATGTCCAGGGCACTCTTCCAATTGTAAGACAGCAAGGGGCTTTGCGGCCTCTGTCCGTTGTATCCAATAGGCACCCCTTGCTGAATCCACGTCATGATCTTCCTGGCATGTGCTTGATTGGGTGTTTACTGAGAGCCTGCTGCCAGGCTTGATGGTTGAACCTGCATGCAGTTTTACAGTGGATGAGTGGAGAGGGTCCGCCACAGCGTTTACACTTATGTTCACGTTTGCATCTGGGGAATTTGCACTCGTCGGTTTGGTATAACAAACATACTGAAGTCTTCTTCTTTCCTCTTTGTGTCTCTTTCTCCGTAGTGTGGGGTATTATCTCACGAAAAGAGTACTCTTTTGCCAGATGGCCAGTAGCCTTACAGCATAACACTCTTTACGAGTACCCTTAACAGCAGAGGGGTCCATGAAGGTAGTCAGATACAGATCATGGTCGATCATATGATAGCTGAACGTTTTTTGCTCGGCTAATTTGTGCCTAAATTTTACGTCGTAGGCGTAGACAGCTGACCAGGCAAACTTTGCATCACAGTTATGTATCAAGTTCCTGTATCGTAGCAATTGTGGTGCCAGGTTTGTATCTCTCCCGAGAAGAATACTCTCCATTACTGTGAAGGCGCTTAACCATTGGCTGTGAGAAGTGATATGAATTTTCTTTCGTTTTGGCTGAAAAGTTATTTCCGTTCCATCAAGAGTAGCCTCCATTTTATCCATGGTAGCGAGGTGATAGCTGTTTATAGGGTGGAGCTCGCTAAGGTCAACGTACTCACCTGCCAAGACTTTCTTTCTAGTGGCGGCAGGAACGCCATCGTGTAGCAGTTTGGGTTGGGCGCTGGTGTGACCGAATTCTGTTTGACTTGATCGTAGAGTTTCTTGGAGGGCGTCGTACTGCATCATGTCCGCCAGTGTTTTGGCGCGCATTTCCAGAATCACTGGTGTTGCAATTAGAGTGGAACGAAAGAGTTGTCTCCACTTGCCTGGACAATCTTCCAATAACCTCCTCCAGTCTGTCAAGTCGATTTTCTATGGAACGTTCACTGGTTCGATCATTGCCACTGCTTTTTAGTGTCGGTGAAGCGTAGGAGTCGATAACCGTAGTTGGACCAGATAACTTTGATGGGCTGCTTTCAGCGTCACAGCTTTCCGAGAAAACTACGTTCCTATTTGCCAGTGGGGACGTCACACCAAGGTTAACTTGCCTGCCGTGTATGCTGGAATCCTGTTCATCACAACCGGAACAGGTATGAGCGGATAGTTCGTCTCTGGGTCGGAGATTATAGGCCATTTTCACAGCCTCGTGAGGAAAACGTGCGACATTGAAGAGATCGCTCAAAATGAGGCTGGCGATCGAGCATGCGCAAACGTCACAGCCCACGATAGCTAGTAAACTGTCCCGAGACTTCTAGTCTGGATGTACAAACACTAAATAACTTTAAAATAAATTCTAAAGAGACATTAAACTTTTTATTTCAACACGCTAGATTTTTGTCGCTGAAATTTTCGGTTGCAGCACTACAACCTTCATCAGCAGAATAACCCGATCTCAATGTCGTGACCTTTCAGACACGTGACATGAAACTCGAGCCATCGACTTTCGGTAATTTACAGCTTCCATTGTCTCTGTTAAGAGATGGCTACTTAACTCGGACAAGCCTCATTGGCACCCCTTTCGAAGTATCGGGGATCCTTTCAAGAATTTGTACCTTTTACAAGTCCACTAAGTGGTCTGGAAAGTCAATATCAATGTGGATATGTTGGTAAACCTCAGATATCGTAGTACTGGGACGTTGTGTTCAAGAAATCTACCTTTCTGAAAATTTCTCCGTTTTACCAATATTTGAAACCTGTCGTCACTATTGTTCGTTAAATATCCTACTTTTAAAATTATTGGTGTGAAAATTAGTAGCACACCCATTTCAGTTGACTTCATATTTGATTCTCAGTTACTATGCAGCGATTCCGTTTGTTGATGTTTTCACTGGTATGTGTTTCCGTCCATGTAAAAGCACCTACCATCTTATTATAAAATTAACATGTCAGCGTCAAAAATATGCAAATGAGGTAAAAAAAGGGAAAATCCTGCCTATTGCTTAAACTCTGTAACCACAGACCAGATTTTGTTGAAAATTCATATACAAGTTCCTTTAGGTAACCCTCGTTAGGTGTTGACAAGTTCTGGTGAAATTTGCATGTTTTGTATTTTTTTGGTAGTTTTATTTCGTTTTTGGTAAAAAATATCTGTGAAATGGCTGGTCAGATTGCTTTGAAACTTGATATGCATATTCTCAGGATTACCATAGCCAGGATTGTACAAATTGTAGTGAAATTTTCAAATTTGTAATTTTGGTAAAATTTTTGCCATTTTAGCTCACATTTGGTATATGTATACATACCAAAGAGAGCTTGTATTGTAGGTCGGTGGCATCTGTCTGTCTGTCTGTCTGTCTGTCTGTCTGTCTGTCTGTATGTATGTATGTATGTATGTATGTATGTATGTATGTATGTATGTATGTATGTATGTATGTATGTATGTATGTATGTATGTATGTATGTTCGGATGTATGTCCGTCTACATCAAAAACTCCTAGACCGCAGCATCTTAGCATCTTACCATCTTAGCAGTAACGATAGGTTCACAAAAAATGGTTAGGGGGCTGGAGGAATTCAGGGGGGATTCGAAAATTTTGGGGTAGTAGAGGGGGACTTGAAAATTTTGCTCTGCCTGTAGGGGGGGGGGGCTTAAAAATTTTTGGTTCCCTTTTATGTTTTACATTTTCAAATTCCAAGTTTTTGTGGGTAATTCAATGAAAATGAATACCATTTTTAGCTCTCATTTGGTACATCAAAGAGAGCTTATAAGGTGAATCATTTCATTTGCATCCCATTTACATGGCGTCTGT
Organism: Ptychodera flava; assembly: GCF_041260155.1. Classification (NCBI taxonomy): domain Eukaryota; kingdom Metazoa; phylum Hemichordata; class Enteropneusta; family Ptychoderidae; genus Ptychodera; species Ptychodera flava. Next base: position 8,058,537 of record NC_091940.1, read on the forward strand.
GTGTATGTATGTATGTCTGTTAGTCCGTCCAGATCAAAAACTCCTAAACCGCAGCAGCTACCAGCTTAGTATTTGGTGTACAGGTGCACCTAGGGGTGGAGATGTGAATTTGTTCGAATAAACATGTCAGTGTCAAAAATATGCAAATGAGGTAAAAACAGGAAAATAGTAATAATAATAATAATATTTGGTTCTTATATAGCGCACATATCCACAAGTAGATGTGATCAAGGCGCTTTACAATTATTATTACCCCTGGTCACTGGACCTAATATGATACCACTCAACTCCCTGGGGAGCAGACAACAGCTCACATGTGCAGCCAATAAGCGCAGCAGAGCTAAACGCACACATAACAACCTCTGTCCTACCAGGTACCCATCACTCCTAGGTGGGGAGAAGCAATGAGGAATAAAGTGCCTTGCCCAAGGACACAACACCACAGCCATGCCGGGGCTCGAACTCACCATCCTTTGATCGTGAGTCCACTGCTCTAGCCACTGCAAACTGCTAAAAATCAGTAACCGTTGGTCAGATTGTGTTGAAACTTGATATGTAGGTTCCTTTCATTATTCTAAATTAGGTGTGTACAACTGAGGGTGATATTTGCGTGTTTGTATTTTTGGGTAATTTTTTTCAGATTTTAGTAGAAAAACCTTTTTTACTGAAACAGATTGTCCGATTGCTTTGAAAGTTGGTATCCATGTTCCTCGGGATGACCTCAGTCAAGTTTGTAAAAATTGTAGTGGTGGTGAATAATTTCCGCATTAACTGTGGCCAGCTTCGGAACGTTTAGATGGTTATCTATAATCCAATGGAATCTTGTAGGCGTTGATAAAAGAATGAGAAAAAAACATGATTTTGCATAATCTGCAATTTATATTGATAAGAGAATGATTACTTTATTAATTGGTACGTATGATTGGAGGAACAATGTATGCGATAGTTTGATTGAGAACAGTGTGCGAAATTAACGTCGGTCCGACAGTCCGAGACCGACAGATTTCTTGTCGGGCCGAAAGTTTTTAGCAACATGTCGTTCCTTATGACCGACTGAAATTTTGAATAAATTCTGAAAATTTCTCCGTCAAGACCTGTAACAGATGCAGATGATGACTGACTCTGAATCATGTGATTCAGACTTGAATGTCATGCACCTATCAATGTTTTCCACCGTGGGAGTGCGGGGCAACATGGGATATTGATCGCACTTCGAGTCCTGGTAGTGGGAATTCGATCTCTATGGTACGCCAGACCGGAGGGTGGGGGTTGACAATGTCGCAACGTAGTAATATTTTGTCTTGCCACTTTTTGCATTTACGAAGATCCTCCGATCGACGCGCATAGCACGGGGCAGCTGATTACATTCAGATCATATATAAGGATGAATTATATCCGTGCATGCAGATTCTAGCGATGAAAAGGATTGAGTTTGGTTCAACAATGCGATACAATGTTATAATAATACTCGTCTAGTGAGTGTAACCCTGGTAATGTTGGCATATCTATGTCAAATGACAACAACACCCAGTATCACTTCACTGGTTCCATGCACACTTAAAGTGTTCGGAATTTACATGTACACAAATAAATGTACATAATACAGCCGTTCATTTTATCAAACTGACTCCGTTTTCTTTGCTTTGATTTTCCATTGAAGTATTCAAAACATAAACGGTTCTTAAAAAAGTTTAAGACAAAAACCTACTACGAGAACAGTGCTGTTGACTAATCATGTTTGGTTTTGAACTTGGAGGTACTTTTACTTATATGGTTTTGAAGTACGCTCGATACAAGGACTAGATGTTACACGACAGCCCAATTGTGCTACCTGCAATCGACAGTCAAGTTCACGTTTCGCGGCGTTTGTTGACCGCTAGAACATCTTGCTTGCTCGTTGCGTACATTTTATAAAACAGAGCTGCCTTATCATAACAGTTTTGTCGAGTTGCACGATCCGTCGTGTATACTCTCTGAGGCCGAGAGTAGGGCTTCAAATTGTTTCGATGTATACCGTTTTACCACAGGCATGCTAAACTCACCGTCATCCTGGGCTGTAGGCCTAAATATCGCAAAAAAAATACGTCTTTTAAAATTTTACGGTATCATTAACTGATCGTGTCGATGGTTTTCAGCAGTATCGAGTGTCTGTAAATTTTTTCAGAGTCAGTTTAATAACTTTAAGCTTTCAAAGAGCGATGAGACCTAGCAATCGCTCAGGCAAAACGTTTCGATCAGAAAACATGCATTCATTTCCGCGAGTGGTGACGTGTGCCATTCATGTTGTCTGCAATTTCTATAATCGAGAAAAAATTACGATACTTGTCCTTTTAATTAAAAGTATAACTTCATCTGTTTCTTCATGAATGCAACAGAGGTCACATTTAAGCATATTTATTTTTTGAAAAATTTCGAAAGTAATCGATACGTCATATCAAAATACATACCAGTTATTTCTCCTTTCTATTTTACATTACAATAAAAAAGACAGTGAAAAATGTTTGCATAAAACAATTATTCATACACTTATGACTGTTTTCAGGGCACTAAGTTATTCACTCACTTTTCAATAACTCGCGTTGGCTAATTTCAGAAGTGATTTTCAGCTCGCCAAACATTTTCAAATCACAATATTACATACCCTGGTGTAGTGTACAATTGTACACAGCAATGTAGAGAACACCATTCCCTGTAGAAAGTCATGAGAGACAAATTTTCTCGCTTTCATCAGCCACATGTTGCCAGTGCATGAGCCTGTATTCCCCGGCCCCTGGGTGTTTGACATCATTTTATAGTCCGAGAATAGGGGATTTGACATGGCTAGAAAAAATGTCAAATTCTCCTGTTAGTCCCCCCCCCCCCATAGTGGAAGACATTGATGAATGTGTGCGCATGACAATAAGGAAGAGGAGAGCTGTGATCTTTTTCAGATTCCAGATCATGTAGATGAATGATCCATAATCATTCACTTACACAATTCTGCAATCTATGTGGACAATGGTCCTTTTGAGTGAATACTTACTGACTCTATTGATAAAAGGATATGAAAAATTAAATATTACAACATTCAAAAGCATAGTATTGGTGGAGAAGTTGACTTTAATGGTCGTTAACAACTGCATTTATTGAGGACCGGCAGTTTTCTGTAAGGACCTGGAGCTTTGGCTTGGTGCAGGTCCTTATGACCTCAAGCTATTTTCTCTTAATTTCGCACACTGATTGAGAAGCATAAAATTCGTATATATGTATTTTTGAAGTTTTTACTGACTTTTTATCAAAAATCTTGTTTTCGAGAGTCACATATCAGATACCTGGTATCAAATTTGGATTTTAAGTTCTAAGGATCATTTGATTACCATGTATCAAAACATTGATGAAATTTGTGTAAGTAAATATGAGCAAATTGGAAGACAGAAGTTTGCAGTGCAGCTGACACACTGTTTTACAAAAATATTGCATGGAGCTATCTATATGTTGTGTTTTAAATAAATTTTGGAGTACCATGTTTTGCATGTTTATTTTTTTTTAATGCCAAATGTGTATTCTTGAAGTCCCTGGTCTAATTGCAAAAGAGAGAATTGCTGCACATTTTACCTGTGTATTTGTGGTAGATACATGTACATGCTCAACTGTTAATTAGTATTTGTTCAAATGAAGTAAGGGTTACTAAAATGCTACTGAGCAACAAAAGTGAAAACTTGGTGAATAAACATTGGTCAGGTTATCTTGGCAAGGCAGCTAACATACCACATTGTACATAAAGTGTTGCACGGAAGTCGCTATGAGTGAATCTAAAAGAAGTTATGGTGTACAGATCTTGTATATAACCAGTCTTTCATTTTCAAGATGCAGGACAATGTGTGTCATCTGTATAGTCAGTAAACTTTGTTGCTTAATCCAACAAGGTCAGGTTATTAGTTACAAACTCTTACAACTGTGAATGTAAATATGACAATTTTGCGTGAAAAAATGTTTCAACTTTGATTTCAAAGGACTTTGTTTTTTTTCCATCGTCATATTGTATATTTATGGAATTGCTTGTCTGTGTAAGTAATGGCTTCTACACAAATCCCTGGTTTGATGCTTTGAAAGTCGGTTAGAATAGCTTTAAAACAGATGTACATATCTGATGCTTCAGGCTTCTTGCTATATGTTTGTGTTTGGAAATTTCCCTATTTGTCTACGTCACTGCAATGTTTGTTTAACTTGGTGGCAGTTTGGGACATACCATTATCATGTAGTGTGGCAGCTTCATTAACAGTGGAAGGTGAGGCCCATTATTACATCTTACCTTTGTCTTCGATTGTGCAACTATACACCGTAGAGAGACCAAATATTGTCAACATTAATTTTATGCATTTTATATTATAAGGGACACGTTTAGTTTGGTATTGCTGATTTTATCACTAGTTATGATGTACTAGGTTGCATTGTATTGTGTAAGTGTATGTGATCAACAGTTGCAAGTTGCCAACCATTCCATACTTCAATGGATGGTGTATCAAAATTTGTTCAAATGCACTTGACTATGAATATCACAAGCTAAGGTGCATAGAAGTGTGTTAAATATCGTGTATAGACTCATTCTACCTTGCCACATGTAACCAAATGTGAGCAAAGTGTCATTGACGCTATTTTTATGTCGTCCAATCGTTGTAATGTTAGTAATAATATACGAAATCTAGAACCATTTTGTCACATTTCATGACTTTTATCTCAAAAAAATCTAATCGTGAGATTTGTCGTAAAAACCAAACGAGCCTAGTAATAGGACAGAAGCTGCAAATGTTGATGATTTTTGTAATATTTCTATGTAATATATCAACTACAGTTTCTTGCTGTCTCCCTACAGCATAATCAAACACAATATTAGTTTGTTGATAAAGCCTGTATATATAAATATGTATTAGGTGATAATTTAGTCAGTGACAGTCAGTTGTCAGTGATACAAATGCATGGTACACATACACAGGCTGTTATAGAAAGTTAAATACTGGACAGTTCAACATGTTGTAGGGAGTAGAACAAGAACGCAGTTTTATAAACTGAACAAAAATATTGTCAAAATTATCAAAGTTAATACAGCTACTATACTGCCTACAGGCAGTGTCACTATCAGATACTGTAGTGTCACTGTCACTGCATACCTGAGCAGTGACAGAGATAGCTCTGACTCTGATGTACATGGTAGTTGAAGAAACGTTTGAGTCAACTGACGCTCATGACAGTGAAACATACTTGTACACAAGATCGGGACGGACAGCAACACATGGAAGACCAAGAGACTTTCCGGTATATCAGAATAATATTAAAGAAAAAAGATTTGGTCTCCATGTTCAATTTTCTAAATTTTCACATTCACGTCATAAAATAATATAAAAGTAAAACTTGCACTTAATGAAAAAATATGTGACTAACCGGAATTATTTATTTTTAACCAAATTTGCCATTATTTACCCAAACTTTCAGAGATTAAAACATTTATTGATGGAATATTTTATCCTTCCAGTAATGCCAATTTTGAGTAGCATCTAATTCATATATGCCTTGTACTTTTCAAACAAATTTTTGGTGGCTCACTGCTCAGTCTTTTAAATATGGCAACTAGCCAGAATTCACGATTTGCCTACTCTTTCATGATCGTCATTTTGTGTGCTCTTCGGCAGCAGCAATTGACCAGGCCAGAGTTGGATTAACTCAAGTTGGCTTAGACAGATAAATCCAAAAGGTTCACTGATGCACTTAAAAATAAATCAATTTAAGAACTTGCCTTAGGAATATAACTTTACAAAATGCTAATAACAGGTAGTCTTGAACACCTGTGAGCGAAATGGCGCAATACCTGTTTATTTTTTCTGTGCGCACATCCTTTACAAATATGCGTGCTTGTGATAGTGGGGGACTTGAAAAATTTTGATCCTATAGAGGGTGGTCATTTGAACATTTTTTAGGGTATTGAGGGGGGTCCTAAAATAAGATTTCAATCTTGATTCCTCCAACCCCACTCCCAATCGTTATTTGTGAACGCAGCCTAAGTGTACAGGTGCTCCCATGAGGTAAAATGAGGTAAAAAAGGGAAACCCCTACAAATTACTAAAACTCTGTAACCACTGGCCAGATATGGTTGAAACTTGGTATGCAGGTTTTTCATTGTGACTTTAGTTTGATTTGTTCAAATTGTGGTGAAATTTCGATAGTTGTATTTTTGGGGCAATTCTCCCCGTTTTTGGCCAAAAAACCTTCTTCTCTGAAAGCTCTCGACCTATTGCCCTGAAAATTGGTATGCATGATCCTAGAATTAGCCTCTATCAGATTTGTTCGAATGGTGGTGAAACTTCCATATTTGTATGCAATTTTCCAATTTTTTGTCAACAAATCATTTTCCCCCAAAGTTCTTTCTCGATTGCTTTGAAACTTAATACTTTTCATCCTAAGATTGTCTTCTATCGGATTTGGTAAAATTGAGGTGAAATTTTCATAATTCTATCTTTGTGGCAATTTTTTGCATTTTGTCAAAAAGTTATTTTCTCTGAAAAAACTATTCTGATTGCTTTGTAACTTGGTATTCTTGTACCTAGAGCAACCTTTGTTGAGTGTCTTCAACTTATGGTGAAATTTTTCCAATTTTCCCTGAAATCGCTCGTCCGATCGCTTTGAAACTTAGGTTTTGAAGGTATGCATGTTCCCCGGGGAAAACATAGTTACGTATGCCCACTCTGGCCTGCAACATCGAACCAAAAGTGAGCCACGTGTCATTGACGCTATGTTTAAATTGAATAAATTGTGCAACAGTTTGACCTTAACATCCAGGTATTTTTTGTTCAAATTGATCATTTGCCATTTTGAATTCAAACTCTGCAATAGTCAGCCATACCATTGAACTTTCGAACAACTTGAACAAAAATCTGCTTTCTTAATTACATTTAGCAGAAAATTTGATTGTTGTATGATGCCATACTGATAAAATACAAGGATGTAAGGTCATTCTTGGGTCAATGGCCTTATCTCTCCTATACATCTGAGTTGTTACTGAAAGACCAGTTTAAACATGTATACTTTTCCATTTGAGTCCTCAGTGACCCAGTGTGACTTCAACAGTTCAAGTGTCAATGTATGGAAAGGGGGTCTCACAAGTTGTTTTCAGTACGGCTATCAACAGGTGCCATTTAGTCTTACAACATTAAGCTCAAACGTTTTGTTTGCTGTCTCTGCTTGGGAATGCTGCAAAAGTTGTGGATGGGTGTTTCATAAATCCTAAATATTGTGGATTGGAGCGAGCAGCTCACTGTATTCTTTGAACAAGCTGCTCTATGAAAACAAAGTTCATGTTTCTGTTGATACTTCTTAGAACAAAGAGGCTGGAGAGGTTCCATGTGATCTGGGTCGATGACTATGGATGTTAGAAAGTATCTGTGTGTTTGTTTATCTGTTCTTAATAATAAATACAAAACAGAGCATCTTCTTTTCCCATACAATACATTTTTGTGCCTGTGGTGTTGACTTTATCAATCCGCTGATACGGACAGCTACAGCTGTGTAAATATCTCCGCGCTGTGTAAAATTTATCTCCGCGCTGTGTAGGCGGAGATAAATTTCACACAGCGCGCAGAATTGTCGTTTTCGTCCACGGTAGTAAGCCGATTAGGCAGTTGGCAGTGTTAGCGGATCAATTAAAGTGATGTGCACAGGTTGGAGAGGAGATAAGGACTTGTAGGTAATTAAGAAAGCATTCTGTTTGGAGTCGAAATCTTTATTTGAAATATCCTAGTCAAAATAAAATAAAATAAAATAAACAATTGCACAAATAACCCCACCCTCGCCTACCCCAGGGGACTAACCACTGTCCCCTGTAGTCGAATTTATATTCAAAGATTTTATTGTTCTCACTCTAGTCCACCGGCCCTTTGTGTTACAGAGAAGTAAATACATAGTATGTTTGGTCATAGGTACATGTTCACTAATGTACAAAGCAAAATGTGTTTATACAGATCTGACTTCTTCGTTCCTTTTCTTGAAGGCATAAAATAAAAATTTACAGATATTACGAATGATTTCTACGTTTTCACTTCGTAAAAGACAAACAAATTTCTTAATATTTGGTGTAAGATGGTAATATCCTGGTATATATTTCATTCTTAGATTAGTATAATGTGGGCAGACTAGTAGAAAATGAAATTCGTTTTCAATAGAAATGTTGTTGCATGTACAGACTCTTTGTAGTCGAATTTGAGCACCATCGTGTTCTTGACCGTACAGAGAACGTGGGGGCAAAAAACCCGCATCCCTCTGCGATCTGGTATTCGAGAACGGCGGGCAGAAATATCTGGGGTGACAGTGGGATACCCGCAAACATTTTACTGTATAATATTGAATACACACAAAAGCGATTGGGATTGATCCCTGCATTTTAGTGTGACCAATAAAGGTAAATTGATTGAAACCAAACTGGAACATCTGCTAACGATCTCATTGCTCAAACAGACGATTACGTGATTGTCAGGCATCTGCAGCTGCAGACAACGGTTGAGTGCAACCTTTGCAAATATAAAGGCGTACATTGATATATGAACCATCAGATGTTCGCTTAAGGTTGCCGGACAGATCTGAGAGAGTCTTTTGCTGCTTCAGTAAAGAGGTGAGCAATTTGATTTTACATGTAATAATGTAATGTCATTGTCTTTAAACAAGCCGACAAACGTGTTCGATCATATGTGTTCGCAAACTTGAAATCAAAATCTTGTAAAGGCGTGTTGCTGTTACAAAAAATCTTCAAACCTAACCTGCCAATTTTCAAACCTTCAGTAAGAAACAAGATGATATTTGATGTGTTATGAATTATGCAATGGAGAAGGGCATAAACACCTTCTATTTGATAATATACAACCAGTGGCATGTAACTCAGATGACCCGCAGATCAAATTAGACATTTAGCTCATAATTTGAAAAGGAAATCCCAAAACTCTTCCGTTCCATTATGTGCCTTCCGACAAGAAGAATGTACCATTGATTGGTGAATGGTGACTGATTTAATCGTCCAAAAACGTGATTTGAATATTCAAATTTCGCATAATTGTTCACTCTGAGCAATTTAAATGTCTAGTTCCTCCATGCATAACTGGCATTGGTAAATTCAAATGGTGTAAACAATTTATCAAGCAAAGAGCAAAATGAAAATAGTTGTTTGTGTCATATAGGAAGCTTTTAATTATAAAATACGGAGGCCGGGGTTCGTTTATTATCTTTTTGCATGTGTGTTTGGATTCCGTCAAAACTGAAGCGACTCATAACAATTTTTCTGTAGGAAAACTGAACGGTTCATTATTTACTACAGTGTAGGCTTAAGTAAATGAAATTATGATTCGCTCCTCTTTATTTGATCACATTTATGGCAAGGCTACACCCTGAATTTTAGACATTTTTTGAGTTCTCCCATGAATATTTTTTTTTGCAATTTTATTGAGAAAAACTAATCAATTTTCATTTCCAACACAATTCAAATGCAGAACATAATCATTTTATTGGTAAAAATGCACATTTCAGAAGGGATGTGATGAATAATTATCGTTATAAAGCTGAAGTTAATTGTGCAAAAACTTTAAAACGGTCTAATTTCGTAAAGAATTATCGTAGAAGCAAACTTTTTAACGAACATGAAGGTTGTGAATGCGAGACTCAATTCTTTTTGGATGAAAAAATGTGTAAACCGAGGTAACTGTTTGGTTTATCTTAATGCAGGGCCTATCTGTATAGTATTCAACCTAGACAATCAGAGAGCTTGTCACATCTAGTGGAATTGTTTTCTGGCCGCCATCTTGTTTTTTAACCAGACGATGCAGTGGCTGTGTTACGTAAGCACTGAAACCATTTCTGTGATCGATTCACTTGTTTCGGGTACGTTAAAATGGTTACGTGGTTGGAGGGGGGGGGGGGGGGGGGCTGGACGAATCGCGATTAAAATCTTATTTTTTTCAGATCCCCCCTCAATACCCTCAAAATTTCAAGTCCCCCGTCTATATGATCAAAAATTTGCATGACCCCCCAAATTACCATATAGCCCTATATTTACTAGGAATGGACGCAGAATAAAATAAACATGCATTGCGTAGTTCTGCACGCAGATGTTCAACACTACCTCTTATCAGCACGTTGTAGAGCCATATACCTAGGGCAAGTTCTTAAATTGATTCATTTTTAAGTGCATCAGTGGACCTTTTGGATTTATCAGTCTAAGCTAATCTCACAAAGTTTGGATGTAATGATGGCAAATTTAGTAAAAAATAAATGATTCCATGTAGTCACACATTTCTTCATTTGAATTTAAGTCTTTACTATTCAAAGTTTTACTTTTGTGTTATTGTACGATGAGATGTGAAAATTTCATTCACTGCATGAACTTGAAGTGAATTGTTTTATAATATTGATTTTAAGTGATTTTAGAAATAAACTGACTTTTCATCGTACATTTGTATAAGATCAAGCATGGTGATCCCATCTTTTTTCTCTAATATTTGATTGTTCTCATATGCCAGAATTCAAAACTCCATGGTAATTGTTAGTCCCTAGTCTTCTATGTGTTGCTCTCTGGCCGGATCTTGTGTACATGTATGTTTCACTGTCAATAGCACTGATCGCAAATGACGTCACGTTTTTCTCTCATTAATATGCATACAAAAATATTTGTCTGCATTTTCCGCATAAACGACGAAAATAAAACCTGCTAGCGTTGCAATGGTTACTAAAAGTCACACTAGTTCGTGGTATTTTATGGTTCAGACTACAAGCTGCAACAACAGCCGCGCATGCAACAAAAAAGTTTGTCCGAATTTAGGCAGCGTCGTCCGAAAGTCGCGCGCGTGCAGCTATATTTAGTAACAAACCGCGATCAACGCTATTGAGTGTCCTATGACCGAAACTATTCTTAAACTACACCAGAGTCGGAGCTATCACTGTTACTGCCAGTATACAGTAGCAGGGCAGTAGCTGTATTAACTTCGTATTTTGACAATATTTTTGTTGAGTTTATACAATTGCGCTCTTATTCTACTCCCTATGTAGCATGCTGAGCGGTCCAGTATTCAGCTTGCCAACACAGCCTACGTGTACCGTGCATTTGTATCATTGACAAATAACATTCAATCTGAACTCTAAGTCAATGATCACCAATATTTCGACAAAAGGGCTTTGTTTAAAAACTGAATATTGTGTTTTTCAGCATGCTGTAGAGAGACACCAAGAAACTGTGTTTGATATATTGCGTAGGAATATTGAAAAAAATTATATACAGTTGCAGCTCCTCCCCGTTACAAGGCCAACTTGTTGGTTTTACGAAAATTTAATGGCATTCATAACTTTTTACATTTTTTCGAGATTAAAGTCATAAAATGCGACAAAACGGTTCTAGGTTTTGTATAATTATTACTAACATTACAACCATTGGACGACATCAAAATATTAGCCAAAATATTTTCAGGCCCGCCTATAATAGGCAGAGCAAAACTTTCATGTCCCCCTCGAATCCCCCCGAATTCCTCCAGCCCCGTCACCATTTTTTTGACGCGGCCTTAAACCCCAATGCCAAGTAAAGGAAGAGTGATAGACTGAAGAAAAGACATTTCAAAGGAAATAAGTGGACAAAACTTCAAGAAAAAGAAAATTTAGCAAAGGACATCGATCAGGCTGACAACAGCAAATCCAAGGCAAGTCCCAAACAGAGCACAAATTCAACACGGCTGGTAGTAAGCAACAGTGCCAAACTTATGGAACGCCGACACCACCTTCTGCTCTTCAACGTTAACATATTGTGTATAAAACGTGTATATGTTGTAGGGAAGCCTTAACATATTAAGAGCAAACGATAGTATGTCGATAAAAACGTTTATATGTTTATGGATAAACTTTAATATATTCACTGCAAACCTTAATATGTTGTGTATAAAACCTTTATATGCTGTGGTAAACTGTAATATATTCAGCGCAAACCTTAATAGGCCTATGTTGTGTATAAAAATATGCCATGGATAACTTTACTATATTAAAGAGGCACTCCCACTTGGTAACATTTTTAAAACATATTTTTTTAATGCCAACGGTTGATATTTGACGTGGCGACAGCGCGCGGATCGCGAGATATAGATAAAAACATGTCATTTCCCGAGCGTATTTTTCACATCCCGGAATTTTACGATCGTTCCTGATTTTCAACCGAAATCCCCCGAAGGTTTGTTGTTGTGCTAATTGACGATATTCTAGGGAGTCTACAATAAATCCGAACGACGCAATTAATTTACTTCCCACTGCAAAGACTTTATATACAGCATTATGCCTTTACCTCAGGTAAGTTTTTGAAAACTTATCCTTAGTTTTTGTAGTTTTCATTATTGTAAATCAGTTGTATCATATTTTAAACCAATACTACATAAACATTAGTTTTTACGTGTCAAATATTAGCCGCCTCCGATGACTACATTTTGTCGTCTGCCACACAGTACGCCGCGCGCGTGGTATGCGTCTATGCATACAATGCAACTGTGCTAGTCACCTATGCGAACTCTGGTGGAATCAGCAAAAATTGTTTTTCGTTTTTATGCCAAGTCAGTAAGACTTAGCTTTCTCCCAAGGGGCATGACCGATCACCGACGCGGGTAGTACTGTGGCGTACAGCAGCGTTAGAGTAGACTCGTACTCCATAGCTTAGTTGGCAATGGCCCCAGTGCCGAACGTTCGATGTTCGGAAGCTGAATTTAGGTGGGCCACCGGAATTCAAACTTTTACTTTTTTGAAGACATGTTTTTATCGATATCTCGCGATCTGCGCGTAGTCGCCACGTCAAATATCGACCGTTGGTATTAAAAAAATGTGCTTTAAAAATGTTACCAAATAGGAGTGCCACTTTAAGCGCTAACGCTAATATGTTGTGTATAAAATGTCATTATGTTGTAGGTAAACTTTAATATATTAAGGGCAAACGTTAGCATGTTGTGTATAAAACGTGTATATGTTGTGGGCAAACTTCTATATATTTAGGGCAAACGTAAATATGATGTATATAAAACGTTTATATGTTGTGGGTGAAATTTAATACATGAAGCGCAAAAACATAAGCTTAGGCAAAAAAAAGAAATGTTTCTGGTCAGGCCTTTCTTTAAAAAATGGTGCGGCGACGCGAATTTTTTTTTATTTTTTTCCCCTCAAGGGAGGGAGGAGGGTCAGTTTTAAGCTTATAGTTTTATCAATATAGTCACATATATACATAGATGTATGAAGCCCACCACCAGTGTCCAGTGACCCTAAACTTGATTTATAGCTAGCTGAAGCTGTACGTAGTTCGCCTCCGGCCACAAAACATGAAAAAAAGGGTGAGGCGCTGTTTTTCAAGTGGCGCGCGCTAACCCAGAAACATTTTTTTGGGGCCTTATTTTGTAGGTAAACTTTAATATATTAAGCGCAATCGTTTATGTGTTGTGTTAAAACGTTTATATGTTGTACTAAACTTTAATATATGAAGCGCAAACGTTAATATGATGTCTATGAAATGTTAATATGTATATGCGCTCACTCGTTTATGTATATGCCCAAACACGTTTATATATATATGACCAAGTGCTATGTAATTGTTGCGCGGTGGCGCTGTTTCAGAAAGAAGGAGATTCACAATGGCGCGGCGGCTTGTACGGACGGTCTCCTTGCAGAGATAGAGAGAAGTGGGCTTACAAAAATTTGCATAAGTTTAAAAGCGCAGCTCAGCACATCTTGTACCTAGACAAGTGATTGATCATACACATAAACATGTGAGCGTATAAATGTCTTATACACAACATATTAAGGTTACAAGTAATACATTAAAGTTTATCCAAAACATATCGACATTTTATACACAACATATTATTGTTTGCACTTAATACATCAAAGTTTACCTACAACATATACACATTTTATACACAACATGTTAAGGTTTGTGCTTAATATATTAAACATATAACAACATATAAACGTTATGTAGAAAACATATATGCGTTTGCGTACAATATATGAAAGTTTGGCAATTTAGATGTCCAGCGTGCAATGCAGCAAATTTTGGACTCGATGGCGAGTTCAACTTGAACTTAGACATTCGAGAGAAACGCACGGGACTAGTTTCATGCATTAGTTTTGTCTGTCTGCAGTGCCAGAGATCGGCAACTTTGAAACTTCAAATTCATGCGGGCATTTTTATGAAGCAAATCGCCGATTCCACTCGCTATGACAAGCATTGGAGGTCAAAAAAGGCAAGCGTTTTCTGGCAAACATGAACATGGCCCCACCACAATGCGAGACCGCTTGGAATCGACACATATAGAAAATACGTAAAGCAACAAAATCTGTAGCAGAAAAAAAGCATGCAGACTGCAGCAGTCGAGGCCCGTGGATTTTACAACACAAACCAACATCTTGCTGAAGGGGACACTATTGATGTAACTGTTTCCTGTGATGGAACATGGCAACCGAGAGGCTTCAGTAGTACAGTAGCAAGAACGGTGTTGCAACTTGCCTAAGTGTTGCCGGCAAAGGCAGCAAAGTTATCGATACAGAGGTGAAAACTAATTACTGCAATGCATGTTCAAATCAAAAATCCAAGCTTGATGATAGACGCTTTGCACAGTGGCATCAACAACGGACGATGTAGCCAAAACCACGATGGTTCAGCTGGTTCTGTGGAACCTGAAGGTATGAAAGCCATCTTTCATCGATCAGTTCACAGAAAGATGCGGTACACTGGTTACCTTGGAGATGGTGATAGCAAATCCTATGCAGCTGTCAACGCAGAAAAACCATATGTGGAAATAAAAAAATTAGAATGCTGTGGACATGTACAGAAACGAATGGGACGGAGATTGATGGACAAAATGTCTAGTCTAAAGAACACTGCATATACTGAGAATGGAAAGACATATAAGGGTATTGGTGGCAAACAGAGACTTACACAGAAAGATATCAATAAGATTCAGGGTCACTATGGTGCTGCCATCCGTAACATCCCTGGAAATATAAATGCCATGAAAAAAATATCTGGGCAATTTACAAACATAGAAATAGAGACCATAGAGATTCTGGGCTCTGGTGTCCTTCACGAAGGGGAGGGGATGCAAACAAAAATGCATTTCCCAAATTTGTCTGTGAGGCAATAAAACCTGTGTTTACAGAACTCTCAAAAACAGGTCTTCTTCAAAAATGTGTTCATGGGGGCACTCAGAATACTAATGAATCATATCACAGTCTAATTTGGGAGAGGTGTCCCAAAGAAACTTTTGTGGGAAGAGATAGACTAGAATTGTCTGTTGCTGATGCCACTATTGTCTATAGTGATGGTGAGCAAGACCAGCTTCCTATTTTTCCAAGATTGGGCTTCTCTACAGGGTACTACTGTGACACAGCTCTGTCACAGCTTGACAGACATAGAGTTATGAGGGGTACATAGGGGAGAGTTTAAACCATTGCTGCTAGACAAAGGAGAGCAAACATCGCGGCTGAACAACGTCTTGATGCAGATTACCTGGTTGCGTTTTCTAAATTTGCATGCACTGGCGATGGGTGTGTCACAGGCCTGCCACGCTATTGTTTCATTGGTGGAAATGGAATTAAATTTGATAATGATATACCCAGAACTCTGCCATTTCAACTTTATTAGACTTTCAGTGAATATAAGCAAAGCAGTAATATAACGTTGATCATTGGTGGTGTCAGAACAGCTACAATAATTAGCATCCTAGCAGTGTTCCCTGTCATATTGTCAGATTATTGAGTGCTGTAATTAGCAGGACACTTTTATGTTTGGGGATAAATTTGATGTTGCCACCTTAACAATACCAGTGTGATATTTCTAAGAAGACAAC
This sequence comes from Ptychodera flava, assembly GCF_041260155.1. Lineage (NCBI taxonomy): Eukaryota > Metazoa > Hemichordata > Enteropneusta > Ptychoderidae > Ptychodera > Ptychodera flava. Next base: position 8,074,406 of record NC_091940.1, read on the forward strand.
ATTGTTTCAACATAAACGCGTCTTGCTTATTGCACAACAATCTCAGTCTATGCCATAGGATTGCATTGCTGTGTACGGTTCCAGCAAGTTAGCTCTCCCAGTAGCAAATACAGTAAATTACAAACACACACAATAAAAACAGAACGAATCTAGTCTCCATTGTTTAATGAAACCGTCTGTCACTTTAGTCACGTTATTTACAAAAAAATTGTATAGGTTAAAATGCGCTATTTGTAGGCTTCTGACGACAACATTTTACATGTGCATTTTAAAACCAATTTCTGAGAAACGTGATAATTAGCTCACGTGTTCACACACGTGAGCTTGTGTCGCAGCGATGTCTGTCTGTCTGTCTGTCTGTCTGTCTGTCTGTGTTCGATATCTTAAAAACGGCTCATCAGATCAGAATCACATCTGGTACATAGATTCAGTTTGCAAATGGCAAGAACTATTGAGTTTTTGGTGGGTGTAGCGTTCTTACTTTTTGCTCAATTGCATAATTAATGATTTTAGAAAGAGCAGATATGCATTGAGAATGACTGTACACAATTTGATGAGATTTGCTACAAATATTGATCCCACCAAGGTAAATCAGCCGTGAAAGGTTTTAAGGGGTGACATGAAAGATAGTTGCTTATTTGCATATTGAATGAACTTTTATAATTCGGGATATATAACTATATTAACCTGATCAAAATTGACAAAACTTGGTATTTGTATTGAAGATACTATGACTTAACATATTGAAAATCATTAAGCATTTTATGTTAAGCCAATTCCTAATTTGCATATTTAATGAACTTTTCTAATTAGGGATATATATCTGAATTGACTAGACCAAAGTTGACAAAACTTGGTATGTATATTGAAGTTACTATGATACAACATTCATGAAAGTCATTAAGCATTTTTACTTAAGCCAATTCCTAATTTGCATTTGTAATGAACTTTCCTAATTAGGGATATATATCTTAATTGACTTAAACAAAGTTGAGGAATCTTGCTACATGTATTGCAGTTACTATGATACAACATACGTGAAAGGCATTGATCATTTTTACATCAGCCAATTCCTTATTTGCATATTTAATGAAATTTCCTTATTAGGGATATTTATCTGAATTAACCAGACCAAAGTTGACGAAACTTGCTATATATATAGATATTATGATACAACATTATTGTTGTATCAAATCACAAATCACCGTAGTTGAAGCGACGATTAGGAATTTGTTTATTTTGAATTGTCTATCCTAATGAATATTTTTTATCCCCAAAACTACTTCTAGAACTCTTTACAGTATGCCCTTACCCCTTTATATGGCGAAGCCTTTTCGTGCATATGTTTGAGAATCACAGGACGTTGTTTATACATCATCATCGTCGTCGTCGATGACAGAAAAAGAGGCTTGGCTTAAAAAGACCAAATCTTGTAAATGCCAAACTATGCCAAACTCTAAGGCAGAAACAAACCGGGTGCAAAAGACCGAGAACTTGAATTTTGTTGGCGTCAGCGAATCACCGGAAATTCTTCCGCTTGTTCGGGTATCTTTCAAAAATCTCTGTGAAACTGGGATAGATGCTGATTCTCTCGTGCAATATTGGCTAGATTTCCACATTTCTTAATCAAACACCCATGTCTATTTCATTGTTATGTATGTGTTACGTATTCAGGAAACATGGGTCGTTGGAAAATGAAGGTATTCGCTGCATTGAGTGGATTATATACGCTGCTTGTTATCCTTGATGGCTGGACCTCTGATTGCTCTTGTCAAAAACCAGAGCAATCAACAGACGAAGAAAGAGAAATTACGTAAGTGTAAGCATTCAATCATTACTCCTTGAGCTGCCAGTGGAGAGCACACAAAAGTGGCTGCCTGACAGGAGTTTTTTTCAATTGCTTTTGGATAAAATCTAATGAGACTGGCTGGCAATTTATTTTATGACGTAGATATTCATGTCCGAATGCATGACGCATTCATGCAGGATATAGTGCACTTCAAGTTTCCCAGCTCTTTAGATTCATTTTAAACATAATCCCTGTCACACAAATGAAATTAATTTGCATCATTGTCATTTGCGATAAAAATGTGTCCGATTCCCATTTGAATTTACAGATTGACATATCATGAATTCAACATATGTATAGAAGAATGATGCTATTAATACGTTGTTTAAAGCATTATATCACTTTTGGTTTTATGACCACACTCTACATCTTCTCGCTTTGGATTTGATGTTGTTGTATGCTTTCTGTATATTACAAATTGTTCGAGTATTTAATTTTTTGAGTTCACATGTTGGTTACAATATTTTTCTGGATCGATGTTTGGGCTTCATTTTGATTTGCTCTCGACACTATCAAATATATTTGCCCACTGTCGCCGACCTAAAATATGTCTTAATCAATGTTATTTAAACTCGGTATGAGGACAATGTAGTATGATATACCTATATTCCGCAGAAATCTTATTATTTATCCTGAATTATCGCAAAAAGTTTGTCATATGAATTCTTCAGCCTATCATAGACTTCCAATCTTAGGCTTTTCCTAAGTCATACAAGGAAAGGAGTTATTGTGCTGAAAACTTAGCAGTGGTTTAACTCAACATAAACATTTATACAGAAAGAAGGAAAATTACATTGCTGAGGAGACTCGCCCGTTTGATGTTATGATATAACCCCTCAAGGCGTATTTTTGTTAGTATGCAGCCTTTCTGCACATAAGAAGTTAATGTGCATAACATCAGTTGCTTTATCAGTGTTTATAAATACAGTCGAATTTACAGTAAGTTTACGTACATAGCCGAATCAATATTTTGACTCCTTTGTAATTTATTTGACTAGCAATTTCTGTTCTGTTTTGGCGGCTTGGAAATGAAGTATTTCATCACGGCTACTCTCTGAGAGCATTCTGCGCAAACATTAAGATGCAAAATATTTTGTTTGGTGTAAAGATTTGTCCAATAAGATATGATAGCAAGGGTGAGATTACCACCTGCTTTGTACCCTCGGACACCTGCTTACTAATGATAGCCTCGCCTTTATCTCGGGCATCGCCGACATTACCGGAACGATCACCACTAATCGGATGGGCAACAATTCGTGCCGTTGCCCACTCTATCTTGTGTTCTATTTCGACAATATAATAGCATAGTTTCGCAGTTTTTGACACACGAGCATGAAAGAGAAGTTTACAATTCAAACGTCTATGATATGATGTAGGGCTCGTTGATGTTGGTGTTGCCAGAATTTAGTACCTAAGCGGCGCCCCATGTGCATATATCAGTGTCAGTGTGATCATCTTACAATACGCAATTATAGGAACCCGTTTCCTATTGCATGCTTTAATATTTTAAAACCGTTTGTACTGGAAAAGTAATGACGAGTGTAATGTTGGTTGCCTGGTACATATGCAAAGCTGAGGAACCAGCATGCAATGTTAACATCTTCATTCTCTTAATCCAACTATTACAGAGAAAATGAAATCCCAACAGCAGAATGGCAAGGACTTACAGCCAATTATACCTTTCAACACCAAGAGGAAGTAACAGATACTCCCATGGGAGTCTGTCAGCCGATCAACAAGTTCATTTTCGTCAAAACCGAAAAGACAGGAGGCAGTACACTTACAAGTCTTCTATTCAGATATGGGCTAAAGAACAACCTCGTTGCAGCTTTGGACCCAGAAGGATGGTTCACTATAAAGTACAATAAATCCTCTGGAAGCTATGCTATAGTGCACTACAACTGCACTAATTTTCTAGGTTACGATTTCATAGCCAACCACATCATGTACAATCGTGCTGCGATGGAAAACATCATTAAAGATGCAACATACATAACCATACTTAGATCACCATATACTCACATTAGATCTAGATTTTTCTTCTTTCAGGGTTACAAACCTTCACAAAATTCAACAACAAAATCAGAATCTTTCTTGGCTTATCTCAAATCCAAGAAGCACAATTTTGATGAAAATGGGTTCGTATCTCAGGATCCAAAATCTTTGTCACACAGATTAGGAATACTCAAGTCTGAACGTGAACTTCTAATGGACTCCATTAACAAAATCGACCAGGAATTCGATCTTGTCATGTTAACTGAGTATCTCGACGAGTCCTTGATCTTGCTGAGAAAATTAATGTGCTGGGACTTCGAGGACATCTTGTACTACTCTCAACAGGTTAACAAAACTCAGCTTTCGACAGTTACAAATGCAATGAAAAATATTATCGACAAATTATCAACAGTAGACATTAAGCTGTACGATCACTTCAACATGACGTTCTAGTAAAGGGTGAGAAAATATGACGGTAACTTTGAAGCTGATTTGACTAAGTTCCGCAAGTTGAAGAGTAATGTTACTGAAAAGTATGAGACTGAGAGAAAGACCGACTTCTGTAACTTGTTCATCATGGATGATTATCCTATTACCGAAGTGACGTATGAAAGATAACTAGAATGGATGTGTACCGACACATAACCTGCAAGGCAATGTATCATTTGAAACACGTAGAAGTGCATTCATAATAATCTGATTAATAAATCTAAAGCGCAGGTCAAAACAGAACGATGCAAATATGAAGGAAAATTGATTTGTGTCACATTAGCTTAAGTGCCAGCATAATATGATAATACCATCTGCAGCTATATAATATTTTCATCCTTATTTTTTTACAGTGAATGCGACCGTCTGTAACCATTTCTAACATATGTTCTTGTATTTTTAGTACTATCGTGATTTATTTGATCAAAGCTGGTCATGGAGTATTGTAAATAATACAGCTTACTTCTCAGAGATCATAAAAATGTTAAATTTACTGTATTGCACATTTACGCAACCTTCCCTTGCACGCAATGACAAATAATGCCAAATCAATTCCTCTAGCATAGTACATATCTACATGTATACAATTGAGAATGCAGTGCCTATAAGAAATGTAATCATCTTTTTTACTTTCTATATCTTTGATAAGATTAATTATTCTATCGCCTGTGTCATGATTTTTCATATTGTTACTTTGTTTGTCTGTTTTTGTTTTTTTTGATTAACTTTCTTATTTGTTTGTTTGTAGTGCTTTTCTCCACTTAAGAGGGAAGTTGTGTATTATTTTTCAATATAGCAATGTTAAGTGACGTGATGCGAAGTGAAGTGAAGTGAAGTCGAATCAAGTCAAATCAACGTATTGTTTACAAACTTAATGTGGCGTTGCACAAAACACACTTTTTTCCATCGAAGATGACATGCAAACTCCATCATTACGTCTATTTTAAGAAGACGGATTTAGTTTCGAAACCAATTGAAAGCCACTTTCTGTCGTAATTTCCGACCCCTCAGTAAAGATATGATAACAGTGATATTGCATGCCTTCCTAGTAGTTTAGTCGACATTTATCATATCTTCGACGTGTCTCTGAGATTATCGAACTATTTCAATGCCTCTTATTTAAAATTTGAAGAGACTGCTTAAACTTGGCTGGACCGTTGAACAAGCGAGCGTACTTGAAGGTCATCAATTTACCTGAAATCAGGAAATTCGCATTACGACACCTGTGTGTTTTCCTTCAATTGTCATCAACATCATTTTGAAAAAACCTTGCCATTCGAACTTCCGATCGCAAGGACTTCCCCACTTTCTGCATGCTGTGCCTTACTGTGACACTTTGGCAACTTGACATGTTGTGAACAACTATATACCATGTGCACCAGAGAAGCCTTGACTAACTTCTTTTTTCTTCAAAATTTACAATTGTCTATACAAGAGGAAATGTCTTTAAGAAATCATCTTACAAAAATGGAGTATGCATTTCATACATATACTTCTTATCAACACAATAAGTATGCCAAATTTTGAGCTTTTTCAGATGATTTTTGTACATTTTAAACAAGTATGAACATAAAACGTAATTCACAATATGGTGATTTTTATTGCTTATGTTTTTGATAGGAAGGTGTTAACACTGTTGGGTTTTTCCTCTGACAAACTTAGCATACAAAGTTGCAATGTTTATTTGCCCATTTTACAGTAAATTATTGTATTTTACTCTAGAAATGTTTCGTGTATTTTTAGAATAAAATAATTTTACTGGATATCAATGTTCTGTAATGTTATTTCAAGGCTTGAACACCCCCTGAACGCCCAAAATTAAAGGTGTTCAACAAGCGCGCAACATGTGTTCTAGTCTTTAACACACTTATCGTTGAACGGCGTCCATGCGTTCAAAAAGTGTTACAGTCCTTTGAACACGTAAAAGCGTTCAATTTTTTGAACACATTTCCTGTGCAACGTGTGTTCAGATATGGAACCCCATGGTGTTCAATATAATGTCTGATGAACACGTAGCGTTCAAAATCTGCACACATGTGTTCAAAAATTGAACGTTGGTTGAACACGTAGTGTTAAATTTCTGAACGTCTAGAGGCGTTCAAAAAGTGTTACAAAAAGGCGTTTAATTGGTGTTCTATCCTTGAACACTTAACTTTACAGTGCACACAGACGAATTACAGGGGTTATTGGCATTTTGATAATTCTCTTCTTAATGATCAGCATTTTGTCACTCAAGCCAAGACTTTCATTTCTGAATTTGTTTTACTGTCATAACGGGTCTGCTAATCTACATTTTATTTGGGATACTTTTAAGTGTACTTTTAGGGGACATTATATAAAATTTAGCTCAATAAGACACAAAAAGTATAAAGAAAAATCAAAGTGTCTCATAAAGGAGATTAATGAATTACAGAATATTACTGATTCAAATAATCAAGTTGCAGCCGATACTCATCATCAACTGTTTTACAACTTTACTGCTGTATTCCATACTGAATATCTACATACATCACCTCAACATATCTTGAAAATTATCATGTTTAAGCTTTCATCCATCGCCAACGTACCCTAGTATAGTTTTTATATTATTCGTAGGGGTCCCTGGTCCTTTAAACAAAGTTCCGTTGACCCTCTCTATTTTACTACTCTAAACTTTCTTTCTCTTATGAAAGGAATAATTATTCACGATATGTAAATCGATGGGAAGATCGAACTGTTCCACACAAGACACCCTATGTAAAAATAGTCCCATCTTAAACAGGCTGCGCATTGATATATTTCACTGTAATTAGACTTCTTTTCCTAGCCTTCGCTACACTCGCAACACTTTAATACGTAGCGAGGGGGTAGTCTATAAAAAGTTTGCACCTCGGATCTTGCAGTGTATACAACTGTTAACAAAATAGGCAGAACTTTAGAAAGAAGCGCCGTCCTCACGATTGTGCCAAAGCAAGGTACATGTCTTTAGGAGAACGTCCTACAAAGTATTTCCTTACCTTTGTTCATAAAAATTATTCCCGTAAAAATATGGCTTGGTGTTGTTTGAGCCAAATGAGGTTTTGAATGAAGAAGTTGCATTTTGTAACAATTTGTATTCATTTGAAAATACTCCGCCTCCTCTCAATCATTATTATTGTCGTATTTTCTTCCCTGCAAACTATGATTATCTTTTGAGCACCTCGAAACAAAGAACATGTGAAGGTTTAATTACCGCCAATGAATTGTGGCAGGCAATGCTTTTCCTGCCGGCAAATTTCCAGGTTTAGATGGTATTTCGGTTGAAGTTTATAGACTTTCTTTCCACAGTTATGTACCCCTATGCTTCAGAGTTTCAATTATTCTTATGAACTTTTATCTGCTATACCATCTGCCCGGAGGAAGATGATCACAAGATCAAATTCTTCAAAGTTATTGGTTTGTAAACCAAACCTTCTAAATGATAAATGGATGTCAGGTGAAAAGATTAGTAGAGATATGTACATTTATTTTATGAATTTAAAAACAAATATTAGTATTCCTTGTAACATCTTAATGTACTGGCATAATATTCTGGATATTGTTATTCCACTTGACAAAGTGTTTTTTGCTTCCTTTCAAAATAACCATTGACACTAAATTAAGGAATTTTCAATACAAATTTATTATGAAGATTTTACCTACAAATCACTTATTACACATTTGGGGATTGATTGAATCGCCAATGTGTTCATTTTGTAAACAAGTAGAAGAAGATTATTGTCATTTATTTTGGAATTGTGTACTCACAGCTCAATTTTGGAACTCAGTAAAGAAGTGAATTTACGACGTTACACAGACAAAATTATTGTTGAATGCTATAAATTGTATTCTTGGTGTCATAGATGGGTAGCTCAATTATTAACTTTGTTTTTCTCACGAGACGATTTTATATATTCAAAGGTAGGTACACGAATTCTATTCCAAGTTTAGTTAATTTTAAACATTCTGCAAGGTCAGTGTGCAATAAAGAAAAATGTATAGCATTGTCAAATGACGCACTGGAAAACATAAACAAAAGTGGGGACATTTAGAACACATTTTGCCTCATAGTTTTGTTTTGTTAATGTTTGTTTTTGTTCTGTCTTCGGTATTTTGCTATGTTCTCTTTGTTTTTGATTAAATGTTGAATAAAAACAATAAAATAAAACAAAACAAAACTACAGTGCCCCCAAAACGAATTACCTTTAGTTGTGGTCACGTATGTTCCCTAAAGCTGTCCTTGTACAGCCGTGTATTTTTCCGGCTTCTTTCTGGCGGAGTTAAGTCATCGAAATCAGCTATAGTTTTTGTGTCAAAATGCTTAAGTTGTTTTAGAAATCACAAACATTGGCAGTGAAAAGTATCGACAGTTTCAAATTATGTATTACAAGACATAGAAATCATCATTACTGTGGTCAATTATTGGTAGAGGCTTCCAAGTAATGACATTGTTAAAGGCCATCAATTATAGACTGTCACCCATTTCTTCAAACTTTCGACAAAATATACATCATATTGTATATAAGTGATGACACTTCACATGAATCGAGATGTTAAATTATTACAATGTTTATTGTTTGTGTGTATATAGAAATGGCCATTCTTATCTAAGCGCCTGAGTATTTTCGGAGTCTGTGTGGAGTGCTGTGCTATTGTTACGAAATATTCATTTTTGACTGGAGGGACATAAATGGGGAGTTAAGGTTCATAAAAGGGTGATATAGGGGTAACATTTTACAATCGACAGTTGAGGGGACATACATTAAAAAAATTGTGTGGAACCGTAAAACAGGGGAATGTTAACACAATCGAAGACCATAAAACTATAACATCAGAGAACTTGAACAGGCTTTTATTCTTAATTGATATCTGTGTACAATAGAATCTGGCTACTTGTGAACTAATATGCTAAAATGATATTATTATTATTATTATTATTATTATTATTATTATTATTATTATTATTATTATTATTATTATTATTATTAGACTTTATTTAAAGAGGGTAATCTGAGTTACAAATCAAATCGTAATTTACATCAGAGCCCTCTGAGAGCTCGAAAAAAGTACATGCGTATAAATAGCAGATACAATGTACATGATATGCGATGCTACAATAGTTAAACAAATAGGCTGACCAATAGGGCAAGAGAATGGGACAAACATTTATGACAAAATGTTTGGATGACCTTACATGACGTTTTATTATCTCAGCAGCTACCAACACGATGAGTTTGCTATTTATTTGCCTGAAGTGCCTTGTTGAGGCGAGTCTTTTAATAATTAAGTCAAGTCATTACGTATGCACGTACATTATTCTACGGTAATTAAGAGGGCTAGGGAATTTCTTTTTTGCAGCATATAGAGCAGTATGGGACAGAATTTTGTTCGTGAATTTTGGAGGACGACCAGATGTCATTGATTGAATAATTCATAGAGTGTTTTTATATTAAGGGCACATTGCATTTAATGTATTATCGATGATTGAAATTTACTGTAAAGGTAGGTTTGCCCTTCCCATCGATGTGTTTCAAATGGTACATTGCCTTGCAGGTTATGTGTCGGTACACATCCATTCTAGTTGTCTTTCATACGTCACTTTGGTAATAGGATAATCATCCATGATGAACAAGTTACAGAAGTCGCTTTTTCTCTCAAGCTCACACTTATCAGTAACATTCCTCTTCAACTTGCGAAACTTCGTCAAATCGGCTTCAAAGTCACCTTCATAATTTCTCACTCTTTTCCAGAAAGTCGTGTTGAAGTGATTGTACAACTGAATATCGACTGTTGATAATTTGTCGATGATGTTTTTCATTGCAATAGTAACTGTCGGAAGCGCAGTTTTATGAACCTTTTGAGAGTAGTACAAGATGTCCTCGAAGTCCCAGCACATTAATTTTCTCAGCAAGATCAGGGACTCGTCGAAATACTCAGTTAACATAACAAGATCGAATTCCTGGTCAATTTTCTTAATTGAGTCCATTAGAAGTGCACGTTCAGACTGAAGTATCCCTAGTCTGTCTGACAAAGAGTTTAGATCCCAGGATACCGACCCATGTACATCGAAATTGTGCTTCTTGGATTTGAGGTAAGCCGAAAAAGATTCTGAGTCTGTTGTTAAATTTCGGAAAGGTTTATAACGCTTATAGAAGAAAAATCTAGATCTAATGTGATTATATGGTGATCTCAGTATGGTTATGTATGTTGCATTTTCTATGATGTTTTCCATCGCAACACGTTTGTAAATGATGTGATTGGCTATGAAATCGTAACCTGGAAAATCAGTGCAGTTGTAGTGTACGACAGCATAGCTTTCAGACGACTTATTGTACTTTATAGCGAACCATCCATCTGGGTGCAAAGCTGCAACAAGGTTGTTCTTAAGCCCATATCTGAATAGAAGACTTGCAAGTGTACTGCCTCCTGTCTTTTCGGTTTTGACGAAAATGAACTTGTTGATCGGCTGACAGAGATTTCCCTTGGGAGCACCTGCTACGTTCTTTTGGTGTTGAAAGGTATAATTGGCTGTCAGTTCTTGCGATTCTGTTGTTGGAATTTCATTTTCCTCTCTGTAAAAATTACATTACGAGACTAAAGATGTGAACATTGCATGTTAGTTCCTCCGTTATGCACATGTACCTGGCAACCAACACATCACATTCGTAATCACTTTTCAGTGCAAGGGGTTTTACAGTGTTATGCATGCATTACGAAATGACTATCTATAATTTTGTATAGTAAGATGACCACACTGACACTGATATTTTGCACAGAGACCTTAGGTACTAAGATACGGCAACACGAACATCAACGAGTCCTACACCATATCACATGCGTTTGAATAGTAAGTTCACCTTGCATGCTCATAAAATACATGTGTCGTAAACTACGATTCTATGCCATCAAAATAACAAACAAAATAACACAAGGTGGCGAGGGCAACAGCCCGAATTGTTGCCCATCCGATTAGTGGTGATCGTTCCGGTAATGTCGGCGATGCCCGAGATGAAGGAGAGGCTATCATCAGTAAGCCGCAGTCCGAGGGTACAAAGCAGGTGGTGATCTCACCCTTGATATCATATTTTATTGGACAAATTTTTACACCAAACAAAATATTTTGCGACTAAATGTTTGCGCAGAATGCTCTCAGAGAGTAGCCATGATGAAATACTTCATTTCCAGGCCGCCAAAATAGAAATTGCTGGTCAAGTAATTTACAAAAGAGACATAATATTGTTTTCAGCCATGCACGTACACTTACTGTACAATTGACCTGGGGTGTATCTATAAAACACTTACGTAACCGATGTTATGCACAACGTCAAAAGTTCAATGAAGAATAAAAAACTTAATTCTTTTAGTTTGGGGGTGGGGGGGGGTTCTGACCTAAAAAAGTTTCTATCCTACAAATCGATTTAAGGTAAAAATTGCCAGGGGAATGAATATTTTGAAAAAATAGAGCAGAAATGCACACTTTCGTGTTGAAGCACAGTCCCTCGTGGGCTATTCAGCTCTGGGACTATTCGCCCCATAGACGAGTGTGCAGAAGCGAGAAACTCGCTTCTGTACACTCGTCTATGGGTCGAATAGTCCCAGAGCTGAATAGCCACCAAGCGACTGTGGTTGAAGCCAGCGGAGGGAGTTGTTTTAACACGTGTATAGCTGCACCTGGCCTTAGTGTAAACAATGCAGGCTGTTGGCTTCTGTTGCACCATAAACGGTAGTTTCTCTACTGTCTATGGTTGCACTCGGAATTTATAATTGTATTTTGCTACATTTCTGGTGCACGTGTAGTCCGCCTGAATGGAGCGGTGTGAACTGAGTTGTTACAACCACCAGGGACAGTTGAGATAATTTTATACCTCTGGAAGGAGAAACCTGAACTTTATTGTTGTTGTTCTTGTTCATTCATTGATAAACTTCAAGTTTGTTGTTAGTATGTTGTATTTACATTGGATGAAACACAAAGTTAAAGTGTGTTCCCAATCTTAAGTCCCACTAGCTGTATCTTTTAGCATTATTTTTATGATTTTACTTTCAAACTAAAATAAGTTGGTGACAATGTAGTCATTTAGGTCTGTGTACACACTTATTATTAACTACCTGCCGGGGCTATATATGCAATTTTGAACAAGATAAAGATTACACTGCGATTAAATGTTCGCCCAAACATTAAATCACAGCCCCATGCAGAAAAGCTAAAACCCTTGATACTATGCATATCTGCACTGAAATCTTCATATAAACCGCACAGAGTAGTCCAATGTAATCCACAAGGGTGAATGTTTTCAACTATGACATTGTATGTTCTGATTCCTTTTTAATATTACCAATTTTTGAAAATGCCAGGAAATCAAAATGACCGTTAAAATTTTAAATTACATGTCAAATGTTTCTGAAAGGAATGGTTTCCCAATGCAGTAAAAGTTCATATCTCTTCAGAGGGTAGATTTCATAAAGGAGAGAATAGGTAGATAATTTGAGGTCAACAAATTTCACGAGTTACAGCTAGTGGGGCTTTAACGATGCATTACTTTATTTCACCCCTAAATTGACTGATCCTTAGCTTTGCTTTATAAAGAAAGAGCCTGGCAACAGGTTCAATATAAGTCAATTAAGTTTCTAGGGGGGGGGGGTGGGGGGTTTGGGGGGAAACTAAGGGAATTAAGTTTTTTATCCTACATTGAACTTTTGACGTCGCCCCTAAAGTGTAGAAAGGCTGCGCACGAACAAATATACAGCTTAGCTCTATGAATATATATGTTCCGTTAAAGTACTGCTAAGTTTTAGCACAATAAATAATTTGCTTGTACGGCTTAGGGAAAGCCTAAGATAAGAATTCTATGTTAGGCTACGGAATTCATATGGCGAACTTTTCCGAAAATTCTGAATAAAATATGTAAGATATTTGCAGAATATGGGTATATCATACCACACTGCCCTTATACCGAGCTTAAATAACATTGATTAAGACATATTTTAGATAGGGTACAGTGGGCAAATACATTAGATAATATCGTGATCAAAGAAAAATGAAACCCACATCGATGAGAATTCCAAAAAATATTTTAACAAACATGTGAACTCGAAAACCTAAGTACACGAACTGTTAACAATATACAGAAAGGAAACATCATTGTCAAATTCAAAACGGGAAGGTGTATTGAGTGTGTTCATAAAACGCAAAAGTGATATAATGCTTTTTAGAATGTAGTGATAACATCGTTCTCCTATATATATGTTGAATCCATTATATGTCAGTCTGTATATTCAAATATACTCGCGCACATTTTTATTGCAATTGAAAATGATGCAAATTAATTTCATTTGTGAAATAGTGCTATGACAGTATAAAATGCATCTAAAGAGCTTGGAATTCTGAAATGAATTATTCATGCATGAATGCGTCACGCATTCGGACATGAAAACCTTCGTCACAAAACAAATTGTTAACCCCTCTTATTGGTTTTTATCCAAAAGCAATTAAAAAGTGCTCCCATCAGGCAACCACTTTTGTGGTACACAGGAAGCTCAAGCAGTAATGAGGGAATGCTTACGTGTTCGTAATTTCTCTTTCTTCGTCTGTTGATTGTTCTGGTTTACGCCAAGGCAGTACAGAGGTCCAGCCATCAAGGATAACAAGCAGCGTACATCCACTCAATGCAGCGAATACGTTCATTTTCCAACGACCCATGTTTCCTGAATGCGTAACACATACATAACAATGAAATTGACATGGGTGTTTGATTAAAGAATGTTGAAATCTAGCCAATATTGCCCACACAGATTTTTGAAAGATATGCGAACTAGTGGAAGAATTTCTGGTGATTCGTTGACGGTAACAAAAATTTAAGTTCTCGGTCTTTGGCATCCGGTTTCATTCCGCCGTAGAGTTTGGCATTTACAAGTTTGGTTGTTTTTTACGCCATTCTTTTTCTTTCATCGACGACGACGATGATGATGTATAAACAACGTCCTGTGATTCTAAAACATATGCACGGAAAGACTTCGCCATATACTGGTTTATGGATATTCTGTAGAGAAAGGTAGTTTCGGGGTAATAAATACTCATAAGGATAAACAATTCAAAATAAACAAATTCCTATCGCCGCTTCAACTATGGTGATTTGGAATAAATTTGCTTTGAAATCCCGTAGGGTATTCGCAAACACTCTCCATTGGGATTTACGCTAGTTTTATGGGTTTGAAATTGTGACTCACTCCAGTTTTATCTCAGAGAAATCTTATTCAGGATCTTGTGCAGCTGTCATAATCTTCCAAATTGGCGCACAGAATAGTAATATTTCACGCTCAAAATACATTAGCGTTCTGGGACGCGAATGATCAAGCTGACGTTTCTTTGTTTGGACTCTAACAATGCTGGCGCCACGAAATACCAGCACAGTATCGACAACATGATCTCGCTCATTTACACATTTTTGAAATAATTACCCAGTAACTAATTTTTCTCATGGAGGTATTCTGCGTACTACCCCCATGTTCTATTGTGTTTCAACCAATCGTAATATTGAGCCGTTGTTATCAGTTTAATTCATTCATGGCGTGGGTTTGAAACAAAATATTGTAGCAAACCACGCACGGGCATGTGATAATTTCTACTTTTGTAATCTTTTGTAATGACGGTAAATCAAAGTATTGTCTTATTATATTCTTTATGGCGTCGGCATCCGACATAGCCAAGATACTGTATAAATGGACACACTAACGCACAGGAAAAACTAACGAAGGAGAACATGGACCACGGCCACTCCTCCGTGGAGTGACCAAGACTCAACAGAGGACAAACTAACTTGTTCCGACTGACACACATGCATATTCATGTATCGTTGACTGCGCCGTTCGGCCTAGCCACGGTTATGTATCCAATCATTAAGTTCCAGTTATACATCAGCACTCGTCGTCAGATCCAGCTTCTTTCCTTTACGTTATGACATGGTGGAGATACCAAACCCGGTTTGAAGACTGACTTTGGGTCGTCAGTCACCTCTCGTCGCCAAGCGAGAAGCTCTACGATTAATTCCCCGAAGCACGAATGTCACCATTGCCAAGCCGACCACTTTGCCGACGAGCGAGTTCCCCGTGTGAGTAAATCCTCTACGAGCCGCTCTCAAGAAACTATCAACTTGAAGATTCACGTCGAGCAATTCCCCGACGAGGGATATCTTGAAGACGAGGAAACCACCCTTCCTGTGACGAAGGAAACGGGCCACCCGTAATCAACGATGAACAATCTCCATGCAGTAATTCTATGATGCGACCAATAAGTTTGAAATTTAGAATATAGGTCTGTTTAAATGATTGTATTTTCGATTAATGTGAAGACTATAATATGCTCTCTGGTTTCCGTTTTTATTTCAAAAGGCTCGTTAATCGCATACCTACGACAAAACAATACATAGAATCTTTGAGCCTATACACACGTGGGATGGAATACCTACAAGCGACCTAGCGGCCGATACAGCTCCGCTGTGTTTATGTAGAGAATAACTATTTTTGACACATGTTGATGAAGAAGGTGGAAATCTTTGATAGCTCAATGCAGTGGCCAGAAAAAAGAGGCTAAAATAAGCTGCAAAAATACACAATTGAAGATTTCATCATACTTTGAATATATTACATCGGATCATCCCTAAGAACATGTCAACCAAAGCTATCTGATGAGTAGTTTTTTGAGAAAAAAAACCTTTCTGACCAAAAATGGCAACAATCGCCAACCCAAAATAAAAATTGCAGATTTCATCATAATTTCAAAAGATCAAATTTAGTTCATCTATAGAAACCTGTATACCAATTTCAAAGCTCTTAGACCAATACTTTTGAGAAACGCATAGTTTGACCAAAATGGGAAAAATGGCCCCCAAAATTCAAAATTGCAGATTTCATCATTATTTCAATAAATATCATTTAGGTCATCTATGGAAACCTGTATACCGAATTTCAAAGCTATCAGATGAGTACTTTTTGAAATACACATTTTGGACCTAAAATGGCAAAAATTGCGCCAAAAATACAAAATTACAGATTTCATCAGAAATTCAATATACATTACTTAGCTCATCTGTAGAAACCTGTATACCAAATTCAAAGCTATCAGACCAGTACTTTTTGAGAAACACATGTTTTGACCAAAAATGGCAAAAATGGCCCAAAAATTACAAAATTGCAGATTTCATCATAATTTCAATAAATATCATTTAGTTTATCTGTAGGAACCTGTATACCAAATTTCAAAGCTATCAGATGAGTAGTTTTTGAAATACACATTTTTCGTCCAAAAATGGCAAAAATTGCCCCAAAAATACAAAATTACAGATTTCTTCAGAAATTGAATGTATATTACTTAGCTCATCTGTAGAAACCTTTATACCAAATTTCAAAGCTATTAGACCAGTACTTTTGAGAAACACATTTTGACCAAAATGGCAAAAATTGCCCTAAAATTAAAAAATATCAGATTTCATCTTAATTCCAATAAATATCATTTAGTTCATCTGTAGGAACCTGTGTACCAAATGCAAAGCTATCAGATGAGTAGTTTTGGAAATATACATTTTTGACCAAAAATGGGAAAAATTGCCCCAAAAATACAAAATTACAGATTTCATCAGAAATTCAATATATATTACTTAGGTAATTTATTGAAACCTGTATACCAAATTTCAAAACTATCAGACCAGTACTTTTTGAGAAATACATTCTTTGACCAAAAATGGCAAAAATTACCTTAAAAATGCAAATTTGCATATTTCTGCACAATTTGAACAAATCTGAAATAGATCATCCCTAGGGACATATGTACCAAATATCAAAGCTATCTGACTGGTAGTTTTGAAGAAGATTTTTAATAATTTTTTTTACCAAAAATGACAAAAAAATGCCTTAAAAATACAAATATGCAAATTTCATCACGATTTGAACAAATCTGACTGAAGTCACCCTAAGTAAACTGCATATCAAATTTCAAAGCAATCGGAAAAGTGGTTTCACAGAAGAAGATTTTTTACCAAAAACACCAAAAAATGCCCCCAAAATACAAATATACGAATTTCACCAATATTTGAACAAACTGAAGTGAGGTCACCCAAAGTGAACTTCATATAAAATTTCAAAGCAATTGGACTTGTGGTTTCAGAGGAGAAGGCAATTGTTGACGGATGACGAGGGACGACGATGGACGACGACAGAAAATCAACCTATTTGATAAGCTCCGCGTCGCTGACAGCGGAGCTAAAAAACTATAACGCAAATACAAGCGGGTTGGGAAAGAAGGAAATTTTGTGTAGGTTTCTTGGCTTTCAATTTTCCGATTATATTGTCATTTCGAAACTTGCGTTTGTATGTAATTACTGTGAGAAAATTTTCAAACGACGAGATCGCTGAATAGAATTACTGAAAGGAAATTAACCAACCTCGGTAACTCTACAAACCAACCAGTTTTGATAGGACACACGACCAATTGAAACGAACTATACAAGCGCTAGAAAAAGAATCTGAACTCAAGCTACCCAAGAAGTAAAAGATTACCTTACGGACAAAAACTTAAAGACATTTTCTTTAATGTGCGCTAAGAACAAATAACCATGAGAATAAAATAACTGAATAAAGAAACAAGGACTCGAAATGAACGAACAAAAAATACAAAAACATTTTACTTTACTGTCTTTTTTCATAAAACGTACCTTACAAAAACATTTTTACATGCATTTGTTATAACTGTGACGTCTCTTAAGTGTTTTATCAGCTGTTGAGTGACACATTGACATTTGCTGTGATTTTCTTGTGTAAGATCTCGTAGTTTGCGGGGTAACGGCCGGCTCCATCATACTGCCTGATGTCACACACTAAGAAGCAAAATTCTGTGTTTCACGATTCAATATGATATCGCAATAGGAATTTTATATATATTATGTTGTATTGTATATTTTTTCTTCAATTTTTTAGTTACGGTTGTGTATTTTTTAACGTTGCCTCTAATTGTCAACTCGTGCTTTTAGTTATGCAAATTTTCCTTTGTATGAAAGTCAATTGTTTTACTTTCGCTGAATGCCCAAATCTGAAAACGTTCATTGTTTGCTTCTCTCAAAACTTTAACAGTGTTAGGTCCAACAAAATATCATTTCATGCACTTAAAATCTCACGTTTCCGTACGAATGATGATATATTTGAAAGCCATTTTTGCAAAGATTTTTGGAACACCAGTGCTTGGTCTCTATTTCCGTTTTACGCTAAGCCAGCGTGTTTTTCTTGTTAGTAAGATTTACGAACAGGCTTTATTTATTATAATGCTGACGGCACACCAAGAGATGGTCACAAGAAGACGCACAAAGTCCGCCATCCGAATGCCTACACGCTCTTTACTATTTTTCTTCGAGGCCAAACGAGCCCAATTATTACCCGCAAAAGACGCGAGGATTATTTTTAGGGTAAAAGCGATCATACATTTTATGATTATAAATCACACGTGTTTCAGACTTTCTTTTAAAGAAATGTACTTTGTCATTTTCTCAACTCACGGGGAGCGGACGTATTATTTTTAAAATGAGGTCATTTTCTATTTCGAAATTGGCCCATGTCATAATCTTCCAAATTGGCGCACAGAATAGTAATATTTCACGCTCAAAATACATTAGCGTTCTGGGACGCGAATGATCAAGTTGACGTTTCTTTGTTTGGACTCTAACAATGCTGGTACCACGAAATACCAGCACAGTATCGACAACATGATCTCGCTCATTTACACATTTTTGAAAGAATTACCCAGTAACTAATTTTTCTCATGGAGGTATTCTGAGTACTACCCCCATGTTCTATTGTGTTTCAACCAATCGTAATATTGAGCCGTTGTTATCATTTTAATTCATTCATGGCGTGGGTTTGAAACAAAAACAATTGTAGCAAACCACGCACGGGCATGTGATCATTTCTACTTTTGTAATCTTTTGTAATGTCGGTAAATCAAAGTATTGCCTTATTATATTCTTTATGGCGTCGGCATCCGACATAGCCAAGATAATGTATAAATGGACACACTAACGCACAGGAGAAACTAACTAGGAGAACTGAAGGACCGATAAACACGGTCACTCTCTTGTGGAGTGACCGAAACAGGACATTAACTCAGAAACTGGAGAACTTGGACCACGGTCACTCCTCCTCTGTGGAGTGACCAAGACTCAACAGAGGACAAACTAACTTGGTCCGACTGACACACAGGCAGATTCATGTATCGTTGACGGCGCCTTTAGGCGTAGTCATGGTTCCGTATTCAATCATTAAGTTCCAGTTATACATAAACACTCGTCGTGAGATCCAGCTTCTTTCCTTTATGTTATGACACAGCAACAATGCATTGTATAGTAATATTTATTCACCACATGCTGTGACTTGCGATAGTCCAATGGAGAAGACTTACTAAAGTGCAACATCTCTATCATTTGATGCACGCTGTTTACTTTATAGAGTGCAACACAGTCTCCTTGGTGATTATCATATGGAATCACTAAAATCACAGTAAAGGATTTGTAGCCCATTAATGCGTTTGAACATAGGCAAATAGACAAAAAAAACATTATTTCAAAGTAAACTGACAAACCTCAAACATTGAACTTTGTCTTTAGGAGGGGTAAAAGCATATATTCATCACGTTTGTTCCGTTTGCTCGTGACACTTCCTTGTTCCACTTGGAAGTGGTACACCTGTTATGCTTTCATTTTGTAAACACTATGCTCTTGGCATTTCTCTATTCATTACGAAAAGCACATTCACCTGATTCTCATTGTAAACACTACCTGTACAGTTTACATACATCTTCATTATTGATAAATGGATTTAAGTTATGACAGTGGCTATCTGTTCAGCAAGTGTCAACAAGCTTAATGCGGACTTAACTTATCCAGTATATGGAACACACCGTGAGACGAGACACAGGGAAACAAACATTGGCAAATATTATCAATGCTGCAGCTAACTGTCCCTTTGAAGTGAGCACTTCATCTGTAACAGTCTTCTTGCTTCATTACACAGTGAAAAGATTCATTGAAAACAATATTCCTTGTTTCTACACTGATTCGGCGGTGTATACAACGCGATTAGAACTAATTTGGGATAACTGGATGGTAAAGTTATGTCGATTTCATATGCAAATGTAAGCTGATTTGCTTTTCTTTATAAGTTACACACTTGTTTTTATGAGAATTTGTAATATCGCAAAATTAAGTAATAGGGCACCTAATACTTTTGAGAAATTTGAAAAATATAAATATCCAATTACCCAATTATTATTCAGTATTAGTTTCAATGAAGTTATACATAAGCTTATCTTTTATCGATTGATTCATAAATGTTTGGTAATGATTCATTAAAAATTTGCTCGTCAATTGTGTTGTCTTGCTTGGGAACAAGACTTATTTGTCTGGCTTTAGAAATCGTATTACAATGATTTTGTGCTCGCAGAAATAAAGAAAAATTCAAAATCCATATGAAATGCGATGAAAAATGCAAATCCGCAAGAAATTCAGCAAGAAGCATTTTTTATATACTAAAAACATGTAGCATAACAACCAGCGATGTCTGTTCCCTATAATTATATTATATTAGGAAATACAATCATAGAGATGAAAACGTCTTCCGCGTTAATCTGGCTCGTATTCAGATTGATGGCAAGCTATTCTCACTGTAACAGTTGAGCGTTAGATAACACATTTAAGTTTACTTCAATAGAATTGAACTTATATCGAGGGTCGCTCTTTCCATGGCACAATAGTGACTAAGCTCTAACTTTAAATATGTTACTGACAACCATTCATGTAATTGATTTTTTTTTCGATGGTGATTTTGCAATTCCTCATGTCATACATGTACATATCAAATTGTTACATCGTATGGTGAAGGCTTGGATTGTCTCGCAGTAACAGTCCGTGATATTAATATCATCAGTAAATTAAAAAAAGGTTTGTTCGACTTATATTCAATTTATCACCATGCCAATAGTTTTTAAACATGTTTTTGTAATGCTGTTTTTATTAATCCTCTTGTATATATTGCTGTTTCGTTGTCTACTTTAATCTTTTAGTATTATTCGTTTCTAGGATCTTTCAGTGTCTTCATACTCAGGCTACTCGTCAGTTGTCTCTGTGTAATTATGGACATTTTAAACACTTTTAAGTTGTTCTATTTGTTGGCTCATTCTGAAATGGGTTTTTGCAGAGTCCTAAAAAGTTAAACTTAATATCATTAATCACACTGAATGAGGATTTTTGAAGTTCTTTGGTAAATACTTAACTTAATATAAAATCTTGTTAAGTTTGTTTGTCCACAAATTATTCACAAACTATAAATGGCAAGTCAGTAAAATAGTAAATTTTCAACGATCCCCACATCACTAAATGAGCTCATGACCTTGTAAAGTGTTCCATGCTCACAACAACACAGTATCTGTTGGTTGTAATCTGGTAAAAAAAATCAATACTTTTTCAGTGTTGCTTTATGTTCACACCAGCCTTTTTAGTCCCCACGGACACCGTCCGGGGGGACTTATAGGTTTGGTCATGTCCGTGCGTGCGTCCGTGCGTGCGTGCGTGCGTGCGTGCGTGCGTGCGTCCGTTCACGCAGATATCTCTGAGATGCCAGGAGCGATTTCATTCAAACTTGATAGAAGGATTACTTCATATGGCATACAGATGCACGTCAATTTGTTTTGTGATACGATCCAATATGGCCGCCAGGCGGCCATTTTATTACGATTTTTTCATGTACAGAGCCATAACTCAGGCATGTTCCAACCGATTTTATTCAAAGTTGGTACAAGGACATTGACCAATGTCATACAGATGCACGTCAATTTGTTTTGTGATACGATCCAATATGGCCGCCAGGCGGCCATTTTATTACGATTTTTTCATGTACAGAGCCATTACTCAGGCATGTTTCGACGGATTTTATTCAGAGTTGGTACAAGGACATTGACCATGTCATAGATATGCACATCAATTTGTTTTGTGATACGATTCAATATGGCCGCCAGGTGGCCATTTTATTACGATTTTTTCATGTACAGAGCCATAACTCAGGCACGTTTCAACTGATTTTATTCAAAGTTGGTACAAGCTTATTGACAAATGTCATAGCTGTGCACGGCAATTTGTTTTGTGATACGATCCAATATGGCCGCTGTGCGGCCATTTTATTACGATTTTTTATGTACAGAGCCATAACTCAGGCATATCTCAACCGATTTTATTCAAAGTTGGTACAAGGACATTGACCTATGTCATACATATGCACGTCAATCTGTTTTGTGATACGATCCAATATGGCCGCCAGGCGGCCATTTTATTACGATTTTTTCATGTACAGAGCCATTTCTCAGGCATATCCGCATGTTTCAACCGATTTTATTCAAAGTTGGTACAAGGACATCGACCAATGTCATAGCTATGCACATCAATTTGTTTTGTGATGCGATCCAATATGGCCGCTGTGCGACCATTTTGTTACGATTTTTTTCATGTCCTGAACCATAACTCAGACATGTATCAAGCGAATTCATTCAAAAGTATTTTTATCACAGACCTAATGAAGAGGACTCTATCCTCTTTGAGGACCTGTAATCAAAGTACCGATTAACAAGTGGGGACTGTGTCATCAACGATGACTTGTTTTGCACTAAAACGTTATTGTACCGACTTCAATAATGCATAGGTTTCCAAACCCTTGCGCACCCACTATTAGTATCACCCCAGACCTCCTTATAGTCCGTTCAGCCTTTCACATACACACTGTTAATATTTTCCTTGAGCATCGCTCATGTGGCATCGCTTGAGATACAGCCATTGACGACATCTTCCAAAGTCATTATTATCGACCAATCAGCGGCAAGGTTCTAATCGCATTGGTCAGGGCATACTACTGTTCATTTTTCAATACCATTTTTCAGCTAAAGTCGGTTTTAAAGTCTGTTTTAGGGACAAATAATTATAGAAATGTACAGAATTTGAAAATCCTCTAAAAGAGGGGAAGGAGCGTATACATGATATACATGGGCAGGGGTTTATGTTCGCATGAATACCATAGGTAATGACAACAAATATAATGTGTTCATTCTTATTAACATAAATGTGATCAAATTAAGAGGTGTGAATCATAATTCCATTTACTAAAGCCTAGTGTAGTAAATAATGTATCGTTCGTTCACTTTTCCTACAGAAGAATTGTAATGAGCCACTTCAGTTTAGATGGAATTGAAACACATATGTAAAACGATAAACGGAAAACAGCCAAAGTACCTTATTATTTAAAAGATTGCTATATGACACAAATAACTTTTGTTTTTCCTGATACATTTTTTACACCTTTAAAAAAAATTACCAATACCAGCTATGCATGGAAAAACTAGACATTTCAGGTGCTCAGAGTGAACAATTATGCGAAATTTGAGTATTTAAATCACGTTTTCGGATGGTTAAATCAGTCAACATCCACCAATCAACTGAAAAGTTTTGTTGTCGGAAGGCACTTAATGCAACAAAAGAGTATTGGGGTTTCATTTGCAAATTATGCCACTAGTTGTATATTGTCAAATAGTAGGTGTTTACGCCCTTCTGCAATGAACGATTTATAACACTTACATCAAATATCGATCGTCTCTTTTCTTACCGAAGGTTTGAAAATTAGCAGGTTAAGCTGGAAAACATTTAATAACTGTTTTACAGCAACACGCCATTACAAGATTTTGATTTTAAATTTGCAAAAACACATGATCGAACACTTCGTCGGCTTGTTTAAAGACAATGGCGTCACTTTTTTACATGTAAAATCAAACTGCTCACCTTTTTAGTGAAGTAGCAAAAGACTCTCTCAGATCTGTCCGGCAACCTTAGGCGAAGGTCTAACGGTTTACATATCAATGTACGCCCTTATATTTGCAAAGGTTGTACATAACCGCAGTCAGCAGATGCCTGACAATCACGTGATCGCCTGTTTAAGCAATGAAATCGTTAACAGATGTTCCAGTTTGGTTTCAATCAGCTTACATTTATCCTTATTTCGATTGGTAACATAAAAATGCAGAGATCAATCATAATACCCAATCGCTTTTGTATGTATTTAATACTACATAGTAAAAAGTTCAAGGGTTGCCCTCTGTCACCCCGGATATTTCTGGCCGCCGTTCTCGAATACCAGATCGACGAAGGATGCGGTCCCCCACCCACGTTCTCTGTACGGTCAATAACACGATGGTGCACTAATTCGAGTACAGAGGATAGAGGTCAGCACCCCTAGGTGAGGGATGGGTGGAGTTCTTTCCGCAACGGTTTATTTTATTTCATATTATCTGAGTTTGCTGATATTGACTAGGATATTTCAAATAAAGATGTCGACTCCCAATCATCTGACTGCTCTCTTAGTATACATGTCCTTATCTCCTCTCCAACGTGTTCATACCACTTTAATTGCTCCGCAAACACTGCCAACTGCCTAATCGGCTGTCCGTATCAGCGGATTAATTAAGTCAATACCATAGCTGTCCCTACGTAGCAACATGAGACTTATGTTACTACGTGTGCGACAGCTGTGGCGTTGACTTAATCAACTAATCCACTAATACGGACGGTCGATTAGGCAGTTTCCAACGTTTGCGGAGCAATCATAATGCTGTATAAGTCTTAATGTGATTTCTAGCCACATTTATATGAGCTCCACCCATTACCAGACACATTAGACAGAAGATGCCTATGAATAAAACTTTAATTTATTTGATCTTGGTATCAATTTATCTAAATAAATCATCTCAACCTTTCCTATTTTTCATTTTCAAGAACTACTTAAAGATAACCATGGATGGGAATCGAGAGAATCAACTTTACAATTTACAAAGAAAACTGTAAAAGCATCATGCACTTTCTTTTTTGGATAGCGATGTTGGCTACGAATTGCACCTTTTAGCCGATCATGTCAAGGCTCTTCAGTAATTCTGGATCTGACTCTTCTCAATCATTTTCGCAGCGCACAAAGCTCTTACACTAACACTACTACTACATACGGACTTGTGCTTACATAACGAGATATGAACTGAAAATGATCACGTGTTTGAGTATATATTGCAATATATATTTGCAACTTCATTGAAACTGTTATGATCGACATCATGAACAATATTCACCAGAGATTAATTCAAAAGGTCATTAAGTATATAAATATGTAATTAGATTAAATAAAAATACTAAATTTCTTTGACTGCTGTCATTGTACCACCGCTTTATATAGCAAGAGTAATTGTCTTTGGTCAAGACCTTCAAGCTATATATGCCAAGCTGTGAAAGTTTATTATCAATTAACTGACATGAAAATACAAAATTTTGTTACATGACAGAAAACGAACAAAATGGTGAACTCAGCAGTTTCCGTGTAAAACGAAATTTATAACGAAAAATAAAACTAATTGCTAACTCAGGGATGTAATACAAACTGTAAAAGTGTACATGCAACTTATCTCAGCTGGGACGGCAAAGCTACAGTCTCAGAGTTGTAACAGTCAGTCGGTGAATGAACAGTCCTTTGACTTGCAGGCTTGAAGTTGCACAATGTCCACAGTATATATCCAGTGTGGCAGTGAAGGTCCTGAAGTCTTGACGTTAATACTGCTGGAGTTTCCAAAGACTAGAAGTAACACGCAAGAGACACGATCCCAAATGTCTGACTGTCAGCTGTGCGCGTCCCTATTTATACCCATGTGCTTACATAAGAGCATATAAGAACAATCTAGAACTTTTATTGACATGCAAATTACTGTTCTAAAATTATCTCTCTTACACAACTAATTAAATTTCCAGAACATTCCAAACATGACTAATTGAATTCAAGGTTGTGAGGTCGTTGAGGGCAGTGACCTTGGGAATGTTCTAGACTAATTAAACTCAGATGATGATGAGTGTGGGGGAAAATGACATATATAACAATATCCTTCACTTATGCGACATAACGTCAATTTTGTTCAAGGCAATCAAGATATATATCCCTAATTAGGAAACTCCATTAAATATGCAAATCACAAATTGGCTAGAATAATGCGTAATTACTTTCAGTAATGTTTCATTGTTTCATCAATTTTGATTGAGTCAATTCAGATATATATCCCTAATTAGGAAACTCCATCAAATATGCAAATTCACACTTAACTTTTATGTCACACCTTTATGTCTTTCATGTGGAATAAATCCTTGTGTGAATAACATTTGTAGCTAATCTCATCCAATTCTGTGCAGCCGTTCTGATTGTATGTCTGTTTTTTATTGAATTATTAGTTGTGCAAATGAGTATGAAATATGAAAGACGCACAAACCAAAATATTATAAAATCTTGCCATTGGCATATGGTACTTGTCTACCAAAATCTGACTTGCATCAGCTCTGGCGTTCATGAGATATCGTGTGAAAAGACACTTCACTACGACATTAGCTCACGTGTATGAACACGTGAGCTAAAAATGAAACAAATATACTTTCTCGTTCGCAGAGTGGGAAAGAGAAGTTCATGTTGTTTTACGCGGTGGTTTTTCATTTGTTTACATTGATCACTAAATAATACCTGTGTTAGTCGTGAGTTGATAGTTGATTCTAGATCAATCACAATGCCCAAAACAGTGTCCTACTCTACCCGGGAAAGTCGCCGTGTACTTTGATCGATGCTTTAGGCTATATAGGGCCATACCCTACTATCTCTGTGGCACCCCGGCCAGTAATTTTGTCCGGCTTGATACACAAAATTTGTGCAGTTGAAGGTTCATTAGTGTGCAATTATGCAAATATTTTACTCCTATCAATGCCTGGAATAGGGTCTTTTCCTACCATATTGCCCACTTCGAAAATATTTACACAACAAATACCTGGCATCGCGATGTATTTGTTTTACTTCCAATATAGACCGCACGAATCAACCTGCAGCTTTTCTCATGCACACGAAAAGAAGGCTTTTTCAGAAAAGGAGGAATTTCAACTGTACATTGTATTCCAATACATGGTCATTGGATCTGGTCCCGAGTACTAGATCTATGCAAAAGCAAAAAGCATCGTAATTATTCAGCGATGTACAAAACAGTTGATTTTATGATTTGCGATTTGGTAAGAGAGAACAATGAGCACTATTATAGGTTTACAGCCTAAACACACATAATTGTAAGCAGTTCACACTTAATTCAGAGTTGAACAAGTGCGATCCAAATGCAGAACTAAACTAAAATGCGTGAAATACATTTAACACTGATGCTGTGAAATGTATTCGGAATGGTAAACAGTCTGATTCAAAGTTAGGACTACATATTCTAAGGGTATAGAACTGGAATTACTTTATGATACCAATTCAGAGGTTGAGCGTCGACGCGATGTGTTCAGTATTCTCGTCTGTTTAAAGACTGCATTCACAAACGGCCCTTAAAGTGGGATCAGAAATATCAAGGGTACATTGAGGCATTTGAAGGAATTTGAGGACTAAAAGGTAGGACTCGAAACTAAACTTCACTGATTGATATTAAATAATGAAATATGTTGGACTGTCTGTTAAATGAAAAGTCTCAAAAATGTATTGTGTGGAAGAATACATTTCCGGTTATGTTTTTATTATTAAGAACTCATAAACAAACACACAGATACTTTCTAACATCCATAGGCATCAACCCAGACCTAGCGTGGACGAAAACGACAATTCTCCGCACTTTTTGAAAGTTCTCTCTACTGTTTAAAAGTTCTCTCTACTGTTCAAAATTTCTCTACTGTTTAAGATTTCATAACTGTTTAAATTTAAATTTCTCTACTTGTTGAAATTTTACTACTGTTTGAAAGTTAGCTCTACTGTTGAATTCTCTGTTTAAAATTTCATTTTAATTATGACACGGATAGCCCTAAGCAGCTTAAATTAAGATAGCAGAAATTCCTTACTAAACCCACATCAGAAACAATATGACTCGAGCAGAAAACCCCCCTCTGAATAATTTGTCCAAAACATACAAATCACAATATTGCCCTTTGATAAAGTAAATGGCAAAGCAGCTGTGAATACGACAAATTACATTAAAGAAAGTAGCTGACAGCTTCAAAATGCGAACTATTAACACAGGGCGACGTAACCGTATGGTGGATTTAGCTTGCGAAATTATTCAAACATGTGTAACGCTAAAATCATTAACGAGACGACTTTCAGCTTCCCCAATCCGAAAACCAAACATATACGCACACCACAATGGTATCTCCTACCAAAAATACACAAAACCCCACCGAAAGGAACATTGTTTGTCGGACGCCCGATTATTAGTGGCTGCTCCTGCCCTACAAATCAAATCTCGGAGTTTCTAGACTATTTTATAAAACCAATCGTCCAAAGGCGACCAACATACGTCAAGGACACAAAAAAACTTCTTTAACAAACTAGAATCAATAAAAATACCAGAAAACTCTATTCTGGTAACACTAGACATTGTATCTATGTACACAAACATGCCACAAAATGAAGCCATAAACGCAGTAACCATAGCTCTGGACGCTAAATTGTACCAGGCAACATATAGAATATCAAGAAACCACCAACAAGGTACATGAAAACCTTACTGTCGCTTATTCTGAAACATAACATATTTGAATTCAACGGTGAATACTAAAAACACATCTGTTGATGCAGCATGGGCTCACCAGCCACACCAGAAAGAGCTGAAATCACATTCCATAAGACGGAGAAAATTATATTTAATCTTCACTGCGATCATAAATTTATTCGAGCTTCAGTCCGTATATTAACGTTTTAGAGATAACATTTTTATGATGAACACAGGAACAGAAAGTGAACTTCAAACATGAGTTCAGGAGTGCAAAAACCCAGCACTCCATATTCCATTAATATTTAAACACTCTATCGACAAAATCTCATACTAAGACCTTGTTGTTTCAAAGGCAAGATACATAATCGAGAGAGAAGGCTTGAGTTTAAAACCCGTACAAAACCAACTGACGCATTCCAATATTTATAGAGAAATTCGTGTCACCATGTAGCACGTTCAAAGGTTTCATTAAAGGTGAATTCTTTAGATATGGTCGCCCAGGCAATAACGGGGTGGACTTCACAAAAAAGGTCAATTTCTTAACACGAAAACGTCCACAACAAGAGTACAGAAAAAACTCAGTCCGTATATTATAATCAGCCTATTCAAAGAATGCTTATTATAGAGGGCGACCAAACACTCGCCACAGTTTTTCCAGAAAACCGATCATAGTATATAAAAAGAATCACAACATGAAAGACATCCTCGTTCAAAAGTCAAACACGAGGAAACAAAACGAAAACGAACGATCTCAGTAACAAACCACGAAACAGTCAGACCACAACGTACCGATTCTAGCGTCTCTTTTTGATGAACAGTGGCGAACATCAAACTAAACATTCGAGCTACTGATGAAGGGACATAGTCATATCGTATATGACTGACAATGATAAACAGGTACTGTACGCTATTGCAAGAACTGATTAGATTTTAGTTAGTGTGGCTTGCATATAATGAAGTTTTGAACTTTATCATTGTTTTTTCATATAATGGTTTCCTATGGAGACATTAATGAAAGTGTCACATATATCAATAAATACTACACAAAATTTCATGAAGCTTTTTACAGATGGCAACCTCAGAACATTTTGGTGATACTGTGAGAGTCATGTCAATTATATGCTTATTTGAATATCTAATGAACGTTTGTAATCAGTGATATAACTCTAAAATTCCTACACCAAACTTAATGATACCTGCTACAGATATTGATCTAATAGATATCTAACTGCACTGAGAAGCGTTGGGCAGAGTCAAGTTAATAAATAGCTCATTTACATATTTAACGAAGTTTTGTAATTAGTAATATAACTCTTAAACATGTCATCGTTGATGGCACGGTCCCAACTTGTTAACGGGTACTTTGATTAAAAGTCCTCAGAGAGGATAGAGTCCTCTTCATTAATTTGGTCTGTTATTAAACTACTTTGATACAGATGGCGCTCAATGGCCAAGAATGAGTTCCATGGTGGTGAAAACAAAACCAAGGTAGGCCGCCATCCTAATTACAAAAGGTCATTAAATGAGTCCATTAGGAATTAATCGACAGGATGTTGCCAAACATTTTTGCATACTATCCTAACACTAACAGATTATCACCGGTACCATATTTCATAAAGTTTGATGTACTATTTAAAACACAATGAGATCAACATCTGTATCAAGTTTCATCAAATTTGACGCAGTATTTGTGGATATATCACTCGAATTAGGAAAGTTCATAACATATGCAATGACAAATTAATTAAAATGACACTGATAAATGTCTTTTTTACTGTTAAAGCAATATGAGCTTAACATCTGTACCAAGTTTCATGAAATTTTATGCAGTACTTAGTGACATATCAGACTAATTACGAAACTTCAATAATTGACATGATACTGCTAGATGCCGTGAAACAAATTGATGTGCATATGTATGAAATAGGTCAATGTCCTTCTACCAACTTTGAATTATACGGGTGGAAATATATACGTCTGAGTTATGGCTCTGTACATGAAAAAATTGTTACAATATCGCCGCAATGCAGCCGTATTTGATCCTTCTGTCTAAAAAATCGACATGCATATGTATGACAATAGTCAATGTCCACGTACCAACTTTGAATAAAATCAGTTGAGACTTGCCAAAGTTATGGCTCTCGACATGAAAAAACCATAACAAAGTGGCCATAATGTAGGCATATTAGATTATATCACGACACAAATCAACGTACATATGTATATCATAAGTCAATGTCCTTGTACCAACTTTGAATAAATTCGCTTAATACATTTCTGAGTTATGGTTTCGGACATGAAAAAATCGTAACAAAATGGTCACCATGCAGCCATATTCAATCTTATCGTAAAACAAATCAATGTGCATATACATGACATAGGTCAATGTCCTTGTACCAACTTTGAATATATTGGTTGAGACGTGCCTGAGTTATGGCTAGGACATGAAAAATTGTAACAAAATGGCCGCCATGCGGCAATATTGGATCATATCATAAAACACATTGACGTCGTATGTATGACATAGGTCAATGTCCTTGTACCAACTTTGAATAAAATCGGTTGAAACATGTCTGAATTATGGCTCCATACATAAAAAAATGTAACAAAATGGCCGCACGGCGGCCATATTGGATCATATCACAAAACAAAAAAGTGCATATGTATGACACTGGTCAATGTCCTTATGCCAAGTTTGAATAAAATCGGTCAAGACGTGCGTGAGTTTTGGCTAAGGACATGAAAAATTGTAACAAAATGGCTGCCATGCTGCCATATTTTATTATATCATGAAACAAATTGATGTGCATGTGTATGACATAGGTTAATGTCCTTGTGCCTACTTTGAATAAAATCGGTTGAGATATGCCTGAGTTATGGCTCCGTATATGAAATAATCGTAACAAAATGGGCACATGGCAGCCATATTGGATCGTATCACAAAACAAATTGACGTGCATATGTACGACATTGGTTAATGTCCTTGTACCAACTTTGAAAAAATCGGTTGAAACATGTCTGAGTTATGGCTCTGTACATGAAAAATTGTAACAAAATGGCTGTCATACGGCCATATTGGATCATATCATGAAACAAATTCACGTGCATGTGTATGACATAGGTTTATGTCCTTGTACCAATTTTGAATAAAGTCAGTTGAGATATGCCTGAGTTATGGCTCTGTACATGAAAAATCGTAACAGAATGGCCACACGGCAGCCATATTGGATAGCAACACAAAACAAATTGACGTGCATATGTACGACATAGGTCAATGTCCTTGTACCAACTTTGAATAAAATCGGTTGAAACATGTCTGAGTTATGGCTCTGTACATGAAAAAATCGTAATAAAATGGCCGCATGGTGGCTATATTGGATCGTATCAGAAAACAAATCGACGGGCATATGTATGACATATGAAGTAATCTTTGTACCAAGTTTGAATGAAATCGCTCCAGGCATCTCTGAGATATCTGCGTGAACGGACGGACGGATGGACGCACGCTCGGACACGACCAAACCTATAAGTCCCCCGGACGGTGTCCGTTGGGACTGATAACTGCACCAAATTTGATGAAATCTGCTGCAGATACTGATCCGAGAGATATCTGAATGTGTTGTGGAGCATTTAGTAGTGTGAAGTTATTTGAGGATTCATTTGCATATATGATGAGCTTTGTAATTAGTGATATAACGGAAATTATCGCACTAAATTTGGGAAACCTGCTACAGATATTGATCTGATAAATATCTAACAGTCACGTGAAGTGCTGAGCAGTGTCAAGTTAATAAATAGCTCATATGCATATTTACTATGTAATGAACCTGCCGTAAGCCACGTTAGCACATTCAGTTCGCATCTGGCTTTTAGGATAAAATACAAAAATATCACTTTCAATTTCAATGGAACAAAAAACTAAAATAAAACAACAACCGGTAAATGTAAAAAGACTCATCCTTCGACGGTCTTTACACATATAGAGAGTATTTTGCCAAACAGAATATTTGTTATTCTAGCTTGCTTTTGGAGAAGAACAAAAAGTTGCAGTAATACACAGAACAAACGTAATAAAAATAGACCGAATAATGTCCCTTTTTGACATTATGTTAATTATATTCAGTTTTCCTGTTAGGTGAGGGAAGCCATCCTGTTTCCAAACCGTTTTTATGTGTACTGTTTTTCTGTTTTACGAGATGAACTTTTCCTGTCGGAGAAAATATGTCAGAACAGCGCCCCCCTTCCCTGCAAGAGAAACACGCACACCGAAAAATGTGTCCATTTAAAGTCAGGCCGGTTTTGTTTTGAGGGCGTATTTCGGGCGGAGAGAATATATACTAGTAGCTGGTAGACCTATATACGCGGTATTTTTTTATTTTTCATTTTTAATTTTATTTGGCTATGGTACTTGTCATTTTTGTTTTGATTAACGGATGTGTGGTGTTCTATAAAGTACCCGGATCAGGCAGAAATCCGAC
Organism: Ptychodera flava; assembly: GCF_041260155.1. Classification (NCBI taxonomy): domain Eukaryota; kingdom Metazoa; phylum Hemichordata; class Enteropneusta; family Ptychoderidae; genus Ptychodera; species Ptychodera flava. The sequence continues at coordinate 8,107,821 of NC_091940.1, forward strand.
CGGTCGCTTGCAAGAACGTCCAGACCCTGGGATTCGCGTCGCGTCTCTGAAGGGGGCGCGCGTGTTCCAACAGGGAAGAACGCGAATCGCAGGGTCTCTGCCAGACTACACACATACGTACGTACAGAGCGCGTGCGAGACTTGTTCTGGCACTCGTCCAAGGGGTCCCTTGAAACCATTCTACAGTGAACGCGCAGATACAGCCGCAGGGAATGGGGCGCCTTGAAACCGTACGTGTTACGGAACGGGCGCGAGTTCCGTACGGCTTTTTTAGCGCACGCTAAATTCTATTGTTCTCGATGGTAGATGTATAATAATATACCTTATGGAATGATAAATATGTAGTTTACATAATATTCAACATTGTTTAGGAGATAAAATTGTGAGCGATATCAAAAATTCATCGCCATTTGTGTCAGTTTTTCAGAAATACGATGGCCGCTTCCCGTCGCGGATTGACATACATAATGACGTCATTTGTTTACCTGCAGAATTCTAGAACGCGCAAAGCAACATCCGTACTGTACGTGACCAACAGAGATCAAGGCTGAAATCGAGGTGTAAGAAGGACAAAAGCGTAATGTCAGTTTCTGGTAATTTATACTGAACAGGCACACACTTAGGATACACAGGATTTCACTAGAATTTAGAAATAAAAGCCGATGTCACCTGCGCGGCTCCACTGTCACCACGCGCAACTACGATCTGAGCGAGCAGACATTTTCCTAATCTCGCGCTGGCTTTGTGTACGAATGGAACGTTTGCGGATAGCAACGCGCGTAGTAACCAGAATCGAGATAGTTCAGAAATGCACGCGATTGCCCATATTTGGGCACCGGGCCGGGGCGTGATACGTAAAAAAAATGCACGGATCTGAGGGCGCTTTCTCCCATAGCTTTACACAGGCACGTGAATGTAGGTATATGATAAAAAAGCCGTACGGAACGCCCGTTCCGTAACACGTACGGTTTCAAGGCGCCCCATCCCCTGCGGCTGTATCTGCGCGTTCACTGTTGAACAGTTTCAAGGGACTCATTGGACCACGGGCATTCTGTTGTTCTTAAATGATGGTGTATAAGCGTGTAAACATGATTTCGTATTTTAGTTTCTGTTTGCCGCTGGAGAACTTACATCGTGATTTAAAAAATATCGTATCACAAAAACCTCAACAAAAATGAGGTATCATCAATACAAAAGGGAATAGAAACAGTCTCATTCTCCTGGTTCACCCAATTGATTATTCTTTCTCTCACACCGGTCATTCTGCACCGCGGCATGCACGGCAGAGTTCTTACCAGCGCGTATTCGAAGTGAGGCGGAGAATGACGATGGTACGTTGCTATGACTGCCGTGAACATGAGCGCGGTGGCTGGAATGGAACGTGCACGCGACGACAGATATGCGCACGCGAGCGCCTCTGAACTGTCGTCTGCTGTCCCGGCCTCAGAATACTTATATATAATCCCATGGTATTTTTCTCTGCTTGACGTCATCGTATACGAGTGTTTTTCGCGGAGCCGTACAACTTCGAGCCGAAGGCGAGAAGTTGTGCGGCTCCGCGAAAAACACGCGTATACGATGACGTCAAACAGAGAAAAATACCATGGGATTATATATTTATCACATGAACAGTCTTCTTATTTTTCTTTTGACGTGAATGGATCAAAATTATCTTAACAACTTGCATGAATTTCGTCGCGATTTGTGTCTTAATTACGCGGATTACTTTCATTTAAAGAGTAAAGCGGCCCGTCACCCAGGAGATACTTTCATTCATAAATGCCATCAAGCTGAAATTCGCTACATCAAATGGTATCTCAACCAACCAGACATACATATTCTGTCACGTGAACCTGTCAATCATTGTCTCGCGCTGTACCAATGCTAGGGCAAGTCGTACGGTGGACATAACTTTCATCGTGCTAGCGACGGATAGCCATAGTATTGGGAGTTATTCAGAATATTTACAAATAGATTTATGAAGTAAATGCAACGCCACGATCGAAACAGTAACTCTCATTCTCAGAGATTCCGTGGCTTTTCAAAATATCACACAAGTTTGCGACCGTGGCGAGCGCGAAAGATTCCGTTCGATGACACACAAAGTGTACCTCATTGCATGTTTATGCCAACAACGCTGCAGTCACCGGTCTCTGCCATGCCGGTGTCAACTCGTTAATCGCGATCTCGGTCGTCAATGTTTTCGTCTTATAAAGGATTTTGATGTTTGCAATATCTCACCCGTAGATACATCCTAATTTTACTTGACGGAAACTGTTTTCAGTGTTGTCTGAGTCAACTTTCGAAGTACATCGGATTTCACAGCGCTGCAATGCATACAGCTCAACAGCTGATGTCTTCGCTATATATAGCGCTACAGCCTTACGCCGCTACAGGTTTGATTCCGAGCAAGAATTCATGGAATTTTTTGCATGATGAAGGAAATTTATCGTTAGTTAGTCGAATGACTTTATGCTTGTGCCTGTATGTCGCTTTCCCGAAGATTATACTGTACTCATTTATTCAGTTGAACTTCCGTTGAGGTTAAGATTTCAGGTTTATCGCCAACCGGGATCGCTAGGTACGACGTCCACATTGAGCCTTACGAGGCGACTCGACTGGATCGGCGGTATCCCCATTCGATTCTCGGGAACAGCTATAGTTTTAGCGACTCGAAATTTCGCTGGACATGCCTTCCATGTTTCAATGTGTGGATTTATCGGGTCACCTTTTTTGAAAAAGTGTCATGAGAGCACGGCATTGATCACGACAAATCGGTCTCTGTTCACGTCGCGACCCGCATGTATGAACGGTACCATGCAAGAAAAAAGTTCCGGTTGATGACGTACAACAGGGGTAATTCGGATTTCTTATCCGTCCTGTTCTACGTCACACAGGTGGGAATTCGGGCCAGTTCATGTGATACTATACTCAACAGTGCGGACGCAGATATGCGATTTTCCGTTGTTGCTAAGCATGCTTATGCCAAATTCCATCGTTGCCAAGGGGTCCTGGCGTGCGCTTTAGAGCAACATCAGACTGACTGGGCGACGGTTCAGGTAGGTGGAGCTCTCCAAATTTTCGTTTAATTTCGCCAAGTAAGTTTGAGATCGAATATTTTAAGTAATCTTATTTTAAGAATACTGGTCTCCGATCAAAATTGACCGTTCATGCAGTAATCCTCCTCTAAATAATGTAAATATGCCCAAAGAAAATTGACATTGCTGACGATAGTGGATTGCATCGTTAGGAGAAAGTTGTCGGTATTATGTCCTGCTTTCTGATGTTAACATTTTCGTCTCACGGCCTTATCTTGAACAATTTTGGTAATTTCCGTAACAGTTTATGTATAGGAATAGATTTTGTGAATATCGCTTCTGGAGGAGGTCATTTGACAGTACGATAGCATGTGAAATGCAGACACCTGAAAACCGGAAGTACATTAACTTCCCAGGTGATATAATTGATGATAACTTCGTTCACAATATTCATATTTAGTATCACGGTCGTTTAATCCAGTTATTTGTTAGGGAAGCATTAAGTTGATAATCTTCTGTCGCTTACTTAATGTATTATCATGCAGAATAGCTATAACCGTCGCGGTATTTCAAAAGCAATACCATGCAAGTTACCCTCGAGCCACAGTCACTTGCTGTTCGAGATACGGAAGTGGCCGCTTTGGTATGCATTAGAAATATAGGAAGTCGGGAAATGGAATAACCGCTATACGCACGTACAGCCAAGTTCGGAGACGGATTTTCTTGACAAAAAGCTATAGTTTACTTAATAAACCAGCATCGATGGCGTCCAATACGTCTCTGAATCCACACCTGTTATAGTCTATCGTCAATAAAGATCTCCTTGCATTTTTGGGTACGATTTCCGATTCTTCTCTTGATTTTCTCTCTGTGTCTACAATGTGACGTAGTATTAAACATGAAAAAAACAAAGTCCCCTTCCTATGACCCGCGTCTTTAGCCATAGCAGTGACTATTTTTTAGCTTCACCTGTACACACTAGAGAGTATGATAGTCTAGAGGGCAATGATGTATACCAAGTAGGCTGAAGTTCATATCAAGTATAGGGAGTCTATTGGGAGTTCAGATGTGCATTAAGTTTGTGAGATGAGATCCTATCAGAAATAAATGAGAGCATGCTGACATTAAGTCCGAACGATTCCACAGAACAGCTGATATGGAACGATGTTTTGAGATAGAGAAAAATCCTTTGTTTTACATAACAATATCTGCTACTGATATATGTTACTATATCATGCATGTATATCCACTGAAGAGATAATTTTCAAAGAGTGTCATTCTTTATAAAATTCACGCACTAAAGTGACCTAACAATTGACTGAGGACTTGATGAATAATCATTGACAAATACTTTAAAACATATGTATAATAAATGATAAATTTCCTGGTTTTTAATATGCATGTATATTAATAAGTGGTGTGAACTTATTCTTTCAGATCAACACTACATGGACTGACGGCCAGTGAGCGTGATGCGTGACTGTCACAAGACTGAAACATTTAAATTTCTTTTTGAGATGTCATTACAACAATGATTTTTTGCCACTGAAGACATAAATCATTTAAATCTAGATTTGCTGCAATTTTATGAATTTTGATTGAAAATGAACTCAAAGTTCCGTCATAAGATTGTGACAATGATATTGAAAAATGTAGAAAGTGAAAAGCTGTTTGGTGTGGAAGATTCAGAGTCATTTAACATGGACATCACGTGTTGATAGTATTGTGAAAAAATAAAGAGTAATCTGTATCTTCTTGCCAGAATTTAAGCATTTTACCAGTTTCAGCAAGGCGTCAGTTTTATAACAGTTTCATTTTACCATATTTTGATTATGCTCTCGGTGTTTGGTGTTGTTGTAGTCAAAAGGATATGGATCACTTGAACTGTCGTTTAAAGCGGGCAATGCGACTGATTTTGAATTGTGACATTGGTACCTCATCCATTGAAATGTTTACACTTCTACAATGGTATCTGCTATCCCATCGCTATAAGTACAACCTAGTAGTGTCTGTTTACAAGGGTATGTTGTGGCCAGTCTCCTCCATACATCCGGGATATGATAACAAAGTACAAAGATCCACAAAGATCTTTAAGATCTGTTGGTAATAAAGCTCTACAAGCTCCATTTGCTAGAACCGAATTATTAAAGCAGTCTTTTCGAGTAATTACCTGTACAACAATGTGCCTACAGCAATAAGAAGTTGTACAAGTGTTAGAGTTTTTAAGCAGGCTAGTTACAAATTTTATCGACAAAGCTTTTTGTACACTTTTACATGAAACCTGTCTGTGTTGTAATGTTGTTGTTATCCTGTACTTTGTCTTCTGTGTATAAGTTTTCTTTGTGTTTGACCTTTGTGAAAAGAGGCGTATACCTATCATGGATATAGAGTTAAAATAAAGTTTATATTGTTGTTGTATTGTTATAAGATATTTATTCATCAAATTGTAAAAGATTTATAATACGAATTTTAGTTTCGGTTAATCGCATAACCTCATCAATTTAGCCTGTACTTTTGGAACAATAATTGTTAAAATAATCGAACTCAGGTATAGCTTTGAAGCTGTGATTCTTGTAATTTTTTCCCTTTCTGGCTCAATATGCAAGTGTGCATTTCAGAAAAATCAGTGACAATCAGTAAAAGTCCATTTATGTTTATAGTAAATTTATATTGACCACTTCAGAGATACAAGGCTTCAGTGAATCGCCTTATTTTTATGCTTAATTTTCTGCACTTTTATAGGGGAGATACTTTCTCCCGCGCAAAAGTTCAGGATGAGATTCTTTGAGAAACGCGTCAATGAGTATCGTCGCCAGAGGGCAACCTTCACGCATGCGCTTTAACTGTTGTTTGCGGGATTTGCAAGGACTACCTGTATCAGTCAGTGCTGTTTTAAGTTAACATTTCCGTCTCACGGCCTTATCGCCAAAACTGAGGGCACAGCGTTAAAGTTTGATTTCTGTGTAAAAGGACAGTGACAAAATCAAACTTGGAGAAGACACATGGAATGAGCACGACCGGAAAATTCGGGAGTGAATGAGTTGTATTTTCTGTCAAAACGCACGAGACAACATTTTGACTTCGCGATTTTTCTGCAATATAAACAAATAAGACACTAAATAATGTACGATTTGGTAATTCTAACTATCTATCTTTCAATTCGCCTAGTTATAAGTAACATAAAATGAATTCTCGATGAGCTATAGGCGAAATTTCTTTACAATGTGTAGCGCTAGATTTAGTGATTTTTTTTTTGAAATTTTCGCGTTCCATACCACCCACGAAGGAAAATCGATTTTGCGCGTCTCGGATATCTGCGTCCGCACTGCAAGGGTATGCTCATATGAACATGGAACCTGACGACATGCGTTACAAAAAAGGGGGGACGGGGGGACAGATACTATTACTCCGCAAAAGGTAAACAATTTTTTTTTATATTTGCAATGTAACTCACTGACGATAGAACGTAAAATATAGAATGAAAACAAAGAAAAAAATGTGAAAATGTAACCCTTGACCTGCAAGGCTTGTTCACATTCCGTACGACCAAAACAGACTGAGTAAAAAGAAATGCACATTTGAAAAAATCTTTCGGGTTCTATTGAAAGGCTTTCACTAAAACTGGAAAAAAACTTAAATGTTCTTCTTTGGAATATTATATTGGAAGGTTTTTACTACGAAGTGAAATAAAAAAAAATGTCCTTTCTTCTGCGCATGACGAAACCACAGAACGGCATTTGCTGTATTAGCGTATTTTTGCGACGTTCGAACATCCAAAGTCACTACCGGATAACGGCAATTTGTAACGCACATAGTCAGGATTAGCGATGCATTTATTCTCAGTCATATTTCGAATATCTAAGCTTACTACATGTCTGTCATTTTCATAACTTGATGTGTGCTACGATGCCATTTCAAATTTGATACGTCGTTTTCACGACGGAATTCGACTCACTTCATCGGTAAATAATGTTGTCCAGAAATGATTTGCACACCCTTGTGTATGTATATCATTATGTGAAACGACACAGCGCAGGTCGCGCAAACGTACATATAGTACCATAGGGGATTCGATCTCCGATGATGACGATGATGATGATTAAATATTTAAAAATGAAGATAAATAAAAATATATTTGGACTCAGTAAATTTGTTGCAAATTCAATACAGCCTAACTATACATGTGCGTTGCAGCCTAACTATACTATGCGTTGCAAATTCAATACAGCCTAACATTAGGGACCGTCTCAGATTGTCGCAGAAGTTCAAGAAACGAAATTTCTTCGTTTAGATCAAAACCGTCTCCCCCTCCCCCTAAACGAAACTTCAAAAGTGCGAAATGTTCATGTCTGCCTGAGAGTACAATGTTGCATTTTGCTATAGCTACTAAAGACGTATTCCCCTTGCCACATTACAATAAAGTAAACGATCAGATTTGAGTACTAACAGGGCATTTTACCGCATAAAAGTTTCATTTTATTTTACTTTCCCTTTTTGCATCTCTTGTGCTGTTGTTTGTCTTTGTGAACACGCAATTTGTACTTGGTAGCCTAGGGGCGGTAAATAAGCGAAAAATTTTGACAAGGGGGCCCAGGCATGTTCAATCATATTAAAACGACTATGACCAGGTGCATAACAAGTGAGAACAAAGACATCTAGTAGTTAGAGCAGACGCTTATAAATAGCACATTTAAAAAAATGATACTTTTTTCCTTTGTATAATTTGATGAATGAAATGTTTAGGATACAATGTTCCTATCGGTAAATTGTGTTTGGGGCACAAACGAGATGGAAACAGTTACAAATTTGTTGGCACGAGTGTGCAGTTTTTCTTTAATTTAAAAACAACACACGAAAACTTGTGATCACAAAATAAAAGTGCGAAAGTGAAGTTCACTAATTGAATGGAGGTCAAACCCCTCCCCCCCCCCTTAACGAATAATTTCGCTTTTGAACTTCTGCGACAATCTGAGACGGTCCCTTACATTATTAGGCTGTATTGAATTTGCAACGCACATGTATAGTTAGGCAGCAACGCACATGTATAGTTAGGCTGTATTGAATTTGCAACGCACGTATAGTTAGTCTGCAACGCACATGTATAGTTAGGCTGTATTGAATTTGCAACGCACATGTATAGTTAGGCTGTGTTGAATTTGCGACGCACATGTATAGTTAGGCTGTGTTGAAATTTGCAGCGCATACTTTGTTCTTTTCTGCAAATAGTATCAACAACTACAACAACAATAACAACAACAACAACAACAAATTTACTGAGTCCAAATATATTTTTATTTATCTTCATTTTTAAATATTTAATCATCATCATCGTCATCATCGGAGATCGAATCCCCTATGATAGTACGCGTATATATGCGTGCGTCGTTCCGCCGCGGCGTTTAGCATCGAAAGAATGCGGTCGATGTGGTCGCTTGTGACGTTCACGTAGACACATCCGACCTTGATCTGGTTTTGTAGCGAAGTCGGCATTTCAATCTGAACGGCATTCTGTTATAAATTTCTTATCATCAAAGTTCGTATTTACATATAAGCTGCTTAGTTTATTCAGACTATCAATTCAGAACAACAGAGTGCCCGTGATTGGACGTGTGCCAGAACATGTCTCGCGCGCTCTGTACGTACGTGTGTAGTGCACACACACACTGTTCAGAACTGACAGAATCGCGTCCGAGATAGCGTTCCACACTTGCGCTATAAATCGGACATTGCACGAAAACGGTCACTATTCTGAAAATTTGATGTCCCAGTCAGGAATCTAAGATGTATAATAATAAGGTTATTACGAAAATACCGCAATAGACATCAAATCAGGTCCAATAATCGTTATCATTAAAGGTAACTAAGAAAGTTACCAGGTCCAAGGAACATATTGAAAATGACAAAGGCAATGGGGTCATCTTGAACCACAAAATAGTGGTGGTACCAGGTGTCCGGAATGGGTAAGCGTACCCTGCCAGCTAGCCGCACCCGTCAAGATTGACCCAAAGCGACAAATCCATTGTTATTTGGTGAATTCACCAAATTACTTTTGTGAGTCAAAATTTGGTATGCTGTCACTCATCATTTGAGTAACAGACAGGTCATATTTTGATACAACATCTCCGTATCTACCGTAGCTACTTTCTGAGAATCCTTGCCTCACTAACTTTTGAGCTAATAGGCTGTGTCTAACTCGAAAGTCTTCATATGAATTGCATGCTCTACTGTATCTAAGGAGTTGTGAAATATACACACCATAAGCTGGAGATGATGGTATATTGCTTGACAAAAAGGGAAAGTTTATGATTTCAAAATTGAAATCGTCTCTTTTGTCGGGCGATACGCTGCGCCAATGTCCTCGTGCATCCTTTGCGGTATTTTCGTAATAACCTCATATGATATGATACTCAGGTGGAAATTTGCAGTGACTGTATTGGCTTTCACCGAGTCAAAGGGTCTTTCTAACAAACTTCTAAACCATGCTTTGAATTCCACTGAATTCGTTGGCAAATAAGGAGCTCTGCAGAACTTTAGTGTGTTTGTAGCTTTGGGTACAAAATTACTTAATGTTCAATTTCAAAAACAAGAGGCTTTCATTATGCACAGTGTGTTAATAGGTATTGTTTCAGTACGCAAACAAGCAAATGACTTTTTATCAACGACTGGTCCAAATTTATGTACCATCTTTGAAAATAAATGAGTAATCCTTGACTACATTTTATCATAGTCTAGTATATGTCCATCCAGTTCTACAAAGCCCAGTATTTGGGAGAACTGAAAATTGATGGACAGACACTAGATTGATTATACTTATTGGCAAATACAGAAGCTTAGTCAAACTAGTAGAGACATTGATTGATGCATTCATCAGTTTGTTTTACAGAACTATGTCTGCATATTAACCCTTTGAGCGCTGAAATCTTTTCCCACTTACATTTTAGTGCAACATTTTACCAATTAATTTTTTTATCATTTTGGACCAAATGGCCATCACGGTTCATTGGCTATTTTTTTTCTCAAAAATTTGGCAAAAATCTGAGAAAAATTGACAGGGGTGTATTTTATAAAGGGGGCAAAAACAGTCTTTGGCACTCAAGAGGTTAAGACGCGTTTAAACAACCATTCAGTGTAAACACAGAGAAATTCTCCTTACAGCCTACATCTTGAATCAATTGGAGGTGGTAATGTCTTTTGTAACTATCTTTAAAACGGTATTCTAACACTAGCAGCGCAGTCTATAAGTGTACATGTGTGCTGATCTCTCTAAATTGATAAAAACCTTGTCAGGTTTTCGGAAGAGTTGGCATATTGATGGCCTTGAAGTTTTAAAGATCAAACATTCATCTGTGAAATCTCATTATATGATCTATGGAATACGCACAAATTCTGAAATCAGGAAGCATAAGGCATATGGCACAGCGTCATGGTATATGTCTTTTCTCCTCTGGACTCACTAAGTATCTATCGTTATGACAACACACCTGTGGAGTGCATCTACCACCATGAAATACTGCCGTGAGAAATCAGATTCTGAAGGTTACACTTTGAAACCACCCAAAACTTCAATTTTGCAATCTACTGATAATTTTTGGGTCAAAAGAAGATGTATTAAAATGTTACAAACAGACAAAACCACTCTCATGAGATGCAAATATACAAAGACAATATTTCACAGTCTATCTGATCAAGGTTATAATATTGTACAAAATCTAGTAGTGTTCTTGGCAACTACCTGGAGTATATACATATATAGACACTTTCAAGCCATTCAACTTTGCATCTACACTTTAGACAAACAAATCTGTTATTAAATGTTTCCCTTCGTATCAATGACCCATGCCTACTTTCTTGACAGTAATAATATATTTGATAATTTTCCATTCTTTCTCCTTTCTCAGAATAAGTTAATTTTTCTGTTACCTGAAATGATGTACAGATAATAAAACAGTCAGTGAATTCAAAAGTTCAAGTTTCACTCTTTTTAAAATACCCTTCAACTCTCACCATCCATGACACTTGAGGAGCTATGAGTAGGTATAGAAGGAACACTGAAGCATGGAAGTAAGGAGTCCTTGTTGACATGGTTACAGGTGAGATGTAAATTTTCTTCAGTCACCATTTTAATTGCCCAGTGTTTGGGATGAATAAAGTATTGATTGATCGATTGATTGATTGATTGATTTCATATCATTTTGGAATTAAAACTTATGGATACTACATACAATAGAGATAGCCATGGTAATTTCTTAAACCAAGCTGGAAAATAAAAATTAAAAAGGCGTTAATGTATCATGAACATTTTAGACCAGACTTGGAAGTTCCCAGCATAAATGTAACAGCTTTTGGCAGCGTTAAAGCGTGAAAATTTGCAAATTACTGGGCAATTAAAATGGTGACTTATAACCTTGATCAGACAGACTGTGAAATATTGTCTTTATATATTTGCATCTTATGAAAGTGGTTTTGTCTGTTAGTAACATTTTAATACACCTCATAGCTCATTTTTTGCTGTCAACTGAACTGGTACATAATTTCTAAATTTATTTACAGTAAAGATTGTCTTTACATATTTGCATCTTATGAAAGTGGTTAACATTTTAATACACCTCATAGCTCATTTTTTGCTGTCAACTGAACTGGTACATAATTTCTAAATTTATTTACAGCTATAGCAGGAATTATTTTGTACAGATGGCATACTTTTTCATGTTATCAGTCGTTTATTTAAATAATCTTGCACAGTGGAGTGGAAGAATCCTGCCTTTAATAGCTATGATTGACTGAAAAAGCACTAGAAAGTGAACACCTGACTACAGAGGGCGCTGTTCCATTACGTTATAATCTGTATCACTTCCGGCGTAAAATGACTACCCATGATGGAATCAAAGTTCCCCTCTAATCGTATGTTATGCAACTAAAGTTCTATCTTCCTTCAAGGGTAAATACGTTGTATTTCACTAACAAGAACATGAACAAAGCTGATGATTTTATCACAAAGTTAACAAGACTTTAAGAAGGATATCTTGAATGCGTTTATATGATGATATGATTTTATAGATTTTTCTTTCACTTCTTCCTGGTTAAATGACTAGTATTTTCAGAATAGTTGCTATGCAATTTTGTTCTTTCTCTCGACACATTCACAGTCATGTACATTTGTTTCATTTGCCATTTTGTTGGAATCAATTTATTCTCCACAAAAAACAAACACAAACAAACTAAAACCAAACCAAAAAAAAAACCAAAACAAATGAAAACTCCAACTAAAGATGCATGGTCTAAAAGCATAGTACAGAATATTTATGAATCATCAAAAACTTGTAGCCCCATTAATAAGGCAAGTCAACCTCTAAGATTATCTCAAGATCTGGCAAAAATGCCGATTTTCCATTCACTGCGTTAAATTTATTGGCTTGCTGATGGAGACTCGTTGAACTGAAATCAATTAAGAGATGCAAAGTTTCAACATATGAGATATTTGCATAATGTTTTTGTTTTCGACATTTGATGAAAGAATTGAGTTTAAGTATAAAGAATTGCAAGCATACATGTGCTTTCTAGGTATTTCAAGCTGCTTCTTAACTTTTTTCAATCAATAATTGCCAATCAATGATAAATTCAACAAGTGTCATGATAAACTACCAATTATATAACATATTACTGTTCTCTAATATCATTTACCGGGACTAAACTTGATAATTTTGTTTAGACAGTTGGTACATTGTCTTCAACTTCCAAGAGTATGTTAGAATACAAGGTATTTGCTTTGCAAACACAATATATTGTTTGCGATATTGACAGAATTTATAATTCTAGTCTGTACTAAAATTCTGTATTCAACAACCTCATTGTGATGGCCCTGAGCAAGAGAGGCGTAACACATGTTTTGGTCAAAATTGAGTTTTTGATATATTTTCGTTAAGGAATGTGAAATGCATCTTTTGTGAAAATTTTAAGTAAAAATGGCCAACGTAACTGATATTGCCATAGGGACGCAACTTAAAATGGGGATGCTATTCATGAATATTTCATATCATCAAAAACAGAAATTTGACCTGTGCAAAAAGGAATAACATATGATGAGTTACTGTGGAATACTATATTTTCACTTGGAATTTATTTTTCACTGTTTTTGCCGGACCTTTTTTCGCTAAAATCCAAGTGAAAATTTTAATCTATACTTTGTATGAAGTCAGACTAGGCGAAGTGAAAATAAGATCACAGTGAAACATTGAAAATCTGTTTTCCGCTAAAATAAATTCCAGTGAAAATAAAATAGTCCACAGTACATCCTATAAAAGGCGTAACTCATGATGAGGTACTTCTTCTTTTTGCTCAAGAAATGCTAGTGCAACACAGGCATACTCCCCTTTTTTTCAATTAAAATAAAAATGATTGCATGATTATAACATTCATTTATGACATTTTATATATCTATGACATCACCCTTTACCCATAAAACAATTAACTACTAACAAATTGAATTTTGGAGTTAGAGACTTTTAAAACCTTTATTCCCCTCTCACTCAATTTTGTTGAAAATGTCAGTTATGCCCCTCTTGCACTGGGTCACCGATTGAACAAAGTCACACACAATAATGCACAAGTGCTTTTGTAGTTTGCTGATTTATTCACATTCATTAAATACTCAGTATTCTAAAACCACCATTCTATTGTGCATAAATGCCCCAAAATAGTATTTATTGTTGGCTGTAACATGTACAAGGTGTTATCTAATTCTGTGCAGGAACAAAGTAAAAACCAAATCTTACGAACAGTCATCATTTTAGAGTTAGTAACTTCGTAAATCTTTTCAGAGGTAATATTTGTCTTACTCTCCCAAATCAATGTTTGTTTTGTAGCTAACACAATCTTTGTATGTTTAAAATTGACATATTGATGTGCCTTTTAACCTTTGAACTTTGACCCCCTGGTGGCCTCTCCTTCGTATAAGAGGGTTGAAGGGACATAAGCTGTAACTTGTGGCAAATTTTTCAGTATTCTGCTTCTGTATATCAACTACCATGTCTGACCCTAATCTGTTTGTCATGCTGAAATTTTTTTGGGTATTCTTTTTGTCAACACAGCTTGTATGTGTGTAGTGATCATTGTTTATTGTTTACCAATGAATTCTAGTCTGGACTTGAATACAATTTTTAACAATAACAATGGAGATTATAGTCATATAGGTTGTGTTGATATGCTAAATACTTGGCATTAAATTACAGTTTAGGGATTCAATGCAGAAATTGTAGGGAACCCACAAAATAAAGTTCTGAAAATATAGCCAAAAGATACAGCTTATGGAGCTTTGAGATGGTACGTATCTTGAAATGGAAGTTTCAAACTTTTGCTCATATTCTGCTGAATCTGACCAAAACTCAAGGTCAAAGGTCAAAGGTTACATAAATATGTTTGGATTTGAGAAGCACTTGACGTAAAATTTAGTGACATTTCTCTCTGAGGAAAAATAATAATTTTTGATTTTTACAGAAAAAGATGAAAAATGCAACAAATTTTGTTGTTTGTGGCTGAACTTTGCTAATTTTCTGTGACTGGATTCTGTTATAAAGCTTGATAAAGAATGCTGACACTTCTTGTCTTTCAGCCTGTAGATGTCATGGATCTAATCTCACTCACTGTCCAACATGAACAATGATTTACCATGCCAAGAAGAGTCAGGAAAACGGGAGTCAGTCTGTCAGAGGCTAGACTCATGACATACTGGTACAATGAATGGCAAAATACCTGATTAAAACATCAAAAAGTCAAATTTCAAAACATTTCCAGTGTTGGTATGCCATGCATCACGCATGCTTCACCTTCCATCTAAATTTCTCTAAGTCTCCACAAATACCATCCCACGGACACCATGCTCAGTGGGATAGAATTGAAAGAATGCACACATGTGCATTGTGGAGAAACTATACTTTTGATATGGAAATCTCTTTACATACCAGAAAGGGTGAATTTACAAAGAGGTTGACTGTTCATCCCAAAATAAAAGGGTCTTTGTCTTTCCTGCTATTCAACTGATTTTCTCCAAATATTCCTCACATTCCCACATTTTGTACTACAGTATGCCTTGATTCTATCTGACCATGCATGACAAATACAAACACAAAAAATATTCTATTTCTCATAGTGAAATTGCTCACTTGTGACCTGAAGCACACTTAATACAACATCTATCACATCAATGTAATTATTTCAAAATGTACAATTCAGAGCTTTAATGGAAAGCTTTCTGTTTTTGCATATTGGCAGAAAATATTCATCTTTGAGGTTGTACACATGACAAGTTTGCAAAGTTAACTGTCCTGTCTGAGACAAGATACACGACAGTGCACATGCCTTGGTGAGACAGGACACCACCTGTACTGAAAATACACAAACGGCATTTGATATAATTTTCTTCTGTGTAGATGGAGAGGCAGCCTGCTTCAAAATTATTTGTACGAAGGTTTGAAAGACATCTGACTGAAGCAGACTTCTCTCCATGATGTGAGTCGTCAACACCTGATATAACATCAATTTTTTTGTCATTGCTTTCAGAACAATATATGAAATATTTAAATCTCTACTCTATGTCAATTTCGGTGCAATTAACAATTCGTAGTGCAGTAGCTATAAGTAAAGTGTCATGGCAACCTGAGATCATCTTTCAGAAAAATATTCAACTTTGAAAGAAACGATGACAGAAATAGATAATTCCTAGTGATTTCAATGAGTGTATACACTTCATTATTCATTGATGAGCTGTAAGGAATGCTTGCCTTATCTTCTGATGCTGAAAATAATTAAAAGACGTCTGCAAACATTAATTGGGCAGACACAGAATGTTCCATGTAAAATCTAAACACATGACTGATTTGAAAAAAATTGTTATGAAATTAACTCTTTTTTTTAATTTTATGCCTGAAACACTTATTTTGAAATGCAGCTCATAAAATGTTTCGTCTGTGATTGGTCTTTTCTCGTTATCACTTTGTATGAACTGAGAATATTTGCTGATGAAGAAATAACATTACCTATGACACAGCAGCGGAAGCAAATCAAGTTTGCATATTGAAAGAACACTGAAAAATGCAGCCACTGGGAAATATTGGGTTGTCTTTTAAAGCGGACTTTACAAGAAATATTATACAAGTCAACAGGTGTCCTGCTCCTTTGTACTTCCGAATTTGAAAAGTGAATAGTTGACAATGGTCCACTGTTAGCTAATATGGTGAAGAGATGAACTAGATTTAATAGGAGAAATCATGAGAGCTTTTATCATAAGAAAATTAAACTTTTGTAGAGAAATTTACAATATATTTCCAGCAATCCTAACTTATTGTGTGACATATATAGTCATGCGTGACTGCATGATTATTGGATAAACTCCTTTTTTTCGGAGGTAGCCTTTGAAATACAATGAAAAGTTAAAGCTGGTACAGATTTGCAAAACTGATGTCCTATTGTCCCCGAAAAAAATCAATAATGGAGCGAATACTGACGAGGATTAAAAGATGGTACAATATTTCTCTGAATGTGAAATTCTCATTATTAGAAAGAGATATTACAATGCAAGGTTCAAGGTACATGAATATTCCATATTGATAAGGAATCATTAGCATAATTAATACTAGAGTCATGCTGATTAATGTAATCTGCATAAATGAATACTAATCCACCTCATATCTTGCACAAGAAGGAAAGGGAAATGGTTGGTAAATGTGACCTGTATGAGAGTCCAATAAAAGAACAATATGTTGGGATGAAAGAAGAATAGCTGAATCAACTGTTTCATGAAAATGAATGTTACCAGCATTCTAAAGAAATGTAATCACAATGTCCCCTGGTAATGGGCAACTTCACAGAAGCTTGTAGCTTATTGGATGGCTGGATATCATTGACAATTATGAGTCATTTCCAAACAGCCAATCAGCTACACGATGGTTGCCTAGCTTCAGACTCCTTAAGTTGCTATAAATAATTACAATCTACCAGTAAGCTATAACCTTCCAAGCTTCAACACATTGGCATATTTCATGTAGAATGAAGAAGGTTCAATCTTCGCTACTACAATTACAACTCTCTCCCTTACTTATTATTATCAACAGAAAGGAAGAATTGCAGGTTGTTCATTATATCTACAAGAGAATGCAGTAGTGATACACCGGTAAAATGTTCACTGAAAACATAACTTGAGAATTTCGGCAATATAAATATCTAAAGGCTGCATGTGGTTTCGGTCTCACAATATTCACTTGTGTGTTTGCTTTATGTACATGTACGCATGACTTCTTACATGAAAGAAAATTACAGTTTCAGAAGACAGGAGAATTCTGAAATCCCTGCTCAATTAAATAATGAAATTGTTAGCTTGAGTTTACATCAAGGGATGCATGGCAGCATTTGAAGCTTTTGGGACTACCCTATCAAATTTGCTCAGTAGTTGGTTTTACCCATACATTGAAAACAATGCAGCCGAACCAAAGGTCATGGCCACAGATTTATGATGAGTAAAACAGCTCATGTTTCTTCACAGCATCACACGGTTCGGAGAAGCTCTGAAATTTTTCTTCATGAGAAGGTGAATATGGCTTGTTATCTTTGAAATGGATAAACACATACAGTTACCTTGACAAGTTCAAATTTTGATTGCATAGCTCATTAAAGTCTTGAGAGAATCGTATGAATTTGATTTATGGACGATCACAATAACCTGTTTTCAGCTTTGTACCATAATTAAAACAGTCAGTGCACTCAATTACAAAGTTAGGAGAACAATTTTGGCGGTTAAAAGTCATCTGTAATTTTGTGAAAATGAGCATCAATATACTGTATCTATATAATGATCTAATACCTTTTACATTATGTCCAGAGAGTATAAGTTAATTGAATATGATGTACAATTTTTGGGCTAAAAATAAATTTTGAATTTGTTTCTGGACCCCTACCATTAAGAAATAATAATGCACTGATGTTACTTTGTTAGTATTTACCGTGACAACTCTGCTAAAGGATTATCACAACAGTAATTTGTTTTTTCACGGACAGCAGATAAAGAATTATCTTATTTCTTTAGCATTTTATGGGTGTGTCAGGAAGGTACATAGCTCTACACAGGACCATTAATTTAATGAAAGGATATTGTGTATTGTTAAAATTATGTGTGAGCTGTTCAATTTGGCTCACTATATTGTCTTTACACAACAAAGAAGGGTGAAAAAAGACAAGTCTCAAAGTGATGTGGATGGGGCGACAAGAAAAAAAATCAATGTTTTTTTGTCTTAGAATCACATCATTCTATGTACCATGGATGGTGTTTATGATATTCAGGTTTGGAATGACCTTCGCACGTAAAACAACAACATTGAACTACAAATGTAAAACTTCAGCTGGCAAACTGGCCATAGAATGTTGTTAACCCTTCTGCCACAATGGTTTGGCTTGCACCCATTGTTTTCAATGGCAAATGCGGACCTGTCTACAGGAATTAGGGGGTGAACAGCTTAGTGAATACCAGGCAATACTGTAACTGTCACTGTGAGCTACAGTGATGAAAACAAGACATGGGGAAGATTGCTGCTGCTTAGCTTTCAAAACTGAAACTCAAGCTAATAATGTTATTTATATTTGGAGCATTCAAAACATTTGCCACAATTTTACCCTGTTCCTATGTGCAATATTACATATGTGTCCCGTCATCCACTTTGTCAGTAAGGTAGTATGCACCTCGAAAGTAAAAGACCTAAACTTTTGCTCTAACTTTGCTCAAGGAATCTTTCAATCATTCTCTTTCAAAATCAAGAATAAAAATAGGGGGTCACCCTGCAAATTTTGGTACTAGAGAAACAAATTACCCAAGATTTACCGATATTAGAAATTCAAAATGGCCGCCGCCCCTGTGTTAGCTCTATGGAGGAAAAACTAAAAAAATTTTCGAATTTCGAAAAAACTAAGCCGGTGAAACGTTTTCTTTCACCAAGAGCTTTAAAATGAACCCCCACATGTGGTATATCATAAGAGAATTGTAAAAGTTTGAGAGTCCGAAAGTTTGTCCCGAGGTGCTTCTACCTTAAGCTGAAACTAAAAACATGACGGCAAGACTGCAGAACACTGGGCTCATGCTGAATAATGGTATAAATACCATAGTCCTATGGGGTAAGGTTGCTTCAATACACCAGGGAGGACCCCTAGGTTAATCTGATTGTGTTTGTGGTGAAGATTAAGCCCAGTGTCCTTCAGTGTATCAAAATTATTTTTGTATATTTTTATGAAGAAACTTACAGGGAACTGAAACTTACAGAACTGAAACTGAGAAGTGTTTGTTGGTTTTATGTGACCAGAAGAAATGTCATTTGTTATCAACTGTGGTCCCTTCATTTTGTAAAGCCATAGAATTTCAGAGTTGCTGTTTCAATCTCTTGGTAAGACCAAATGTTTTAGTCTAGGGCTGATGGATTCTGCGAGTTGCTTACTGCTGGCAGCGAGTACACGTCTGGCCATCAAGTCGAGCTCTCCACCTGTTGAATTTCAAACAATGATTATCAGTATTAGTGTAAAAATTACCTTTTATTGTTTATGTGTATTCAGTTGCTTCATGAAATAGGCATTTGATATTTGGCTATTAAAAAAGACTGATTGATGAAAAACATATTTCAGTTTTTGTTTATGTACACCACCTACACACTAGCCCGACTGCTGCACAAGTCAAGCTACATGTACAGAATATATGCAGTCTTGCTATATTAAATTCCCAAAATTCCAGGAACAATTTGATTATTGCATTCATCCCATCATAGTTTCACATGAAATGAACACAGAAGACATGCAATGGTTACAGGGCCAGTTAACTTTTTGTGTAATTCTTTTCACTATTTTTTTTGTGTCAACTGCGGTTTTTTTTTGTTCTACTTCCCAAAGCTTGTTGAGATACACAGTATTCAGCTTGTCAGCTCAGCCTGTACATGTGTACAGTACACTGCATTGTTTTTGTTGACAACTGAATTTTGGTCCGGACTAGAATTTAAAATTAATATAACCTATAACAGTGCATTTTATGCATAAAGAGGCTGTGTTGACAAGCTAAATATTATTACATGAAGGTGTTTTACAATGGTTTGGGGAGTAGAAAAGGAACATATAAATGACATACAAAAAAAAAATAGTGAAAAAAATCATCATTAACGTTATGCATACTGGCACTTTAAAAGAGCTTAAGATGTGAGTAGAGTCTAGAATAAAATTGTCAGTTTTATAATTACAATACGTACTACATGTACCGGTACTATGCTGGCAGAGTCACGGACTTTGGTATCGCAAATTCAGTTACAAGCAAATTTCCTTATCACATCATGCAAACAGAGAATTTGTTTCAACTTGTATTTTGTCAGAAGGGCACAGGGGACACTGCATACATTCAAGTACTGGTATACAGACCAGTATACCGTATATGTGGCATACATACAAGTACTGGTACACAGACCAGTACACCGGTATATGTGGCATACATACAAGTACTGGTATACAGACCAGTATACCGGTACATGTATATGTGGCATACCGATATATAGGCAGCCGACACAGCAAAGCCACAAATGACGATTATTACCTTCAGTATCCACCACAACACCACCGGCTTCCCTGACGATTAGATCACTGGCAGCGTAGTCCCAGCAGTGAATTCCAAACTCATAGTACGCATCAGCGTTACCCCTGGCAACTTCACACATATTCAAAGCTGCTGACCCTAGCGATCGAAACCTGTTGGGAAGCAGACATGACTTCAGGATTTTTCTGGTCATACTGAAATCTGTAACTACTTTATTTGGCAATTAAAATTAACGAAGTTGAGTTTCTTGATGGATTATGGCTTGAACTGGTAATTTGCAATGATTATTACTATCAACTCTATCTAACTATGGTACAACGCCATGTTGCTATGGCAACACTTTTTATGTTATGAGGTCAGTCTTTGCCTAATAGCAGTGATGGATTCAAACAGGCAGAGACATCACTGTTTGGTGTCAGTTTGGATATTTGTATCTCATAGAAGCAGATTTGCCTAGTTTCTACAGAAAGGAAATGCCATTTAGTGTGCAGTTTTGATTTCCTTCTAACCTATAGATACCATAAATAGTGCGGTTTGTGCACTGTCTACTGTGCAGTGTTAATAGCTGACATGTCTGAAAATGCATGCAAAGAATGTGCAATATTTTGTTAATCCTGACAACATTATAAATCTGTCTGTAGCATGTCTCTGTGTGAGAAACAAAGCTTTT
The DNA here is from genome assembly GCF_041260155.1 of Ptychodera flava. NCBI lineage: Eukaryota > Metazoa > Hemichordata > Enteropneusta > Ptychoderidae > Ptychodera > Ptychodera flava. Next base: position 8,129,131 of record NC_091940.1, read on the forward strand.
CTCTTCATCCAAAGCATAACTACCAAACAACATTTAATTTTATTGATGTTGTTACAATAATTGAAATCCAACAATGACGACTCCGTCAACCTTTCTAAAATCAACAGAGCTCTCCTAACAGACAAGATGACAATTCACTGGTTTTAAAATGTAGCTGTAGACTATTGAATTGAACACATTGATTGTAAAAAACTGATCAAAACTTGACTTTGCCTTGTTTTAATCCGGAATTTGACAAATACATTGACATACTCTGATTTGAAGTCCTCCTATCTGGTAACTTTAATGAATAATTTGTGCTTTGGGTGTTTGTGCAAATATTCATAAAATATGGTACGTCTTACAGAAGTTTCCCTGCTTAAATATTCACTGTTCACTTTTATGCAAAGATTATCAGTAACATTATAACTACGGATTAACAGCTTTCTGAAAACTTGCCATTACAATTTGTATTGAAACACAATATTCCTCTTGATAAATGCACATACAAATATGTGATATTTCAGAAACAATTTAAATGTTTTGGAAACCAACACAATCTTTTCAAACACCCTTTACTCAGTAGTTTCTAAAACATATCACTAACAAACATGATTTTTAAGCCGTTGAAACAAATGAAACAGGCAATAACAATTTTGACTTCAGTTTTTTTAACAATCATCTGCAAAGTTAGTCTTATAAATCTAATCACTGTAAAACAAATGACAGTTTTAAATGTATCATAAAGTACGGACCAAATAAAGTGAAACTTAATTTATCGTGGCAACACAGCTGGTTGTAACTATTCTGAAACTGATTGAAAATTTGATTTTAAAAATGTTAGCCGTCTACACATAGATACATGTATAATTATATCGTGCATTCAAATGCCACTGACCATTTTGTAATGTCAAACTTAAAACTTGTAATTAAGTTCAAAAGTTGCAATGTTTTATGCAAAAATGCTTTAGGTGTGTCTGACGAAAAGAAAGGCATAAAGTGGGTTAAATTTGGCTGGAAGAGATTAAATGGCTTTCAGTTTCAGAAATCTATTTATAGGACTAGAGTTTATGCAAATCTGGGATGACAGCTCATAAGACTAGAATATTCATTGAAGATGTCGTTAGAAAACTGTCCTTTCATACATCTGTTGCAGTTGGCATTTTTATCGGTGGGATACATTTTAGGAATTTTGTACGCTGATGAAATTTTGACTCTCTGATGAGAAAGATGGCAGAACACATAACAATGCACACTCATTTCATAGGGCTTGACACGGACAACAGTTGAGGAGATGTAATCAAAAAGCTAAGGCAATGGAGAAATTTCTAATTACCCATGCACACCGTCTGGTTGTGAAAGTAGACTAGAAATATTGTTCTTCCATTGTGCACTGGGGTCTCTCCTTTTGTGAATCCCAAAACCAACTAACATGAGTGCCTGACCGAGGTCTAGAGAAACGGATCCAACATATGCCAAAAGAAAAGAACACCAAGGCAATGCTATTAGCCTTCATGGATAGAAGCATCTGTTGCCGAACTCAACCCAGGAAAAATTTCCATTCTCGGCAAGTTCTGAATCGTTGATTGGATATATGGATTGGCTGGTTTTGTACTATGATTGGAAGATTTCTATTGTTCATATTTCTCATTCCTTGAGGAACAGGTTGAAAATGTAATTAATATGTAAATATCAGAACATGCCAAGGACTTCAACTTCACCTGGGTTTATTGTTAGTGGTATTGACAAGGGGTGAACTTGCTAAGACTGTGATCATTGTAGATTTCTATCTTCTGGTAATTCTTGTTCAAAATTTAGCTTTATTGCTTCAAATTAGTATGTGTCATTGACAATTATTGGAAGGAGCTATATCCTCACTGACCAATCAGCTAAACAGTTTCACTATTGAACTTGAAATATACTGGTGTCTGTTTCAGTTGACAATATAATGTACTGTCTCATAGAATATGCCAATCTACTGCTTCAGAATACTTCAACATTGGAGCAGCTTGGCATTTTAGTGTAATTTTGATCATCACATGTTCTCAGTCTGTACGCTCACCCCTTGTCAATCATACTGTATAATTTGAATATAAGAATGCATATCAAAAAGTGTTGATTGGATAGATACCCGTGGGCAGGTGCGGAGATAAGTTGCTCGATATTATCAAGCACAGTTTTTATCCTATCTGCGTCTCGACTGGACCCGACCTCAGTAAGAAGCAACGCTTGGCTAAGATCTGGAAGAAAAGGCCGTGTAAATTAGTGATGCTTCTCAGATGTGGCTCAGCAGGTGATGAGTTTACCTCTGTTATATTCTGTAAAGAAAATTGGTGAGACATACAAGTGTACTACTGGTAATACATACCGGTATGTTGAGATATCTGAGGATGATGGTCAGAGGAGTAAAGATCATGAAGCCATTTGATATCACTGAGTTCCTATCCTAGGCCTAAGTTTGCACATTTTACTGTTTTTTTTTACAAAGCAATTCCAATACATACATATTTTTTCTGACATTTCTCATCATAAGAGAAAAGACACTACTAGTCAAATTGAAATGAAACCACGTTTTATTGTCAAAGGATGTCTGATACCCTCTTCTTTGTTCCAATTTCCATGGTGGTTTGCATTGATCCATTGGCAATATGGGACTAGACATACATGAACTACCGGTATCTAAATTAAAGAGTTGCCAACACTGTCAGGCGTACTTATCATCTAGGCAGTAATATCAGTAATATCAGTGAATAACAAAGAAATCAACTCTGTGAAAATTGAAAAAATTGTCCGGAAGGTCACCAGTACCGGTAGTCAAAACAACACCACACATCCACACACATCCTGCACAGAATGCATCACTTGCAAGGGTTGTTTGGCATGTCTGATGGCGTTTTTTACCACTAAACGACACTTACACCCGAAGTGTACGCAACTCCTCAGTTTAGACAGTATGCCTAGTTCCCGTTTTGCTAACTGGTCCACTGTGAGCCTAACAGTATACAAGTTCTATGAGTGCAGTGCTTTGTTTAATCTTTTTTTTGCAAACATTCTACAATTTCATGCATGAACCTTTGGATGGGTGCGGGGACAACTTTTTACCAAGGTTACTCTAACACGTTGGGTAAGTCATAGACAGTATAGTGGAAGTCTTTGCTCTATATGGGTAAGTAAAGGTCTACACTGAGAAACTACAGCCATTGTATACAATATCACATAGCACAATGCCATGGTAACACTTTGAGTGCTGTAATTTTTCCCAGCAAAATTTCAGAGCAAGATTTCAGCAATTTTATGAATTTTTCTGTAATTTTTTGATAATTTTTGATCAAATAGACATCACATTTCATTGGCTACACTTTTTTATCAAAATTTTGGCAAAATTCTGAAAAAATTTGACTGCGGTATATTTTATAAAGGCGAACAAAAATTGACTCTTATTTGGCGCTAAAGGGTTAATACTTGTAGTTGGTCCTAATATGAGTTACTGAAAGTTTATGAAAGATAAAGCTCCTGATCATGACTGAATTGAAGATGAAATAAATAGAGATTGGCATTGAATGGGATTACCCATAATTAAAAAGGAAAATGAAGGAATGACTGATGGGATTTAATGGGTCTATTGAGAGTCTGTCTCAGTGATAGGGATTACACGTCCGTTGTACAATTGTAATGTAAGCTGTTCTACTGTCTGGATCCTTTCTGTAGCATATCTGTACCAATGTTTCAACTAATCTCCCTTTCAATAAAAACGTCTGAATTATTCACTGACTGAATTGTGAAACAGCAGTGCTTGCCCAGTTCATGTAAATGATGACTGAAAATGCTAGAGATGTAAAATTGAACAAACTCACATCACAACTGTTACGACTGAGCATGGGCAGAAGTAGGTTAAATTTTTGTCAACATATTTTGGAGATTTTGTTATGAAGTCATGACTGCATTATTAAACAAAACTGTTTTTTTACTTCAATGCTCCAAAACTGTATGGAATCCAACACATCCATGTAATGTCATCAATGCACTTGTAACATAATGCATTTTCTTATGTGAAACGTGCTGCTGGTTTCATTGATCTTTCCAAAGCTGGAGCCAAACATACATCTTCTGTACGTACGTACGTACATACATCTTCTGTACGTACGTAGGTACGTACGTACAGAAGAGGTATGTACATTGTACATACGTAAGTACTTACATACATACATACGTTGAAACATACATAAATGTACACTTCCACATATACCAGTACACAGGGACAGACAGGCACAAATACAAACATTTTTTCATGCACATATACATCTAACGTCAGTAATACCAAACATTCTCCTTTATAAACTTTAAAAAACACAATGTATCAATCCAATTATGATTGATTCCCTAGTGTTTCTGAGAGCCACTTTCACCTAACAGCTGTTGCTGTAGCAATTCTGTTCTACCGTTAATTCAAACTATCAAACAAGCTGCACAGGTTGATAAAGTAAATAGTCTGGTACAAGGATGACTGCATACAGTGTTACATGTCAATATAGAAAAAAAGCAAATAATCGTGGTGTGATGTAAAAATCTGTAATGCACACAGTTAAACAAAACAGACTCAGAAAAATATGACATGTACGACATCAGTTGCTTGAAACTTTGCCCATACTGTGTGATGACAGATTTTGTAGTGACATGAGACTAGTTTTCAGAATCACGTAATAAGTCATATTCTGCAGCCATTAGACTTTGATGGTTTTGGATGTTGATTCCACAATAATCAGCAGATTTTCTGCTTTGATTGCTGACCTGTGAAAAGTTACGCTCATCAGTTGTTAGTGAATGGCTGCCCTGCCTACCTTCCTGTCCCGACACCTGTATCCTTTCTCCATTACACACGGAACCCTGTCCAAGTCTGGCCGTGAACATTTCATCTTGAATTGCATTGTAGACGATACCTATCTGGCTTTCTTATTTACAACCAGTCCAATACAGACAGCAACGAATGGAAACCTGTTAGGGAGAGATGACGAGAGTTTTGAATGGCTGTTATCAAGTTGTGCACAGAAGTTGATCTAGAAATGCATAGTGCCTAATTGGTACTGTAGATCATTGACTGGTGATAATTTGGGTTTTCCTCCTTGTATTCAACAATGTTTTCAACAATGTTTTGCCACACTTTCCCCATTCATTTTCAGATAGTTATTGTTCAAAAAAAACATTACCATGCTAAATTTCAGATGGTTGATACAACAAGATAATATGTACAGTTACTTAAATCAGACCTACATGTACATGTAATTCTTACTGTGGATACTGGGTGCAGTTCTGGTTTACCGTCATTTTTTATGAAGCTTTCTGAAAAGTGTCTTACACCACATGTGTACATGTATCTTGCTATTGCTGCAGTTTACATTTTTCCAGCATAGGGAACAATGTAGAGTCAGGATATACTGGTAAGGGAATGGCAACAAGCAACTTACCTATGTACAAAGTTTGTTGTTCCATCGATGGGATCAATAATCCATGTTGGATTATCTGTGAGTTCACAATGTTGACCAGCAGCCACAGATTCTTCTCCATAAAGCTGATGAAATCACAACAAATACATGGATTCAGTGCGAAATAATGGACGTCACAAAAATTCTAATATTGCATTGCACCTTTCAATCATATGCACTTATTAAGCAATTGAGGTAATTGTACCTCAACACTTAAAACAACAGAATCTACATTGCACCTCTTGTGACAGTCTTGACACTTGTGACAGTCTTGACACTGAGGGTTGAGTGAAATTTGTCATTAATCATATCATTATCTCAATTTTTCTAAGTCTTCCTTTTTTGCCCATTTTCGGTTAACATTTAAACTTTGTAGGTTGTCATTGTATTATTTCTGATTGTGCTCTTGATACAAGTACTACGGTATTTTGTGTCCTGACTTCTTCTTTCTAGTACAGCATATGAGGAACAGAAACTATCTTTCATCATGGCGTCACTCCGTTGTGTATATCACCTATGTGTATACCTTATCAGATGTTGGAGAAGTAATGTTTTTGACTTATAGGAATCAACTCTGATATGAACAAACCGATTCAGGCTGTTATAATATTGCTTGTGCTGAGCTGAGCATGGACATTCTGTTGTTCTGAATTGATAATATGAACTGAGTCCCAATGATACAGTTTGAGCAAGCTTATTGAAATCGACAGTTGCTTGAAAATAAACTAAGCAGCTTAGTTCACATGATAATATCAACTTTGATGTTGACAGATAACTGTGTGAGAAAATTGAAACCAGAATGCCGTTCAGACTGAAGTACAAATGCAAGACAGTATTGAAGAAGCTACATGAACATCACAGGCCCGGCCACATCAACTGCATTCTTTCATTGCGACTGTGGAAGAAAGTACATGTACATGTATGCACACTCGCCCAACCTGAGTTCTGTCATCTCACATAATGATATACGGTATATACACATGGGTGTGCAAATCATAATATATATTTACCAACGATGTGAGTGGAATTTCTCTTTGTAAAAAAACAGTGAATAAAATTTGAATTGAATGTAATAAAAAACATGACCTAATGACAGTGGTTGAAATATACTGGTGGATATTCAAAATATCTGTGAGATATTAAATGTGTCACTGAATAACTTTAGATGTTTGGAACTTTGGATATTCAAACGCTGCAAAATAGGCTAAGAGAAAATGATTTTTTGACCAAAAATGGGAAAGCGCCCCAGAAATACAAATATGACAAAATTCACCCACAATTTGAAGATACTCAAGTAAGGTTGCTTCTAGGTACATGCATACCAAGTTTCAAAGCAATTAGAATATTTAATTCATAGAAAATGATTTTTTGACCAAAAATGAGAAAAATTGCTCAAAAAATACAAATATGAAAAGTTCTCCTCAATTTTAAGAAATCTGACAGAAGACAACCTTAGGATGAAGAGTAAGTTTCAAAGCAATCGAATGAGAACTTTGGAAGAAAATGATTGTTTGACCCAAAATGGGAAAAATTGCCCCAAAAATACAGATATGAAAATTTCACCACTATTTGAACAAATCTGACCGAGAACAACCCTAGGATCATGCATACCAACTTTCAAGGCAATGGGAAGAGCACATTTAGGGAAGATAATTTTTTGATGTAAATGGGGAAAAACTGCCCTAAAAATACAACTATTAAAATTTCACCACAATTTTACTAGTAAACATAGTGTCAATCATCATCTCAATGACACTTGGCTCACTATAGTATTTGGTTCAATGTTGCAGGCCAGAGTGAGTATACTTAACTAAGTTTAAACCTGGGAACATGCACAACAAGTTTCAAAGCAATTAGACACGTGAATTCAGAGAAAATGATATTTTACCAAAAAATGGGAAAAATTGCCCAAAAATACAAATTTTAAATTTCAGCACAATTTGAACAAATCTGGCGGAAACTAACCCTAGGATCATGCATATACCAAGTTTCAAGGTAATGGAACAAGTGCTGTCAGAGAAGACTTTTAGACCAAAAATGGGAAAAATTGCCCCAAATATACAATTATCAAAATTTCACCACACTTTGAACAAATGTAGCTAAAGTCACCATAAACAACCTGCATACCAAGCTTGAACCAAATTTGTCCTGTGGTTACAGAGTTTTACCAATTTGCAGGATTTTTTCCTTTTTTACCTCAAAGTGCAATTTCGACAAGTTCATTTGAACAAAATCACATCTCCTCCCCTGGGTGCATCTGTACACCAAATACTGATGGTTGGTACTGAGGTTTTGGAGTTTTTTGATGTGGACAGACACACATCCCCACATACATACATGATACAGATACCTACCTACAATATAAGCTCTTTTGGTGTATATATATATATATATATATATATATATATATATATTATATAATGTGATATAATGTGAGCTAAAAAGGAATAATGGAATGTATTAATCTATTCAATTGTCTGATGTCTGATATCCCATTTCTTTGTCAGGATATTATTTTTAAATCACAATGTAAGTTCACTGGAAGCAACAAAAACAAAAACATGAAACCCTGTGTATGTCAAGTGTACTTGTATGTCTATTATTTTATGCTTATACACTTTCAATTAGGAACAACATTAACAGAATGCCCATGAGCTAAGGGAATGAGGCATTGGCTGAGCTACCACAGTCTGAATACTGGCATGCATTATTAAATACAGTCAGATGATAACATTTGAATGGAGTGGCTGACAATCTGTCCTGTTATTCCAGACAACAAAATGACCTCTAATGGTACACCTGCTTGGGGGATTTTCCCTCCTTACCAGAAAATTTAGGGGGGATTCACGTTCTACTTATATATCTGGGGTGTCACTGGCACCATTTTATGGGGGTTGGTCCCCCTTGACAAATTACTAGGGGGTGCCAAAATATCAACAGGGGGGATTCCCCATCCCCCTGTCTGGATGAAACACTGCTATAGAAGAGCAAAAAAGTTCAGCTGTAGAAAAGTGCATTAACTGTCTCACCTATGTGCTGGAAATCTGTCTTTTAGCTTGGAGATGATCATTTTTTCCACTCTCTGGTCAGTTTCTGTCACTAAATCGGCTGCTGAACTCTTCGTCAAGACTCTCTTTTCAAGTTTGTAAGCTTCACGGATCACCTACAGAAAATTTTCAACTATAAATGCTACCAGCAGTGTGCATTTCTTACACAGAAACAAAGATATGCAGGAGACACATTCTATGCCATCAATTTATAGGTCTCAAATCATTCAATCCCTTATCCACCATATATTGTAGAAGAGTCAAAATTGCTGCAAAATAAAGGAAGTTTGGTAATACATATTCACTGAGCACAAAACTAAAAAGGTGCAGCATGGCATGGCATTGCACAGACTATAGCTAGCATTTCCCCTGTGCTATAATACTGGGCAGCCTATATACCTTGCTGCGGATCGTGCATTTTTCTGTGGTCACGCAGGCTATACATTAACCAGATACATATACCCAAACATGCCGTAGAAAAACAGCGGGATACACAAATTAATAAAAACGGCTTTGTAGAACTTGCTTGGAGTTCAGTTCACGATATACATCTGTTTACATGTAGGGTGCTGCTGACACTCGAGATTATGGCAGCCGGTTCGCGGTACTACACGGTAGCAACTGAGACTTCCGAGCTGCAATGCAGAGCTAGTGGGCAAGTCACTGTTCCCACAACTAAACAGATACCTTGGCCTCTACCGGAGTGAAATCTGGGGCGGACTAACACTTGTACGTATGTTTACGAGCCCCAAAAATGAGCGTAACCTGGCTCTGTCATGACACAGCCATGCAAGTAAGGCATACGAGCGCTGAGCATAAAGTGGTGAACCGCTGTCACAACTATCACATCGGACCATCCCACCTTTATTTCACCATTGGTAATAACTTTGCAGTGAAGAAAAAATTGTATCATCTCACCTGTCCCGCCTCTTTTGCAATATCGACAGCCACACTGAAATACTCGTCATATTCGGCTTCATTTTCGCTGCGAGGCTTTTTCGCCTGATTACTACTGCTGTCCGCCATTTTGTTCGGTGCTGTTTATGACGCCCCCAATGTTCACTTCTTTCAATTGTTTGTTTTCAGGGCGACAACATACTTAGCACTGGAACTTGCAGGGATGCCTCGGAGGTGCTATTGATTTCTGTATATTTTAAAACTAAAACAATAAGGCGGGAGGTACGACGATTATTCGACTTTTTGACTGTTCGTCCAAAACATAAAAGGCACAGGTGCATGCATACTAAGGCACTCTTTTTCGAGAAATCAGATGATCAGAGAAAAAAGAGTATTATTAACTTTATTGCTCAACAACACACTCTGGGAGCGCGGTTAGGCAAATATCACAAAGCTCCAGGTTACATTGGCAAAGTTGTATGTGCTGCTAGTAGTAATATTGGCGAAACGGAGTCTCAAAATAGATTAAGTGGCTACACAGCGACACAGCGTTTTTGGGCTGCCACATAAGCGTCTCTGAGACAAACCACAAACATATAATGATGGTATTGTTCAAAACGTTTTGTCTTGGCTTGAACAGAGTATTTTTTTTTCATTTTCATTCCTCTTTCTGAAGTGTTGTTGATTTAGGAGAGGTGGAAAGGACTGGCTTTACGTCACATACCGATTCACATTGGTTTTCTCTGAGATTTTGCAGTAGGCGTATAGTGTGTAATTTGTTAGTTGGGATTACGTTTATATCTGTGTAGTCTTTACGGCCAATTGCAATTTTTTATCGCAGCGCTTTGTCTTGTGGGACTTGTATATTTACAATAATAGACAATGCAAAATTTTGCACTTGAAAAGCTGTCACGAAGTCACGAAGCTATTAACAATTATCGGCGACACACTACTCGAGGTGAGCTTGGTGAAGGTTGGGAGGAATACGCTGCTGAATCCGTGGCAAAACGCGTCCAACAGTTATTCCTTTTTGATATAAAAGGATGAAAACAAGAAAATTGCTATCGTATACTGTTTTTCTGCATTTGTTGAAGAAGTGAAAAGTACATGTCAGTTCCTTTTTCATGTTTTTGCTTTTCTCTCCTGTTTACGTATTAACTAAACAGGGAGCCCTACTTTCTACAGAGTGGTCTAGGTGCGTCCATTCATTTTACAAATTTTAAAACATAACGCAAAATTGACAGTGCAGAGATATTTTAGCTTATTTTTATGACGCGCATTCTCATGGGGGCGTATTTATCAACTCAAGAGTTCGTTATATAACATGGACCAATTTGTTATTGTTCATAGTGGATAGGTTTGTGCATAATTATTTATAGTTTCGATGCATTTCTTTGATAATAATGTCAAATTGCCATGGCAACCTTTCTTGGATGCTCTGATTCAGTTATGCCAAGGAAATTATAGCAAAATGCACTATTTTCTTATTTGTCCCAAAATTCATTTTTATGAAGATATACAGGCAATATTTATACTGTATAATGCATACTTAATATGCAGCCACGCTGTACAGTTAAATCATATTTTAATAACAAAAAGGGCATTAAATGACTAGAAATAGTAGAAAATATAGTTGGAATATTAAAGTTACGATCAGTCCCTCGAACTCAAAACCGAATCCGAAATCGAATCTAAGTTCGGTGTCGAATACAATCACTACTTCCTATGATTGTCTGCATCGCTTTTGGCAGGAAACTTTGCTCTAGTTCTTCCATCTGACAACATGTAACTTAGTTTAAGTCAGATTAAGGAAAGGGCCGCAGTCAAAATAAACGGGAAGGTATCAACACAAAACTAAGTCATTTTATTGATTCTATTTGCCATAATTCCTGTAACTCAGAGCGAGTTGCTTTCGGTAGAATATTTCGACTGAATCACTCAGCCTTCATCAGCTGTTGTGTGATTGTGAAGAGTGCGATGACTTAACAGATCCACTGATTCAGTCGAAATATTGTACCAAAAGCAATTCGCTCTGAGTTACAAGAATTACGGCCAATAGATTATAATTCTAGAGCAAGGAAACAATATTTTAGTTGTATTTTACTGATTGATACTTAAAGTAGCTACATTTCATTGTTTGCACTGTCGAGTGTGACAACTGTTGATATAAGCATTTGCTGCAAAAGTAGCCGTATACGATAACTTAATCAGAGCTTCCAAGAAAGGTTGCCATAGCAATTTAACATTATTATAAAAGAAATGTATCGAAATTATAAATGATTATAAACAAACCTACCAATAACAAACTGGTCCATGTTATATAACGAACTCTTGATAAGTACGCCCTCCATGAGAGTGCGCGTTAAAAAAAGAAGCTAAAATATCTCTGCACTGTCAATTTTGTGTTTTGTTGTAAAATTCGTAAAATGAATGGACGAACCTAGACCACTCTGTAGAAAGTAGGGCTCCCTGTTTTGTAAATATGTATACAGGAGAGAAAAGCGAAAACACGAAAAAGGAACTTAAACGAACTTTTCACAAAAGCTGAGAAAGCTGAAAAACAGTATGTGATAGCAGTTTTCTTGTTTTCCTTTCTTTGTATAAAAAAAAGAATAACCGTTGGACGCGTTTTGCCACGGATTCTGCTGCTACTTAAACGTGAATTTGATCAAATCAAGTACAGCCAGTGTCTTGAAGTAAATATTCTGAAATTCGTGGCAGACACGCCATGTCTTCAGCCAAAAACAAATCTGTAAAAACTCGAAATAACGTAGACAAATAGAAATAAAGAAAACATTTACAATTACATGTAAAAGCAACTGGAAGAAACGAAATAGATAAAAATTGTATTATAAATAAACATGGTCGAAGAATGCGACTTCTATCTATAATAGAGACAATATAAGACTGTAAGAGACAAAGTTGTTCTTTTTTGATGTTTTTGTGATATCAAGAAATCAAGAAAACATGAAATACTTGCACAGAGTCAGTGTACGAAATGGTGACGGTATAAGCTTATAGCTGCAAGAGTGTCAACAATTATCCCTTTGCTGAATGAAAACAAATGATTTCGTTCATGACCTCCAAACAAAATGAATTTTTCCTCTTCCGACTTGCTCTCCTATGGCATCACAGTGTAGGGGAAAGCTGCTATGCTTATCGATATGAAAAGCATCGCCTATGAAAATTTCATTAAAAAGCTTGCATGAGGTCAAAATTTTATGTAGGGGTCCCCTAACTGTAGTTTTTATGTTCAGTCGTAAATAGTGAGAGTTTTACACTTGACTCTTTGGCACAGACGGTAAAATGTTTCACTGAATTTTCAAATCTGTCTGGCTGTAAGCTGATTTAAGGTGTTCACAGATGACTAGTGTTTCAGCATATTTCAAGAAGTCAAACACAAACTACTGTTTACATCAAAGAAAAACAATTTGAAAAAAACAGCTTTTACATAGCGACTTTGACCCTTTACATAATGGCCAAATGCAGGTACCTTCTCATGAAATAATGTTATGTATGCATCATTTTCAATTTCATAGGATGATATTTAATCATGAACGTATACATACGTACACTGAGTCATGTCAGTTTGAACTCTCCCCTTTACGTAGGTGTTAATGTAAATATTGTTCTGACACGTGCACTCAGTCCACCCTCTTTTCCGTCACTGTTATAGTAGGTCACTTGGGACTCGAGACAGCACATCATAGAATTTGAACTGGTTCGAAGTAAGGAATTAAAATTGCGTGATGGCCGACGAAAAATCCGTACCAAATAAGTTCATGAAGTTTTACGAATCGGGCGATTTGAAGTCACTCTCTGAGCTCTACACTGAAGACTGCAAGATAATGGCCCCTGGTATGGAATGCAAAACGGGTCGCAAAGGTACAGTATATGTGTACTTCTTTTACCAACATGCAACTCATCTCAGAGTCTGTACATGTGTTATACTGTTCTAAACTCTTTTCAGTTACATTCATTAAACATATTTTATTTCGTATTTTGGGGGAAACAGAAAGGGCAATTTCAGACAAAGTTAGCATATGACGTCATCATGTTCGGGTTATGGCGTCGAGGTCAGGGAAGTTATACATCACAAGCTATTGCCATCGCGTGATATTGTGGGTTGAAGGACATAATATGTAGTTCAGCTGAGATAAAGGTTAGGTCAGGTCATAAGATCATATGGCCTAGAGATAAGAAGAATTTCACGGCTGCAACATTTGCAAAATGTGCACGTGAGTAAACGCCTCTGGTCCCATCAAAGTAATGTGAGTAAACACTCCTTCCTGAGACACATAGATACATAGATATATACATACATAGATACATAGATACATACATACATACATACATACATACATACATAATGACATCAAAAGTACAGGATGTCATAAATAATAATATGCTTACAAGTACATGTCTGTTACTTAAGTTTCATGCATCTCACAATCTTCAGGCGAACTTTCACTCAGATCTTTATTCCATTTGCAAAATGTGCACGTGAGTAAACGCCTCTGGTCCCATCAAAGTAATGTGAGTAACCACTCCTTCCTGAGACACATAGATACATAGATATATACATACATACATACATACATACATACATACATACATAATGACATCAAAAGTACAGGATGTCATAAATAATAATATGCTTACAAGTACATGTATGTTACTTAAGTTTCATGCATCTCACAATCTTCAGGCGAACTTTCACTCAGATCTTTATTCCATTGTATGGTTTCAAAGTGTCCCCACCAAAACAAATATCATTTATCGAATTTCAACACCACCTGAGACAAGAGTTTAATGGAAGTCCCGACCATAAAATGATCTGCCATACAAGTTTAATTTATGCTAATTTATGCATGAATATTGCAAACCACCACTTAAACTTTCAATTACTTTCAAAAATCCACTTTCATCCAAATAACTTGTAAAAGACAAATATATTCTGACAATATTCTCACGATCTCATGAACTGGCAGGCCACGATTACATTGATGGATAACAACAATCAAAAGGCCGCAAAACTCAGCGATGATTTCCGAGCGTAACTGACACGGTATTTTATATCGCTGTCTCAAATCAAACTGATAACACAAAGCCTTGATACAACCGTGACAATTTGGTGAACCTTTCGCGTTAATCATAAACGTGTGATGTATGCTGATCATCATAATGTGAACACAGGCGTGATGTTTTCTGGGTAGTTCTATAAGTGTAGTTTATGCTACGTTCTGATGTTCTCTTCCGTAGCCTAATCACCGAAGAGAACATCAGAACGTAGCATAAACTACACTTATAGAAACTACCCAGAAAACATCACGCCTGTGAATGTGAACTGTGTACATGCTTTTGCTGTACGCAAAACAACAAAACTTTCAATATCAAACGGTCAGCATCTTGTGTAAACAAGAACATAGCAGTGAAAATTGTAACAGTCAACGGTAAATTTTCTCACAGATGACGGATAATTACTTCAATAAATGAAATTGCATGTATAGAGGATGAAAACCAACATCATGGACGTGAATGAAACTAAGCAATGGCAGATGTGACCTAAAATTAGGACTATTCTATTAAGAATGACTGGGGACGAAGGGTCACATCAAAAAGTACTTCAAAAACGTACCATTTTCCTGACGATGCTGTCATGGGAACTTCAATGTCCCATTGCTGTAACATCTGTTAATAGTTTCTTTGATCAGAAAAGTAATTTTAAAAACTGTAACGATCCATGATTATACTCTCCTAATCTTTCAATATTTGAGTTAAATTTTGGTATGGATAGAGGTTTATACTCTGACGAGTACGAGAGAGAGAGAGAGAGAGAGAGAGAGAGAGAGAGAGAGAGAGAGAGGAGAGAGAGGAGAGAGAGAGAGAGAGAGAGAGAGAGAGAGAGAGAGAGAGAGAGAGTTGAGTTTTGTGCCTTGGGTCATAATCATGTGCAAGGGAAAAACATATTGAACATTCTCCACTTTAAACAAGTGATTCAGTTATTCAAATGTTAATAAAGAAATCAGCTCAACTAACCTGAATGCATCATTTCGTATTACTTGCATGACTTTAATTTTCAACTAAAGTTGTGCAATGTTATATTACTGACGTTTCTACACGATCAATTATAGTTACGCTTGAAAATTTGAAAAAAAATATTACCACGTTTCTAAAATTTCATATGAAAAAAATCTTGTCAGGCCACGTTTGGTCCATTTTCATTTAAAAACATAAGTCAGCCACTCACGGTATAAAGTGTATGGAGAATTACGAAAACTAAACTTGCCTTGCCATCTTGCTGCGTGTCACAATAAATAATGCAATAAATAATGCAAGCATTGATTTTTCCGCTCAAGTGTCTATGATGCAAGTGCAAACTCCTTTTTTGTTGTTTATACATATTGTGAGCTCAAATAAAATTACAAAAAACAATAAAACAAAGCAAGTCCAGTCAAATGAAAGCCTCACAGCATCCCTTTTGGAAGAGATTAAGGACAGGAAAAACTTGGTGGGGGGATTTAAGGTTATTTTGTTTCTTTATTTTGTTGTATTTTTTCAGCCCATCGTGATTAGCATTATTTAAATATCATGGCGGTCACTGACCAAATGTCTCCTTGAGTTAGTGTAACATTTCTCAGCACAGTCAGAAATTTTCATTCTCTCCTTCAGCGTTGAGATAGTCATAATTTCATATTCAATTTGCAAGCGAAGAATTACATTTGAAATGTCATTGAGAGGCGGGGACAGGGAAGAGGGATTTGATGGATATTTGAAGAATATGTGAAGGACATTTTCATGTGCTGAACTTGTCATAGTAAGCAACAATCTTAGACAGTTCCAAATGTAAATGAGGAGTGAGCGAAATTTGATAACATTTTCGCCAAATCAAACGATGGTATTTATTAAGCTTAAAATAAACTGCTTTCTTTTGCAGCTGTTGAAGAGGTGTTTCGTGGTATGAAGGCCGAAGGAATAGAAACATTTGACGTGAAGACCGAAGAGTTCGTGCCAGAGGGAGAATATGCGTACGAGGTCGCCAGTTTTAAAAAGTTCAAGAAAGATGGCACTTGTATCGGTTCAGGAAAATCTCTCGCAGTCTTTAAAAAAATCGATGGAGTTTATTTCTTACATACTGACATGTTCAATTACAATTAGGACAACTTCTGCGCATGCCCAGATAGATGTAGTTCTGATCCCGAACGTCGGGTCTTGTTGGCCGATATTAAATCTACAAATAATCATGATGCTGTAGAAATCGTAATTCCTTTGAAAAGACTTGCTATACAAGGGAGAAACAATACATCGATCGGCACCAGTGATTTCATTCTATCGAAATTTTACAACTAGCTTATACTTTAGTAATCTAAGGTCTCATGTGTAACTTGTAATTATGAGAATATTCAATATTATTGTAAGAATAAAATCTTGCTCATAAACCATTTGCAAATCAATAAGTACCTCTGTACTTCAGGCGTATAGTGAGATTGTCATTACCATGCAGTAACATTAAACTGGATAATCACACCGTTATCTCTCTAATTAAGCTCTATTGATTGTGTACCTCTATGAAATATCATGACGAACAAGTAGATGTGGTCTCTCTGAATGGCAATCTCGTAAACGGCTGGTTTGCGTAGCAGTCACCACACACCCAAGACCAATGTGAAACTATTACCCTAACCTGCATATAACGGCTATCCGGAGAGACACGGCCCTGGGCTTCCAGAAGATAAAGTATGATTGTTAGATCGGTATAGGGTAATTTTGGGGCGCTGATAAAAATGCCTTCTATTATATGGGCAAATATTACCATGGCAACCGATCTGGCTGCCAAAATTGAAATTTTCTTACAATCATAATACAAGAACTTGAACATTCATCAAACTTGCACCATAAAGGTATTTAATATTTCTGATTGCAAATATGGCATCCACTTTGTGAACGTATATTTCCAAAGCAAACAGTTTGCGCCTTAAAAATTATATTTTTCTTATATTCATGATGATAAGAACTTTTTATCAAACTTACTGCCTAAATGTATTTGATGTTTGCACAATTAAACATGCTTTTAATAGAAACAGAAGATGTGTTTATTCTCTGGAACAAAAATGACATTATTGTCAAAAGTTAAAGTTATGGCCCATTTAATATACGACAGTGCCGAAATCATAAACAGGCTGAATTTAGTTTTCATGGCGACTTTTCAGATTCATTGTATAAAGAAAGGTGGTAGACTTGATAACTACAATATTGCGATAAACAATGCCTTGTAACTGAAATCCTTTACGTTGATATAACCTATTTGCATGTAACATAAACTCTGCCGTATACAGGAATAGATCAGTGTAAGCCCGTTCTCTACAGAAGTCAATGACTGTTTCTAATAACTTCGCTCCAATCCCCAAATTTCTGTAGCCTCTGGCTACGCTCATTGTGAGAAGCTGTGCCTTCGTTGGGTCTTTACTGTCCTCCCGAACACAGACGGTGCCGACCACTTTACTGCCGCATTCTGCTACCCACATATGGTTTCTTGGTTTGTTCATGTAAATTGCCCGTATGTTGTGAAGGTCGCCGCTAAGTCTATCAGATACGTAATGTTGCAAGGCATAGATGATGAAAATGTACAGCACAAGTAGGAGCACCAGCCAAGTAAGCAACATCAAATAAACGGATAGAAAGACATATGTGATGGTAAGAGCAACTAGTGTGGCCGTCCAAAATGACCTCCTTTGAAGGATGCCTCTATAAATCGTCATAGCGTATTCCATTATCCCGCTTCGAAATATCTCCTTGGAGATTTTCTCGTCTGCATCCTGGAAGCTTCGGACTGAAAACGATGCCGATGATTCGGCAAGTGTTTCTTTGCCCATGATGCTGGTTTCTGTCGGTAAGAAAGTCAATTGGAAAATCTGAAAAAGTGATTGGATTAAACAATTATGCAACACCAAGTACATGTGCATAATATAATGTATAAGGCACGTTCGTTGGTCGAAAACATGAGAATGCTCATACGAGAAAATCAGCGACTATGCCTCTCTAAAAAACTGTCATCATAAATTTTATCTCAGATAAACTGCATATTAAAGCTATGCACTGTGTTGACAATCTGAAAACTGTATAGGCCTATTTATAAATGATCAGATCTGATATTGGGAATTAAAATTAGATTGAAGTTTGGTTTGATAAATAACACAATAGAGAACAAAATATTATGCAACGTAACAATTTGAATTCCACGATTAATGAACCAGATTTATTGGCTTGATAACTCCGAACACATAAAGTCGTTTGGGGATTTCTGTTTCAAATTCAATATGTGTGAGACATTTAATTTCGGTCGATTAGTGTTTTGGATGTGTGTATTCTATTAAACTGCTATTTTACGTAACGAATGCTTATTGGTCATCCCCTCGATTGTTCCTCTTATCAGAGTTGAAATTAACGTATGGCATGTCGCATAATGTAGAACAGTAATTGTAGCTGGGAGCAGAGGCTCTATTCCTTTACATGGTCAAGATGACCTTGACCTGTCAACAACTTGGTGAGTGTTCTTTTGTATTACAGCGTTGCAATATATGCTGACACACGACATGAAGAGCGCCAAGCTAAGGGTGCCATAATTCGGGTTGGATTATTTATTTTGCCCACTGCCGTCATGGTTATTCGTCGCTTGTAAGCTTATGTTTGAGATCGCTTGTTGGTTTACGTTGCTATAGAAGGACCCAAACGACGACATCTTCAAACACAAGAAGGGTACTTGTTCCTGTAGAAGAGTAAGCTTAGATCAGTAGCTTCGCTAACGCGTGCAAACAACCAGCTGCAGCTACTTTTTTATGATCGACATAGAATCGTGGCCACAACGTTGGAGAGTGCGTGTACCCAAAGTCATTGTACTTTCAGCCAACAAGTGAGTGTGGTTCGATCAACCTGGTCGATGTTACATGAAGTCCAGTACCTCAAACGTGCAACTTGCAGCACAGTCGCTTGTGAATTCATGTCTAATTCATATTACACATTGACTACCGCGTATCGTTCACAAGCGACTGTGACTTGCAGTTGATAATAAAAAGAGCACCGTACTTTTCAGATCGTGAAGCGCTGCTCGTTGGACAACTTATTTGCAATGCAAATCGACCTTCCTGCAACACTCTGTCGGTTGAGACTTTGTTTTTACTGATGTGAGCAGATGATTATACTAGGCTATTAACACAGTAGGGATGTAATTAAATCTGCGACATTGTTTATATCAAAGCAGGCAGCCAGTCTCAATGAGATAACGCCGGGGAGATGATTCTACAACTGACACAAAGCACAGACAACTTAAAAAATCATCAGAGTTTGCAACCTTGTGGTTGAGTTTCTTTGTGCTTTACAATAAATAAAAAAAAAAAAAAAGTCTGTGTGGAAAAAACTATTTATTGTGGAAACAATTCACTTTTACTGAAACAAAACTGCAATCACTTCACATGTTCCTGCAACAGTACAGCCACCACTCTACACATAATTGAGTTGCCCCTTGAAATCCTACACCATCCCTAGACTCAGACAAATATCACAGGCTCTATTTATTTATTTACTGTAAGCGTTACATGATTAGTATTTTCACAGTCCCTCAACAGAGGGCCGCTGTAATTTGCCATAGGCAAACAGACTAAACTCTGAACTATTAACCCATCAGTAAAATCAATATTACTACTCCCAGTTCTCTTCAGACTTTTTAACTTTGGGACATATTGAACATTACAAAATTCAGTAAGCATGTACTGAACTTTGTCTGAACTTTGTTTTAGAACGTCTTTTGTCAACTTTGCTTCTCAGAACATTGGTCAAAGTTGTCCAGCGAACAAAGAAAAGTAGTATGGTTTGATACAAATTTTATCATTTTGTATAATATCCAAGTATTATGTATTTCTGCATCAAAAGAAATTGCCGAGTTCTGGCTTCCATATGATTTAATAAACGATGATGAATGACACATAAACTTTGTTGTTTTTACTCAATATAAAACACAGAAACTCTGCAGTGGCATTGTATTTCCTGAAGTTGTCTTGGCTTGGTGTTTAGTTACAGAGTCATCTTTCCGCCTTTTATACGCTATCTCATTGAGACTGGATGCTTGCTTTGATATAAACAATATCACTGATTTAATTATATCCCTGCTGTGTTAGCCCAATAAAATCGGCTGCTGGCATCAATTAAAACAATGACTCAACCCATAGAGTGTTGCAGGAAGGTCGATTTTCAGCTTATTTGCAATGCAAACAAATGTTCGAGGTCAAGCTTGGATCGGGTCTCCCCCGCCTCGCCACTGCCCCCAGCACGCTTGCCCTGCGTACGATACGATGCTATGTTCCCGGCGTTATGGGACTGGGAGGCCGTATTAAGCCGGGAACACAAAGCATCGTACGCAGGGCTAGCAGCAAACTAGAGATTCTCACTAGGTGTATTTGCGGCAGGTGCGACCCACTACCAGAAAGTTTACATACTTGTATGTGATTACATGTAAGCCCCAACTGTACACGCTAGGTCATCTTACTCACTGTCCCTTTTGTGAAGGTACCGTGTCTTACTGTAATTGTCTTTTGTCGGCCCACGACTAACCTTGATGCGGAACCAGGTCTGATGCGGAACGTTCGAGCTGCCGAGCTGCAGCGAGCTGTTAATACACAGCCGTTCTGTGGCGTGTTATCTGTCGACCTCGGCGATGGTCCCTAAGGCCTACACGAGCGCGATCGATACGCCACATCTCTGAATTCTCCCCAGATGACTACCACAAACGGTACTACCGTGGCCGAAAACGACAATTCTCCTCACTGTTTAAAGTTTCGCTCTACTGTTTGAAATTTCTCTCACAACACGCTCAAGCGGCTGCCGACACGACGCTACAGTCTATAAAATCTATCTGCAAATACGCATCAACTTCACGATGTTGGCCTGCAATCATCAGTAAACACACGTCATTTAGTAGTATCTAGACATTCTCAGGCCAGGGACACGTTCGACCATATTGGCGCATATAGGCCAATAGCAAAACGTTTTTTATTTCGTTTCAATAACATTTATTTGGCATTTAAGGTCTATAAGGGTCATGAATAAATAAAGCTCTGCCTGTTGTACTGATTTCTGCGTATCCGATACTCAAAAGGATGTCGAATGAACGCAATACATCAAAAGATTAAATGTCCTCATTGGAAATTACAGTGCTTGATACTAAAGGAAGACGTTATAAATAATTAGTAATTAATAAATAAAATTACTAATTACACAAACACACATCTATCTATCTATCTATCTATCTATCTATCTATCTATCTATCTATCTATCTATCTATCTATCTATCTGTCTGTCTGTCTGTCTGTCTGTCTCTATATATATATACATACATATACATTCAAGCACACACATACACGTACATACATACATATCGCTCTATGAAACGGGAAAGTAAATCGATGAAATTATTTTATTTATCACAGAATGGCTATGTGTAAGTCTAAACATTATTTGCAATACGCAAAATTTGCCGAACTTGTCTGTACAGGCCTTTTGAAGCGTGTTATGTACACAACTTCTTTAATAATGATAATTAAACCCAAAACTAACCCGTTCAGGCTGCAAGTATGGCACGAAGTAGACATTTTATCATGATACGTAATCTGACCAGCCAAACAGCCGGCTGGCTAATATTTTTCATACACTCTTTCCAAATCTTTCAATTGTGGTGCTATTTAGTCGTATGATCTATATATTGGCAAATTTAATAATTGCATCGGGTGTGGTCGTCTCAGTGGTTGGGTTCTCGTCACTGCTGGTAAACAACGGTTTTGCCATCTGTTGGTCTTCACTGATATGCAAACCGCGAAAAAAATGAACCCTATTGGTAAATGCCAGACTGCAGAATTAAGCTCTCTGATCTACACAGTTCATTCTACACTCACAAGTTCATGAAGCAGTTCTTTAAAGGGACAAAGTCGGCCATTTTTCATGAATTTTGTTTAATACGAGATACTTCTTCTATTGTTTGACATGGTGAAAGATACTGAATGAATGGGTGACCATGCATATATTTGACCCCTGTTTTAGACACGATACATAAAACCATCGCGAAAATGAATTAATGGTCATGACCATTAATTCATTTTTGCGATGGTTTCATTTTGTTTGTCTAAAACCTTAGTCGAATATGTGCATGGCCACCTATTTATTCAGTATCTTTCACCATGTCAAACAATATAAGAAGTATCTTGCATCAAACAAAATTCATAAAAATGGCCGACTTTGTCCCTTTAAATTGTCATGAAACTAGATAGGGCGACTCTGTAATGACCATTGAACCAAAAGCTTTTGTCTGACTCCTCTTGTTTTTGCAGATGTAGAGGAGTATGGCGCAAGAGGTGAAAACCTTATGCCTATATGAAAAAGAATACTTTGCAAGGTTTCTGACAATGAAGAAATATGGCTACAATCTTTTGCACGAACGTCGACAGACAAGTATCAAGAAGATTTTTGGAAACTTCGAGTTTTGTAAAGTTAAAGATTCGAATTCTGCATTGCAAGTCCTTGCAATCGGTACGTCGAATGGTAAGTTTTTCAAACACTACGGTGATACCATTTTAAATAAGGAAAATAGAATGAATATTGATATTTGTGAAAGGATTTACACTGGTGGACTTCAATTCCTCTTGCAGGATTATGCAATGTCTACCAAAAAGATAGTGTACGTCTTTTTTGTAGACATTGCACAATCTTGCAAGAGGGATTGAAAGTAATGTGACATGCCTTCTCGGTTGATTGGTCTATGTAAGCTGGGCCAATCTTCCGAGTCTCCATGTCTATCTGGATAGGTTAGACATAGTACAGAAAATATACTTTCGTTGCCTACCTTCACTCGTTTGGTTTCATATTTGCTAAACAGATATTTAACCTTATTGTAAAGTTGGTGAATATTATTTCAAACTAAGCGTAAATGTACACCCGTAATCCTAAATTATTTCCATCACCATCGCTTATCTTACTTATAGTTTAAAGTAGCATTGTGACATTCCTGTTTTCATTGATGCTGTTGGCAAAGCTATGGAGAGAGAAGTATGATAATAGGAAACTCTTGTACACCTCCACTTGTGTTGAGATTGTTTCTTGATCAAGACCTTACATGTATTATCCTTTACAATGTGTTGCTATGTATCATCTAATTTTTTGATATGTAAACTGTAAGTGGTCTTTCACATACAAAGTCAGCCACTTGTGATTAGTGATTAACTTCCCGTGGAAGTATCGACCTCACAGGTATGGTTGTTTTTACAAATGCTGTGATTACAAGAATTCACTAATCCCTTTAAAGGCACAGTATTCAATCCCTGGTTCTTGCATTTAATAGTGGTTGTTAACATTGACTGTTTATGTGGGTTCAGTCATTTATTCTCCTTTTAAAGATGTATACAATCAATTGGTTCAGAGATAAAGTTGATGAAAACCTGCCCCTTTAACACCACGCGGCGGTCATCTCAAATTTGCATTATCCATAAATCGTAAAAGAGGCGTGTCTATCATGATTACTCCCAAAAGTCGACGGCTCCTTGCAACACTTGTGCGCGTTTGTTTTTTGTTGGCCACTAGAGTGAAAATCTGTGCATATATTTTCATGAATAGACAAAACCCGGAATCCGAATCAACCATGGTACAAACAAAATCATGCGCACAGACGCGCATAGAAATGCATGTATTTCCTTTCACCTTTACACACATGCGTTTGTTTGTACCGCCGTCACGTGGTCCCTTGGGCTTATCGATTGTGTAAATATTGCGCGTCCTTTTTATTCGGAGTAGAACCATTCTGTCACCTATATAAAGTAGCCAATCACATGATTTGCTACTTTAGATACAGGTGATAAAATTTGGTTTTAAGACTCTTCTGCTACAGCAATCTCTTTTTATCAGGAGTAAGTGATATACCAATCATCGAAGCACTGATAAGCAGATATGTACGGATAGAGTACACTGTTGTTGAACCTGTGGAAGAAGAAATACAGTGCTTTCGGGAATTGGTTGTGTCGAAACATAAAGAAGGCAAATGGAATTCAACTCAGTTCAAGTTCAATCCGGTTACCATAGAGAAATATCTTGAAGGAATAGAGGCTAACACGTTTGCTGATGGCCAAAGGTTCGACGTAATACATACCCAGCACTGTGCTTACTATTTTCGAGACCCTGGCATCGTCTTTCGAAAGCTGTATGGGCTACTCAATGAAGGTGGAACATTATGCAATATTACAGGTTTTGGTAAGTCCATGTTACCGTACAAAATATTTCATTCAGTGTAAACCTTATTCTTGACATTTAAAAAATGTAAGTTAATACTTGGGAATGTATATACGCGTACTTACAGTCCATGTTCTTCTATGAATTTGACTTTATATGGAACAGCAGAACTCTCATATGACTTCAAAGAATTCAAGCATGATGAGCTGAATATCCATATGTTAAGTAGTTCGTCAGGTCAATACATATCAGACTGGTTTACTTTTCTCCATTTGAAGGCGCCTGGCTTAAAATTTCTGGGAGGATTCGGCAAATTTATGGATCATCCGAAATTTACCATCCCTCTGCCACCCTGCGAGAAATGATGCAACAACAACTCCCGGAAGCGCAGAGTAAGATCATTCTCAGAGACATAAAAGTCAAGGTGAACGAATGCTTCGAGGAAGAGTCGAAGGCTGGAAACGAGATGCTTGACTTCATCGTCCACAAACTGGATTTCAGAAAGACAGCTTCAAGGGAGATTGTGGATAGCATAGTGGCACTTTTAAACGAATGCTGCCTTCGTGAAGGTTGTAATATCTTTTTCCCGGCAGATGAGGAAGTCAGCGTTTTTGTAAAAGTATGATTTGTCAACCATAGAATTGTCTAACATCAAGCACCAGCCAAGACTATTTAGCACGAGACTATCCATGAATGATCAACTTTTAATATTTAAGGTCGACAGACATATATGATGATTCTTGGATATGATAAATCTACAGCTTGTGGACGTATGGACCGTCACAAGGCTCTTATGCCCGGGGATATTTTGCTGCCGATATTAGAAAAATAATCGGAAAAAGCGCTATTCCGGAGATTTTGCTATTAAATAGACAGTAGATTAAAATTGTCTTTCCTTTCTCTGAATGCAGCCATACGAATTTCCTTCAGAATTTCTGTGTATGTCTTTAGGCAATGACGAAAACAGGGTGCCGGATGCTTGGAGTTAACAAGTGAGGCCAATGTAAGAAAATTTGCCATGGTTCCTTCTATACGCCCTCGTAGCTTTCCGGGAAAATACAAAATATCTTTCTTTTGTTAAAAAACAGCCAGGGCGTTTGCACCTTGTGTATGGCACTCATGCTCAAACATTTCAGTCAGTATCATCAGATAAAATTGCATACGTTACACGCAGTCTCGTTTCTCCTCTGTTGCTCCTGTATTGGTACTGGACAATCTTTATCTCGTCGTTTGAATTTATGATCTCAATTATTGTCTCGTTTTGAGAAATGGCAGAAAATGATGTGAGACAATGCAATGACGTTTGACCACCTGTATCCCCTATGAATGTTTGCGCCATGTTTGTGTTGAAAACAAACACTCGCAATTCATGGTCTTCGATAGTAAAGTTATATTCTGGGGGCTTTTTCCACCTTGAATATTTTGACTATATCGCATTGGACCCTGTGAACTATGTTTTCTTTGGTCTGGCTAAACAAGTATCCAAACTCCTGTACGTAGGATGACTTGTTTCGAGGTAGCAGTCCGTAAAACTACCCTGAGACTAGCATACATTTTCTGTATTGTAAGTATGCCATAGGATGATCGAGGGTCTCTATGGGAAAACTATTCGATTTTAAAATTCTGGAAAGAAAGAGAGTACAAACACAGGCCAAAAAACTCAATTAAGAATATTACGTATTATGAGTTCCTGTTTGAATAACATTTTAGTATTTGTATTGAAAAAACATAAACATTTGTTATTTGACTATTTTGCAATCAACACAATTTAATTAATTCTCTAGTTGACAGTACATTGGCAAATAAAATTCTTGACAATATTTTCCAAAGTATCTACAATATTTTGCTGATACAAAGTATTAACTATCCATTCAATCACTCTCCAGATATTTCTAGCACTACTACAATCAAAGTATCGATGTTTAACAGTGTATCTAACATTTCAATATTCACATAGGGCCCTGTTATTGCAAATAATACGCTGAAAATGAGCTCCTTCTCCTGCGTTGCCAGGTGTATCTAGATTAAGAAAGCCACGAGCTACATTATGTAGAGTCGTCACGATTCTCCCGGCATGGTGGATATCTGTATCGGACAATTACAAACCTGGCATGAACAGAAAACTCATATTCGCAGTTAATGATCCGTTTCCATAATCCCTTTCATGACCTCACATCTTTGGAACTTTGTGGTTTGTAGTGTTCCTGCAATTTTTGCATGAAATTACTTATCATAATTAATCAAATCAGGTTGACCGTAAACACAGCGTTCAACCAGAGTAGTGGATTCAAGGTAAACTGCAAAAATGTAATGTGAACTGTCATGCTAGGGTCTTGAAAATACCTAAGTAAATGTTTTCGTGGGTATCTAACAAGTGAATCTGATATCAGTAAAAATACCAGTAAACAGAGTCAAATATTAATATTTCGGTAAATGATAGATCATTCATATTACATTCGTTCAAATCATTCTTGATGAGAGTGGCTTTACCGAATAGAAAATCCTGAGGGACGACCACTTGAATTAAAACACTGAGTTTTGTGAAAGACTGTCCAGTATTACAACCACATTGGTAAGGCGTGATAAACAATTTCAGAAATACGGCAAAGTGCATTCTTTTCCGTGAGCACGAGTAAGGCAACTCATCTGATACAGAAGTTGGAAAAAATCTTTGGGTCACACATCCATTTATGATTTAAAGATTCGTAGTATAATATCAGGACGAGTTCTGCGTAAGGTGGGATGTGACCCAATTGGAGAGTGTACGCTTGCATCAATATAGACTAGATGATTTTCTTTGTAACACAAGTTATCAAAATTACTTATTTCGATATGCTAGGGAAAGAGTCTTGTGTTTATTTTCTGAATCAAAAAAATTATGAAAAATTTTATTAAAAGTTAAAACTATTGTCCCGTTAATATACGACTGAGCTGAAACCATTAAACACAATTTAGTTTCAATAACAGTCTTTCAGGTTCATAGAATAACGATTGGAGTCAGTCTTGAATATCAGTAAAATGTAGTAATCAACAATGGCTTGCAACTGAAATCCTTTACGTTGATATAACCTATTTGCATGTGACATAAACTCTCCCGTATACAGGAATAGATCAGTGTAAGCCCGTTTTCTACAGAAGTCAATGACTGCTTCTAATAACTTCGCTCCAATCCCCAAATTTCTGTAGCTTCTGGCTACGCTCATTGTGAGAAGTTCTGCCTTCGTTGGGTCTTTACTGTCCTCCCGAACAGAGACGGTGCCGACCACTTTACCGCCGCATTCTGCTACCCACATATGGTTTCTTGGTTTGTTCATGTAAAATACAGGTATGTTATTAAGGTCGCCGGTTAGTCGACTGGCTACGTACCATTGCAAATCATAGATACAGAGAACGTACAGTACAATCAGGAGCACAATCAAACTTAATAACGAGAAAAAAATGGATAAAAAGACATATGTGACAGTCAGAGTAACAAGTATGATGACCAAAAACATCTTCGTTTTAAGGATGACCATGTAAAGAGCCATGGCGTGTCCAATCATCCCACTTCGAAATATCTCCTTAACGTCGTTCTCATCTGCATCCTGGAAGCTTCGGATCGAAAGAACTGCTGATGACTTCGCCAACGTTTCCATGACCATGTGTTGGATCAAATTAGTCGTGAAAGTGAACATCGGCAAATCTAAAACATAATTGGATAGAAGGAATTCAAACTAAGTAACTGTGCAGAATGTTATATATATAAGGCGAATGTTCGCTGGCTGATTCAAAATGGTCATCGAAGAGGAGCGACGACGTTTCTATAACAAAGTTTCATAATTAATTTTAGCTCAAGTAAAAACCGTACGTCAATATTAGTGCACTATGTTGTCAATGAGACAAACATCACAGGAAACTATAAAAACTTCTTCCTTAGTTTTAGTTACATGTTGGCCCATTGCATCTTCCACAGGATCAGAACTTGACATGGGCGTGTCACTGTCAGAATCTTCGAGATCGTGTCAATTACATGTTGTAGTACGATCCCACAGTCGAGCTAAAAACTGGGTTTTAATCTCGTTGAGGCAGACTTAGCGGGCTAACGAATTCTGTTGCGCTGGGATGACAAAATATAAATTATGTCAAACTACTGGTAGCGCCAGAGATTTTCCAAGTCAACCCAAGATAAAGAATTGTATATAGTGGGTGAAAAAATGAATAAAATCGAATTCCGACACGAACCTCGGAAATGTACAAAAGTGACTTGCCAATTGCAGGCTTCACACCCATGTTGATTGTTAGTTGATTGTTAATCAGTGACAAAAGAAGATAACAGAATGCGTCATTCTAAAATACTTCGAAGTTTGAGCTATGAATAAGTAATGAAATAGGATTATGGGATTGCTGTTTCAAAGTAACGATCAAACAAATACTTATTCTGAATGCGTACATGCTCTACAATGAAAGAGGTTTTTGGAAAAGGTATAAAATGCTTTTTTTTTGTCATTGGAGTCTTTTGTATTCTATTGTTACTGACTGTTAAACCCCATGCGTATATATGCTGTGAGACTGGAACGCCTGTTTCAAACAGAGCAGTATATTTTGGAGACGAACATACCTCTTTTTGTAATGATCATGGTTACATTTATTAAACAATGGTGACCATTTTATGTATTTCATTGATTCATGCGCCACAAACATTATCTTGGAATGATCATTGTTTATCCACGATCCAGGGTCACAATTCCATTTCCGATATTTCAATTATCCATGATTTCTATACATCAGACCACTTTCCTTTGTCTGTTTCGATCTATGTTAGCAGCCCTTCCACACTTTGATCTGAGACACTCATGTAAGTGGCTGTAAATGGCGTCTGCACTTCCAAATATCAAATTGTTGATGAGTTTTTTTTTTTTACATCGGAGCACCTGCCACCCATTTGTCAATTTGCCTTTACTACCACAATGAATTTTTCCTGTGACATTAATTCCGGTGACACCCGTCAACAGACTGACTGGACGGGGATTGATTGGTTGATTGATAATTTAGATATCAAAAAAAGCAAAGTTCAGTTCTTTGCGATTTCTAATTTCTCACAAATTTCAGATACCCTTTGATTTATTGTAAACATCCGGACTGCTGTCAACACGGCATCATTTTAGTCAAATTTCTTCGTATAACAGCTCAATCTGTAATGCACTGACCAATGCAAGTGATGATCTACTCCGTCAAGCAAGCCAAAGGCGCTATCATTCAATACCGGGTTGGAATAATGTTGTCAAAGAAGCACAAGGTGCAGCGCGTATTGCTTACATTACATGGAGATAAGCTGGTAAACTTGAAACCAATGATTGGCCCGATTGCAGAGCAAATGCTTATTAGCATGAAATCAGTTTTCAAATATTCCTTGAGAAAGTGTAGGATAGACTAAGCCAGAAGTAATAGTATGGCCAATGTCCTACTGGAAAATAAGCACAGAAGTTTTTGGGCCGCTGTTGCCAGTTTGAACTAAAGAAAGTCCCCATAGCGACTTGCGGAAACGATGCAAAACTTGAGGGGATCAAAACATTGCAAATATGTGGGATAATCACTTTTATAGCCTCATGAATTCTGTGAATAATGTGAAGCATAGTATGTTTGTACAAATTTCACTTGGCATCATTCCCTATACCGAAGAGATGCTTACAAATGTTGACGAAATTAGAATTATTATCGGCAATCTTGCCACGGGAAAATCACCGGGCAGTGATTGTATTGGGGGTAGAGCATTTGCGTATTATAATGCAGGTAGTAAATTGTTAGTTCATCCTACAATGTATCTCTCTTCGATGTAAGTACACTGCTTTGTGACCGAAAAATGTAATGTTGAATGAAATTCTTGTTCCTTTTTGGAAAAACAAAACTGCTGATGTTTGTCAAGTAAGAGTAATTACCAGCCGATTGCATTGACAAGTGTATTATCAAAAAAAAAAAAAAAAAATTGAACGTGTTCCGCTTTGAATCAATGCAAAACACAACTTGCAACTTCTGATTACCAGTTCGGTTTCAGAGGGAAACACAGTACTGATATTTGTGTCTTTCTCTGAAAAGAAACTACATGATATTATAAGAACAAGCAACCTAACGGCCGAAAGAGGCCCGCTTTGTTATTTGGAGAATAACTACTTGTAACACGTGTTGATGAGTAGTTTTTGAGAAACAAATTGCCACAAAAATACAAAAATTTCAGATTTCATCATAATTTCAATATATCATACCTTTACACATTTGTGACTGTCTTAACGCATGAATAAAACAAAACGTGACTGCCACGGGTCATGGACTGGAAACACATGTATACAAACACTACCGAAAATGATTCTCTATGTAATATTCTGCCGATAAAATATTACTTGCGAATCAATTTTACAAATTCAAAAGAAAAACAAAAAAGCGATGGTATGGTTTGGAGTACTAATGAATCAAACAGTGGTTTTGTATAAATGAGGAAAACATTCCCCATACCGACATACTCAGAGATCTGAAGTCTTCTACTGTATTAAGCATGACGGCACTTCGGAAAGTTTGTATACATTTAAAACATAACAAATAGAAGCACTCTAATTTGAGAGAATGCATGAAATGGAAAATTACGATTTTGCAGTTTATCCAGTCAACGACGCATCCCTCCCATTCCATTCGGGCAAAGCATAGTGATCTCTCCTAACAAAACAAAACAACCACAGTGACCTCCCACCATTGACACACCCCTATCCGAAGAAATTAACAGTCCCTGATGGACACACATCTCGGCCCTCCAGCAGAAAATATTCATTTTATTTTCTACATCATCAATATCCAAACACTTGGGGTTCCCATATTTGATTAGAATACAAATTATTGAAAGAAAATGCCATAGTACACAGCAGATTTTTCTTTCAACAATGCCGAAATGGTATTTTGAGAAATGTCTTACAAATGATACCCCCGGGGATATCGTACACTGTGGTATCCTGTAGGACTCACCCCACGAACATCAATCCTGCAGGACATCAACTTTATACATGTTATTTGCTCGCTTTCGTTCGAGGTCATAGCGCCATCTTGTGAGATGACTAAGAAAGCTAAAATGGTGCTGTAGACAGTCGGCTTGAATTTGAGACCGCCAGATCAAAGGCCATGTGCGCCAAGAGAAATCAACATTGAGCTTTGTTGTAGCGTTCCAAAATTTTGAAAACTACAAGGTTTAGGGCTCCTTTTCAAAAGGTGCCTGGCGGGGTTGACCTTTTTTGGTGACCCACATAGACGCAGCCGACCCCGCCACTGACAGCTTTCCATAGCTAGTCAATTTGTTGGAACGCAATCGTATGCTCGAGGTCATACTCCGGTCGTATTCTAAACAGTGAGTTAGTTGTAGTTAGCTGGAAGTAAGCAACAGGCAAGAAATAGATCCTATGGAAAAGTTTCATACCTGCAGAATTACATGTACTGTTTGTACAATGACTCGAACGGGTTTAACGACCACGGCTAATGTAAGTTCGATGCTAACTGTTGTAGCGCCTGTCCTCCTGACGCTATAACTGCTACAATGGCGATGTATTGAAAGGTCAACCTCGTGTCACCCTTTAAACTTAGAGAGCGTTCACCTATTAAAAGGGGTGGGCAGGTTGAAATGAGGGAGATAGCCATCATGTAAAATGTGACCCTGAAATTCTTCTTTTAAAAGTGTAAAGAAACAGCCCTTTTCCTACACAATTGTGAAGCTTTAAATCCGTATATGATTGACAACTCTGCTGACTTTGATATAGGCCTACGTATGTAAGCTATACATATATTCCTAGAGAACCATTTCTAGAGAACCATTCCATTTTTTGTGAACACTTTATGGATGAAACTGTGTAAATAATTCATAAGCTTATCACACTGATCTTACCTAATTCTAATACTGGGATTTCCAAGATGTGCACACCCTATATATCTGATTGTGTCACTTGGAAAGTTTCTCTTATTTCAATGTCTATATTAACTTACCATCAATGGAAGTATAGGTACCGTCTTTTTGAGGCACGAAGGCAAAAATATGTTTAAATTAAAAAAAATGGTGCAATTCTTTTCCGTACTAATTGCCATAGTCACTAAAAGTAGATTCAATACAGTCTGTGTCAATATAACTAGCGTTGTTCAGCACGTTTTTCAATCACATCGTCGTCATCGTGGCTATCTTCACTTTGGGGGCACAGTTAGTTTTCAGAGTGTTTGTTTCGAGCATCAAGCACAGCTCTTTGCTATACCCAGCAAACATACAGTGAACAGAGCTCCTAATGTTTGGATCTAGTTGAAAGTGTGTTTACTATATACCTACTACGGCCTTTAAAGCGTCCACCTGTACATGATCAGTCAGCTTTATTCTGATCTCTGTGAATACTGATGGCGATGTATGTGACAAGCCTACATATACGTGCAGTTATTTGTCCGTGCTGCCTTATGGTGGCGTGCATTTGTCTCACATGAGGTCATCTAGAGTGGCACTCAGGGCCTTGGCCACATAAACATGCATCTCCAAAGATGAATGCGACTGACATTTATTAAAAAGCCCTTGGTCACTTTCACATTTATTAATTAAACATTTATGGATAATTTAAGGTTCAGGGATATTTTAATGGCATTTAACGGTGTTTTGCCTATTTAAATGACTGTCACCAACCCGACAATCACAGAAATGTCGTGAATGAATACAACGTACTGTATTTGACCCTGCAGCCGTCTGTTCTCGAAAATCCAGAAGAAAAACGTTGAGTCTGCAGTGACAGTATAACTCTCCAGACGTACGGGAACTTAGGGAAACTTCTATTTCTAAGTAAAGCGATAGTTATTATCATACTAACATTATTAGTTAATTAATTATTAATTAACTGGTTTACTAAATTATTTATTTATTCATTAATTGCTGCCACTGCCACAACGTTGAAGTTCCTTCAACCACCAAAGCGGATTTATCGGATTAAAATCCGACACTTTATTTTTTCATTTGCACTACTGCAGTATTTAACATCTTTTTACGAGATGTATTTATTGGAAGCGCTTCATGCGGAACGTGATACATACGACATACAGTCAGTAAATCATCCTTTAGCACCCATGTCCCATCAGGGGTGTCTCAGGGTTCAATTTTAGGACCCCTGCTTTTTGTCTTAAACATTATCGACCTTCCCAATGTCCTTCTTCACAGTCAGATCAGCGTGTATGCTGACGACTCTAAATTCTCTCGCAAAATTCACTCTATAGGCGATTGTACACTGTTACATGAGGATATTGGTGTACTTTGTGGAAGCTTAACATTATTCAATCGATGATTGTCTGTTAAAGAGAGTGTCTGAAATCAGAGACTTGGGTGTTATCTTAGTTTCTAATCTATCATTTAAAAGGCATAGTGAAGAAATGTATAACGAGCTTTCATAATGCTCGGTTTGATAAAGAGATCCTGTAATGCATGTTCTTCTCCGAGAGCTTTGACATCCTTGTATGTATCTTTATAGACCTGGTTCAAGTCTGTGATTTGTGAATGTTTGAGTGGAGTGAACGCAATGATTTGTATTCTGCTTTCATGTGAAACGCGCGCGTGAGTGGACGCGATGAGTAGGGTGAACGCGATGAGTGGAGTGAACGCTATACAGCGGAGTTTCACCCGGAATCCGGCAGAAACTAACTCACTACTGCGCAGACTCAAACGTGACGCATTCAATCGCTGGGAAAACCTGGCGTGAGCTGCCAAATTCCGGATAGGTTTGTACGAAATAGGAGAGACACAAGAGAAACTATTATAAATGATTTTATTTTTTTTAAAATTCACCGACTTGAACCAAGTCTAGTATCTTTAGTAAGAAGTAGATAAGAGCACTGTTCTGTGGGCTGGTCTCCAAACTGTCAATATTTGAGTGACGATGTAGAGAAAGTTTAAAAAGTTTTCTGAAATATATGTGTCTGAAGTTTATTGGGTACTATAATAGTGATTACAAACAGTCCTGCATGCATTTTAATGTCCCTTCTCTCTCGCTTCGGCGGAAGGTTTTAGATCGGACTTTTTTAAACGGAATAGTTTCAGCGAGATTATCTTGTCCCTACCTTTTATATCAATTGCCATTTTATGCACCACTCAGACGCCTCAGGCCCCGTCTTTATTTCAAGTTCTGCGTTGCAGGTTGAAT